>NC_090448.1:783774074-784110503 GCF_031143425.1 Pleurodeles waltl
CTTTTATTTCTACAAACTTGTGTGATGAATTGTCTCCACAGATCTAAAGCTGGAAACGTTTTAAAGTTTGTTTAGGCATAATATTGCAAGGGTACCCTTCCAATATAAAACCCAGACTAGACATCATACCAACACTGTAAAGAAATGGCTCCCTGTTGCAGTTACCCCCCACTTTTTGCCTGATACTGATGCTGACTTGACTGAGAAGTGTGCTGGGACCCTGCTAACCAGGCCCCAGCACCAGTGTTCTTTCACCTAAAATGTACTTTTGATTCCACAATTGGCACACCCCTGGCATCCAGGTAAGTACCTTGTAACTGGTACCCCTGGTACCAAGGGCCCTGATGCCAGGGAAGGTCTCTAAGGGCTGCAGCATATCTTATGCCACCCTGGGGACCCCTCACTCAGCACAGACACACTGCTTGCCAGCTTGTGTGTGCTGATGAGAACAAAATGAGTAAGTCGACATGGCACTCCCCTCAGGGTGCCATGCCAACCTCACACTGCCTATGCAGTATAGATAAGTCACCCCTCTAGTAGGCCTTACAGCCCTAAGGCAGGGTGCACTATACCATAGGTGAGGGCACCAGTGCATGAGCACTATGCCCCTACAGTGTCTAAGCAAAACCTTAGACATTGTAAGTGCAGGGTAGCCATAAGAGTATATGGTCTGGGAGTCTGTCAAAAGCGAACTCCACAGCTCCATAATGGCTACACTGAATACTGGGAAGTTTAGTATCAAACTTCTCAGAATAATAAACCCACACTGATGCCAGTGTTGGATTTATAAAAAAATGCACACAGAGAGCATCTTAGAGATACCCCCTGTATTTTACCCAATTGTTCAATGCAGGACTGACTGGTCTGTGCCAGCCTGCTGCTGAGAGACGAGTGTCTGACCTCATGCGATGAGAGCCTTTGTGCTCTCTGAGGACAGAAACAAAGCCTGCTCTGGGTGGAGGTGCTTCACACCTCCCCCCTGCAGGAACTGTAACACCTAGCAGTGAGCTTCAAAGGCTCAAGCTCCGTGTTACAATGCCCCAGGGCACTCCAGCTAGTGGAGATGCCCGCCCCCTGGACACAGCCCCCACTTTTGGCGGCAAGTCCAGGAGAGATAATGAGAAAAACAAGGAGGAGTCACTGGCCAGTCAGGACAGCCCCTAAGGTGTCCTGAGCTGAGGTGACTCTGACTTTTAGAAATCCTCCATCTTGTAGAAGGAGGATTCCCCAATAGGATTAGGGATGTGACCCCCCTCCCCTTGGGAGGAGGCACAAAGAGGGTGTACCCACCCTCAGGGCTAGTAGCCATTGGCTACTAACCCCCCAGACCTAAACACACCCTTAAATTTAGTATTTAAGGGCTCCCCTGAACCTAAGAATTTAGATTCCTGCAACAACAAGAAGAAGGACTGCCTAGCTGAAAACCCCTGCAGAGGAAGACCAGAAGACAATAACTGCCTTGGCTCCAGAAACTCACCGGCCTGTCTCCTGCCTTCCAAAGAACTCTGCTCCAGCGACGCCTTCCAAAGGGACCAGCGACCTCTGAATCCTCTGAGGACTGCCCTGCTTCGATGACGACAAGAAACTCCCGAGGACAGCGGACCTGCTCCAAAAAGACTGCAACTTTATCCAAAGGAGCAGCTTTAAAGAACCCTGCAATCTCCCCGCAAGAAGCGTGAGACTTGCAACACTGCACCCAGCGACCCCGACTCGGCTGGTGGAGAACCAACACCTCAGGGAGGACCCCCGGACTACTCTACGACTGTGAGTACCAAAACCTGTCCCCCCTGAGTCCCCACAGCGCCGCCTGCAGAGGGAATCCCGAGGCTTCCCCTGACCGCGACTCTCTGAAACCTAAGTCCCGACGCCTGGAAAAGACCCTGCACCCGCAGCCCCCAGGACCTGAAGGACCGGACTTTCACTGCAGAAGTGACCCCCAGGAGTCCCTCTCCCTTGCCCAAGTGGAGGTTTCCCTGAGGAAGCCCCCCCTTGCCTGCCTGCAGCGCTGAAGAGATCCCTTGATCTCTCATTGACTTCCATTGCGAACCCGACGCTTGTTCTAACACTGCACCCGGCCGCCCCCGCGCCGCTGAGGGTGAAATTTCTGTGTGGGCTTGTGTCCCCCCCGGTGCCCTACAAAACCCCCCTGGTCTGCCCTCCGAAGACGCGGGTACTTACCTGCTGGCAGACTGGAACCGGGGCACCCCCTTCTCTCCATTGAAGCCTATGCGTTTTGGGCACCACTTTGAACTCTGCACCTGACCGGCCCTGAGCTGCTGGTGTGGTAACTTTGGGGTTGCTCTGAACCCCCAACGGTGGGCTACCTTGGACCAAGAACTGAACCCTGTAAGTGTCGTACTTACCTGGTAAAACTAACAAAAACTTACCTCCCCCAGGAACTGTGAAAATTGCACTGTGTCCACTTTTAAAATAGCTATTTGTGAATAACTTGAAAAGTATACATGCAATTGAAATGATTCAAAGTTCTTAATGTACTTACCTGCAATACCTTTCAAACAAGATATTACATGTTAAATTTGAACCTGTGGTTCTTAAAATAAACTAAGAAAATATATTTTTCTATACAAAACCTATTGGCTGGATTTGTCTCTGAGTGTGTGTACCTCATTTATTGTCTAGGTGTATGTACAACAAATGCTTAACACTACTCCTTGGATAAGCCTACTGCTCGACCACACTACCACAAAATAGAGCATTGGTATTATCTATTTTTACCACTATTTTACCTCTAAGGGGAACCCTTGGACTCTGTGCATGCTATTCCTTACTTTGAAATAGCACATACAGAGCCAACTTCCTACATTGGTGGATCAGCGGTGGGGTACAAGACTTTGCATTTGCTGGACTACTCAACCAATACCTGATCACACGACAAATTCCAAAAATTGTCATTACAAATTGATTTTTGCAATTTGAGCTATTTTTCTAAATTCTTAAAAGACCTGCTAGGGCCTTGTGTTAGATCCTGTTTAGCATTTCTTTTAGAGTTTAAAAGTTTTGTAAAAGTTTGAATTAGAACCTAGAACTAGTTTTAGATTCTTAAAAAGTATTCCAACTTTTAGAAGCATAATGTCTCGTGCAGAGATGAATGTGGTGGAACTCGACAACACACCTTACCTCCATCTTAAGATGAGGGAGCTAAGGTCACTCTGTAAACTAAAGGAAATAGTAATGGGCCCCAGACCTTCCAAACTACAGCTCCAGGAGCTGTTGGCAGAGTTTGAAAAGGCCAACCCCTCTGAGGATGGCAACACAGAGGATGATGATAGTGACTTGGAGGGTGATTCCCCCCTACCAGTCCTATCTAGGGAAGACAGGGCCTCTCAAGCCCTGACTCCAAGCATAATAGTCAGAGATGCTGGCTCCCTCACAGGAGGGACCAACCTCTCTCAAATCACTGAGGATAACTCCAGTGAAGAGGACATCCAGTTAGCCAGGATGGCCAAAAGATTGGCTTTGGAAAGACAGATCCTAGCCATAGAAAGGGAAAGACAAGAGATGGGCCTAGGACCCATCAATGGTGGCAGCAACATAAATAGGGTCAGAGATTCTCCCGACATGTTGAAAATCCCTAAAGGGATTGTAACTAAATATGAAGATGGTGATGACATCACCAAATGGTTCACAGCTTTTGAGAGGGCTTGTGTAACCAGAAAAGTAAGCAAATCTCACTGGGGTGCTCTCCTTTGGGAAATGTTCACTGGAAAGTGTAGGGATAGACTCCTCACACTCTCTGGAAAAGATGCAGAATCTTATGACCTCATGAAGGGTACCCTGATTGAGGGCTTTGGATTCTCCACTGAGGAGTATAGAATTAGATTCAGGGGGGCTCAAAAATCCTTGAGCCAGACCTGGGTTGATTTTGTGGACTACTCAGTGAAAACACTGGATGGTTGGGTAACTGGAAATGAAGTGCATGACTATGTTGGGCTTTATAATTTGTTTATGAAAGAACACATTTTAAGTAACTGCTTCAATGAAAAGTTGCATCAGTATCTGGTAGACCTAGGACCAATTTCTCCCCAAGAATTGGGAAAGAAGGCGGACCATTGGGTCAAGACTAGGGTAACCAAAACTTCCACTGGGGGTGACCAAAAGAAAGGGGTTACAAAACCTCCTCAGGAGAAAGTGGGTGACACTAGAAACAAAGAAAAAGAGTCCTCTGTAGGCCCCCAAAAACCAGACCAGGTGGGTGGGCCCCGAGACACAACTCAAAACAAAGGTGGGTACCAGGGTAAGAACTGGGATGCCACTAAGGCATGGTGCCATAACTGTAGACAGACAGGGCACCACACCAAGGACACTTCTTGTCCCAAAAACAAACCCCCTAGCAAAATCCCAGGGGTGACCAGTGTAGCCATTGGGGATGACTCCTCAGATGAGGAGGTCTTCATAGCCTTCAACTGGAAAAAGGGCCCAACAGGTGAGTTGGAGATTCCAGAGGGAAGTAGACACTTGTGCCAGTCACACTATTGTGCATGACAGGCTGGTGTTCTCAAACCAGTACATCCCAGGTGAGACTGCCAGAGTAAGAGTTAGCCCAGACAGGGTCACTGATAGGCCTGTGGCTTTTGTGCCCATAGAAGTGGGTGGGACTTTTAGCTGGAGAAGGGTGGTAGTCAGTACAGACCTCCCCCTTGATTGTCTCCTTGGAAATGACTACCCAGAGGTTAGTCAGAGCCCAAGAGAGGAACTGGTCCAGTGCCAGTCCTCTCCCAAGGATTCTGGAGTTCCTGCCTCTGCAGTAAATGCAAGTAGGCCCCAGAAGAAAAAGAAAAGGAAACAGAGTAGGAAAGGTGGACAACCTTTAGCCAAGGTTCCAGCAAGCCAAGGAGATTCTGCTCCAGTAGGGGAGAACTCCAAAAGTGGCTCTGATAAAGTCCAACCTGACTCACAAGAAGTCCTGGCTAGTCAGGCAACTGTTAAGTCTGAGTGGGTGGCTCCTCAGCTAACAGAAGAAAGAGTGGAAGAAGGGTGTTTACTACAAGATGTGGTAACCCCCCACTCTAATACAGCAGACAGGCACCCTGAACCCAAAGACGCCTGTAACTTAGCCCCTTCCCTTGTAGGTGAAGAGCTAAAGGTGTGGTTCTGGGCACTGACAGCTGTCAGTGGCCTCTGCTGGGTGTTAGCCTTTATGGCTGCCCTATCCTTGGCATGGTGGTCAGACCCCATGCCAAATAGCAAGTTAGGCCCCCTGACCCTGTTGGTCATGGTGGGGTTACTCCAGCTCTGGGTAACCTCTTTGGGTAAGCTAGGGGTGACCCTGGCTAACATAAGATTAGCAGAGGTGGATACCTCTAACCCCAAAATAGAGAGAATGGGTGAAGACATTAAAAGCACAGACAAGAGGCAGTTCAGATTAGGTCCTATCACTGTGGAAGTGGGTCAGTTCCCCAGAGGGAATGACCTGGACAGGAGGATGTAAGGCAGAGTAGGCCCTGCAACAAACCAGCCTATTTCCTCTACTCTTCCTCGCCTGACAGACTAGGAAGACTCTCCCAGCTTTGGCTGAGTCTCCTGGTCTGTGGGCTGGGGGGGGCTTGTGTAAAGAAATGGCTCCCTGTTGCAGTTACCCCCCACTTTTTGCCTGATACTGATGCTGACTTGACTGAGAAGTGTGCTGGGACCCTGCTAACCAGGCCCCAGCACCAGTGTTCTTTCACCTAAAATGTACTTTTGATTCCACAATTGGCACACCCTGGCATCCAGGTAAGTACCTTGTAACTGGTACCCCTGGTACCAAGGGCCCTGATGCCAGGGAAGGTCTCTAAGGGCTGCAGCATATCTTATGCCACCCTGGGGACCCCTCACTCAGCACAGACACACTGCTTGCCAGCTTGTGTGTGCTGATGAGAACAAAACGAGTAAGTCGACATGGCACTCCCCTCAGGGTGCCATGCCAACCTCACACTGCCTATGCAGTATAGATAAGTCACCCCTCTAGTAGGCCTTACAGCCCTAAGGCAGGGTGCACTATACCATAGGTGAGGGCACCAGTGCATGAGCACTATGCCCCTACAGTGTCTAAGCAAAACCTTAGACATTGTAAGTGCAGGGTAGCCATAAGAGTATATGGTCTGGGAGTCTGTCAAAAACGAACTCCACAGCTCCATAATGGCTACACTGAATACTGGGAAGTTTAGTATCAAACTTCTCAGAATAATAAACCCACACTGATGCCAGTGTTGGATTTATAAAAAAATGCACACAGAGAGCATCTTAGAGATACCCCCTGTATTTTACCCAATTGTTCAATGCAGGACTGACTGGTCTGTGCCAGCCTGCTGCTGAGAGACGAGTGTCTGACCTCATGCGGTGAGAGCCTTTGTGCTCTCTGAGGACAGAAACAAAGCCTGCTCTGGGTGGAGGTGCTTCACACCTCCCCCCTGCAGGAATTGTAACACCTAGCAGTGAGCTTCAAAGGCTCAAGCTCCGTGTTACAGTGCCCCAGGGCACTCCAGCTAGTGGAGATGCCCGCCCCCTGGACACAGCCCCCACTTTTGGCGGCAAGTCCAGGAGAGATAATGAGAAAAACAAGGAGGAGTCACTGGCCAGTCAGGACAGCCCCTAAGGTGTCCTGAGCTGAGGTGACTCTGACTTTTAGAAATCCTCCATCTTGTAGAAGGAGGATTCCCCAATAGGATTAGGGATGTGACCCCCTCCCCTTGGGAGGAGGCACAAAGAGGGTGTACCCACCCTCAGGGCTAGTAGCCATTGGCTACTAACCCCCAGACCTAAACACACCCTTAAATTTAGTATTTAAGGGCTCCCCTGAACCTAAGAATTCTGATTCCTGCAACAACAAGAAGAAGGACTGCCTAGCTGAAAATCCCTGCAGAGGAAGACCAGAAGACAATAACTGCCTTGGCTCCAGAAACTCACCGGCCTGTCTCCTGCCTTCCAAAGAACTCTGCTCCAGCGACGCCTTCCAAAGGGACCAGCGACCTCTGAATCCTCTGAGGACTGCCCTGCTTCGACGACGACAAGAAACTCCCGAGGACAGCGGACCTGCTCCAAAAAGACTGCAACTTTATCCAAAGGAGCAGCTTTAAAGAACCCTGCAATCTCCCCGCAAGAAGCGTGAGACTTGCAACACTGCACCCGGCGACCCCGACTCGGCTGGTGGAGAACCAACACCTCAGGGAGGACCCCCGGACTACTCTACGACTGTGAGTACCAAAACCTGTCCCCCCTGAGCCCCCACAGCGCCGCCTGCAGAGGGAATCCCGAGGCTTCCCCTGACCGCGACTCTCTGAAACCTAAGTCCCGACGCCTGGAAAAGACCCTGCACCCGCAGCCCCCAGGACCTGAAGGACCGGACTTTCACTGCAGAAGTGACCCCCAGGAGTCCCTCTCCCTTGCCCAAGTGGAGGTTTCCCCGAGGAAGCCCCCCCTTGCCTGCCTGCAGCGCTGAAGAGATCCCTTGATCTCTCATTGACTTCCATTGCGAACCCGACGCTTGTTCTAACACTGCACCCGGCCGCCCCCGCGCCGCTGAGGGTGAAATTTCTGTGTGGGCTTGTGTCCCCCCCGGTGCCCTACAAAACCCCCCTGGTCTGCCCTCCGAAGACGCGGGTACTTACCTGCTGGCAGACTGGAACCGGGGCACCCCCTTCTCTCCATTGAAGCCTATGTGTTTTGGGCACCACTTTGAACTCTGCACCTGACCGGCCCTGAGCTGCTGGTGTGGTAACTTTGGGGTTGCTCTGAACCCCCAACGGTGGGCTACCTTGGACCAAGAACTGAACCCTGTAAGTGTCGTACTTACCTGGTAAAACTAACAAAAACTTACCTCCCCCAGGAACTGTGAAAATTGCACTGTGTCCACTTTTAAAATAGCTATTTGTGAATAACTTGAAAAGTATACATGCAATTGAAATGATTCAAAGTTCCTAATGTACTTACCTGCAATACCTTTCAACCAAGATATTACATGTTAAATTTGAACCTGTGGTTCTTAAAATAAACTAAGAAAAGATATTTTTCTATACAAAACCTATTGGCTGGATTTGTCTCTGAGTGTGTGTACCTCATTTATTGTCTAGGTGTATGTACAACAAATGCTTAACACTACTCCTTGGATAAGCCTACTGCTCGACCACACTACCACAAAATAGAGCATTGGTATTATCTATTTTTACCACTATTTTACCTCTAAGGGGAACCCTTGGACTCTGTGCATGCTATTCCTTACTTTGAAATAGCACATACAGAGCCAACTTCCTACAAACACCTTTGCACTACTGTGCAAAGATGTGTGCTTGTAGCTGGGAGTAAACACCAGGGAGAGAGCAAGACAGTGCCATATTTTGTTGGATATGTGGCTGTCCTGCTTTCTCCCTCAGAACACCTTTGGTTATTGTGTTGTGTTACAAGTTTGTAAATCTGCCCCAGGGTGTGACAAAACTCCTGGTAACTGTGTAAGTATGCAGAGCAGCTCTTTCATGTAAAGGCCATGCAGTAAAACCTTCCTGAATAACTCTTAATGAGAGCCTTGTGGGGATCAGAGGGGCCTTGCATGGAAGAAGATTTGTTGAACAAGAATGCCAATGATAAAGTGCATGTGAGCAGCCTGAATTAATGACCCTGCCTGACAAGCATGTTACCTAGCACCAACAAAAGACTTTAGTGGTTATGTAGAGTTTGAAGAATGTGAGTTATCTGCTCAAAAGGTGGTGGCTCCCTCGTCTGTTGTGTTACAAGTGAACTATTGTCAGTGGCACTCTAAGTGTGGCAGACATGACATCTGTGATTTTTGTACAGATGTCCCAAAGCACATACCTGACTTGTGTGATAGTCTGTTCCCTAGCTGCCAGTGTACTACTGAGTTGCATCAGTATCTGCATAGTGCTTTTTTATACCACCTCTACCGTCTAAAGAACTTTTAGGATGACCCAATTGTTTTATTTATGTAGTGATTCCTTTCCCTGAAGTGCTTCAATTTATATTCAATCAACCAATGAGTAGATTCATAGAGCAATGTTTGCTTGTCACCTGTGAGGTTATCCAGGTGCTGGCAGGGTCCAGTTGAGAAGCCAGCAGCCAGGTCTTCAGGGACTTTGAAACTCTAGAAAAGATGACGATGTCTGGAGATGAAGGGGTAGTTGGTTCCATGTCTTTGCTGCTAGGTAGGAGAAGGAGTGGCCTCTGCATCTCCTACATCAGATGCAGGGGGTCTGGGTTAGAGAGAAGAAAGTGGAGCAGAAATTTCTGGTGAGCTGATAGAAGTTCAGACGGTGGTTCAAGTAGGCATGTCCACAGTTGTGTAGGGCCTTGTATGTGTGGGTAAGTAGCTTGAACTGGCATCTTTTCTGTACCTGGTACCAGTGGAGTTCCTTGAGCTGGGGGTGATGTGGGTTCATCTGGGCAGATCCAGAATGAGTATGGCCAGGGAATTCAGTATGGTCTGCAGTCATCAGAGGAGGTGAGCTGTGATCTCTACATAGAGCATTGCCGTAGTCGAGTTGGCTGGAGATAAGGGCCTGGGTGATGCTGCGTCTTGAGCTTTGGGGCAGCCATTTCAATATTTTACAAAGCATTCAGTGAATGAAGAAGCAGGAGGAGGAGCTGGAGTTGACCTGAGTCATCATGGTTAGCTTATTGTTCAGGATGATGCCTAGTGTGGTCAGTAGGGGGTAGGAGTAAGTCTGAGTTTGGAGGGCCACTAGGATGTGTCCCATGGGGAGAATTTGTTTCTAAAGTTCAGTACATCTGTCTTACTGTGTTAAGCTTCATGCAGTTGTCCTTCATCCAGTTGGTGGCTCCTGTCATGCAGTTGTGGAAGTTGGTCTTGGTGTTAGTTGTGTCTTCGTAGAGGGAGAGGATAATTTGTATGCTGTCAGCGTAGGAGATGATATTGAGTCCATCGTTTGTGATGATGCTGGTCAGAGGTGTCTTATAAGTGTTGAAGAAGGTGGGGCTGAGCGAGGATCCTCAGGGTACTCCACAGATGATTTCATTGGGTTTGGAGGTGAAGGCAGACTTTTTGCATTCTTCCAGTGAGGAAAGAGGCAATCCATTTTAGAGCGCCACCTTGGATGCCTATGTTGTTCATCCTTGTGATGAGTGCATGGTGGGAGATTGTACTGAAGGCTGCTGAGAGGTCTAGGAGGATCAGAGCTGCAGTCTCTCCTTAACCAAGTAGGGCTCGGATGTTGTTGGTGGTCACAATGAGGGTTGTCTCAGTGCTGTAGTTGCTGCAGAATCCGAATTGGGAGGATTTGAGTAGGAGGCTCCATTCCAGATGTGAGAAGAGTTGTTGCTTGATGGCTTTTTCTAATACTTTGGCCAGGAAAGGGAGCAGGCAGATTGGCCAGCGGTTGTTGTGTTCATTGGGGTCTGCCAATGGTTTCTTTAGTAGGGTGTTGACTTCTGCTTGTTTCTAGTCCTCAAGGAAGGTGGTTGTGGTAATAATGGTGCTGATCAAGGTGGTGAGTGTGTGGCTGAACCTGCCTTTGTCTAGGTTGAAAATGTGGTGAGGGCATGGCTTGATTCGGGGGCCTGTGTGGACTGAGTTCATGATGGAGGTGGTGTCTTGTGAGGCGATGTTTGAGGTGGTAGCAGGAATGTTGCGTTGCTTGAAGAAGTCGGTGGCCTTGGGCTGGGTTTTGAAGTTCCCTTAGTTGTTGGCGATCTTGTGGAAGAACTTTGAAAGATAAGATTGCTATAGAGCTCCTTTGAAGGGGTAATGTTGTTTGTTGCAGCTGAGGGGTTGATCCAAGTGTCCTTTGAGACTTTGCTCCAGGTGCATTGACAGGGGGGCACTGGGCAGAATTGGGGTGGAGTTTCATCAGCTGGTAATCTTGAAGTGGATGATGGCGTGGTCGGTCCAAGTGAGTTTTGTGGTGTGGCTGTACCATATGTGGTTGCTGGAGGTGAAGATGAGGTCTAGCATGTGGCCTGCGCTGTTTGTGGCATTGTTGAGTTGGGTGAGTCTGATGTTGTCCATGCTATCAAGGAGGTTGGTAGTGTTGATGTCATTATGGTTGTTGAGATGGAAATTTAGGTAGCAGAGGAAAATGTAGTTGGAGTCTATTGCGAGGGGGGAAATGAAGTTGGCGATGAAGTTGTAGAAGGGTGGACGTGGTCGTGGAGGATGGGAGGCAAAGGTGTCCCTGAAGGTGGTTTTGGTATCTGCTTGGAGTTGGAAGTTTGAGGTGTTCCATAGCTGGAGTGATGTCATCATTTGTGATGGGGCTTTGGATGGATTCCTTTTGTATGATTGCAATCCATTCGCCAGGCTTTTTGATGCGGTTACCGTGGGTGATCTTGCATCCTTCGGGTATTGTGGTGGCGATAACAGGCACATAAGTGGGGTTGAATCAGGTCTCAGTGAGCAACAGAACGTCAGGTGTGAGGGTGGAGAGGGGGTTACAAATCTCAGTGGTGTGTTTGCATAGTGAGTGGAGTGATTGTGGAGAAGGGCATATGTGAGTGGGTCTTTTTGTTCAGGTGGTGTCTGTGGTGTGTGTGTGGGGTGGGGCTAGCTGTTCGGCTGGTGTGTATGCTGTGGCAGGTGAAGTGGCAGTGTGTGCATGTGAATGGTCCTACTGTGGAGTGTGGGCGGTGTAGTGGAAGCATTTGTTGCAGTACAGAAGTTGAGGGTATAGAGCTCAGTGAGGCTGTACCTGTGGGGGGGTGGGAGGACTAGGGGTCATGATGCTGGGTGCAGTGCAGGAGCAAATGGTCTTTCCTTAGTTGCACCTTTGGAACATCAGTGGTGTAGTCATGCTGCAGCCGCCATTAAGTAGGACCTTGGTGATGGGAGGGACACGATAGGCAGGGCTTCCAGAGATGAGAAGAAGACCCAGGAAGACACACAGGAGAGCAGGTAAGTAGCAGGGCAGGTGGGAGAGGGGAAACGGGTGACCAGTGGTGGGAGCTGACGGGCGAGAGGAGGTCAAGAGAAACCAACAAAGGTGGCAAAGGTAAGCAGCTAAAGTACGTAGAAAAAAGTAGCAACATTAATCAGAAAAAGGAGGCAAAAGAATCAGAAAAATATGGCTAAATAGCTAAATAGCAGAAAAAAGGAGGCAAAATCAGCAGGAAAATGTGCCAAAAGTAACCAAACAAAGGAGCAGAAAGCAGGTAGCAAAAGTAGCAGAAAAAAAGAATGCAAAAGTAGCAGGAAAAGGTGGCAAAAGTAATCAGAAAAAGGAGGCAAATGTAGCAGAAAAGGTGGCAGAGTGAGCAGAAAAAGGTGGCAAAATCAGAAAAAGCAGTGAGGCAGGAAGTGGACACAGTGGTGTGAAAAGGAGTGGAGGAGGAGAGAAGAAGGCATAGGTTGCAGATTCAGTAGAGCTTTGCGTCCGAAAGAGCCTTGACGGAGGACCAGTCCAAGTAAATGTGGAGCCTGGCCACCTCCATTCAGTACTTTTAGGAGGTCCTAGCAATTAGGGTTATTTGTAGCTGGACTATATGGAATGTGTTGGGAGAGGTGCCTGAAGTTTGACAGTATGGTGCATGCATGGTCATCAAATGCCACTATGCATAAGCCTGTGTAGAGATTCAGAACAGACACAGTGGTACATGCAGATACTTGTCATCTTCAGGGGTGGGCAATGTCAAAGTCAGAAAATGGCATTGATTGGTACCAGAGGGTGCACTAGGAATAAAAAGTGCATCCAGGATGCTATGGAGTTAGTGGTGCTGAAACAATTTTCATATTGGGGGTGCTGCCATCTTTGTTACATCACTGAATTCATAGGTATTGTGAAAAATACAAGCATCACACAAAAAAACAAGTGTAGCAAATGCATTCAACAAGAACAGTGATAAGGGTCTAGTATGTAACTGGTGGTGCATTTTTTAGCACCCTGTTACAAATACATTACTTGGTGTAGTAATGCACTCTCATTTACAAACAGCATCCTTTCGATTGAACTAGCCAATAAATTTGAACAAGCATAGTTTATACTGATAAAACTATATTGCGCACAAATGACGGTTTCCTGAAATTGAGTTTCAGCAAATTTTATCATTTGTACATCACCAAGAAAGAGTCATCAATTGTTTTGATCCAATTAAAATCTTTGTTTCCATCACATTTCAGAAATCCAAAAAAATAAAAAATGTACTTCATTTTTGCTAACCTAGTTGCTGATATATTCTGAAATATTTTTCAGTTAATTTATTTAAATGTTGTTGCGCGCAAGAAAAAATGACCTCCAACCATTACCTGTACAACAGAAACAGAGTCTATAGTTCACTTTATAAAGTCATCTGTTTTTGCAGTCAGAGAAAGTAAATACCAATCTCCATATTAAATGAACAAGTAGCAATTTGTCACATGACACAGTTTTGACATTTGACCTCTGTGTTTGAAGCATAACACATGTGACAAAATAAAAACAAAATGTTTGTTGCTCATTCACCTTCTGAACTCCAGAACTGTTATGTTTAAGGTGATGCAGTGCCAACTGCACCCCCCTTGTTTCCAGCACTTATGTATAGAGTCCATGCATAGGACCAACTGCACTCAGGCCTGTAGCCAGACGAATATTCTTAGGGGGGCATGGCTCGGGTATGATGAGTCTTTAAAGCTGTGCTCTATTGGTGTATTCTTTTCCAAATACTGATTGTACTACTAAATATGGACCCCCAGAATATCTTGTTACACAAATATTTGAGGACAAAATATCAAACGTTGAGTGCATATAGGATGATATAGATGTACTATTCCTAACTCCACATCTACATACCTTGCAGATATAGAGATTGCATAGGCACATACATCCGGATTAAGGTGTAGGAAATTTATATTGACTTATCTGTCAACATTTTGGATTCAATATTTTACCCTCAATATTCTCTGCATCAATATTTTGATATTTAGGGTGCATACCATGTGATCCTATGTGAAAGAGTAAGTGGATTTTTAAGGTACACATTTGGTCAATCAACTTTCCACAATCCAACTTTAAATCCTATCAATTGAATGGGATTTAAAGTAGAGGGGTGTAAAGTAGTAAAGTAGGCTGAGTAGCAACTTTGTACATATTCTAAACTGCTTAAGCTTTATGAAATACAAAGCTTATATGTTTTTTTTTAAACTCAACTCAGAGACCTCACTCCCACACCTTTTACCTCAGGTGGTAACTGTCCAACCTCCACACTCAACATTGTTTTGTTGGAGGATGTCCTACCTGGCATATTCTGTGTTAGAAAATCATCAGGATAAACCTTACCCCATGCAAAGTTAGGAAACTTCATGTGCTTTGTACAGTGTGTAGTTTCCTAATTCTGCTCACTTTCTGAAGCGTTAATTTAACTCACTACTAATTTAAATAATTCTACAGAGAGCTTGGATCATAGCCATCCAGAATATTTGAGGACATTTGCGGTGAGTAGTATGCTTTAAAGATTTTAGGGGTGCAACAATGGCGAAAACTAAATAGAGGTTAGATGTCTTTTTCAGGGGAAGTTAACAAGGTCCCACAATGAATTCCACTATAAAGTTGTGATAAAAGATGGATAGCTCAAGTACATTCGATCCAAAGTACCATTCAAAACTGTCTGGACTTGAAGCAGGCTCTGACACTGGTAGACACCCCTCATAGTTACAGGCAGGTTGTGTGAAATGTGTGGTACAAAAGGAGATCTTCGTTAGACATCTACCAGCAAGACACATAAGCATCGTGAGCCCAGGATTGATCCATTTGAGGCCTGAAGCCTGTCTGAGGATACTAGTTCCATCTCCAGTTAGAGGAGCCATAGATGGACAGGCAGCAGCACTGCCACTAGTGGTCCACATGGTGGTTTAAACATTTGCATCTAGAATTCTGCTCTGGGACAACATCTCTCTTGGGTGCTGCTTGCACTGTACCTACGATATGGATGCTGCAGAGTCCTCCACTTCAGGAATTATGAACATTCTCCAATCTTTTACATGCAGTAGTATCTTCAAAGAGGCACCCTCTAGGTTTAGAATCACTTAGATGAGCATGCATTTTTCTGAGTCGGGAATATGAAACCATGGATGCTATCAAGTTTACTAGAAATGTAAAATATTTACTTTCTGAGTAATTGTTCGGCCTTACTACAGGTGCAGAGAGATGTCAAGCTTCATGTTATGAAACTGTTACATGCTGACATATTTAAAAATTACATTAGAAAGCTAATTCACCTCGGATGGAACTTGAACTTTTATGAAAGTAGGTTTCACATTTCAGCGACTATACCAGCAAATGTAGACATGGCTGAAATGCATTTGAAGAGAAGGCACAATTTAATAACAGATAACAAGAGGGTGTTGAGCAATTTACAAAACCCAATGTGGATCAAGTGACAATGGTTAGATCTTATTAGGATTTTGAAGACTACTATGCAAGGTGATTTTTGGATCTTTCACAAAGATCCATATTAGAAAATAAAATGCAAAATTGTGCATCGAAATCACATTGGACCACGTGTATTGGCCAGCACGATAACCTATAAATGTATCTTAAAATCTGCAATAATCTTTCCTCTACAATTTAGCACTCATTTTGTTCCTTAAGGCTCTCTCTCTTATTTGTTCTCTCCCAAACCACAATCTCTGCCCTCACTGGCTCTCTCAATGTTTTCTTCACTATGCCTTCTTGCATGCTGCTGCATCTCTCTCCCCATCCCTTTCTCTCCTGAACTCTCTTGTTACTTTTCTATTTACTCTTGTTATCTCAATCTTTTCTAGAATATCTTCCCTCTAGCTTCTCTTTATCTTTTCTGGACCTCTCAATATTTGTATTCTCTCTCTAGCAGTCTTTTCCATAGACCATGTAAGACAACTGAAACGTTCTCATACCTGTGCTTAGCCACTAGCAGCACCTGCCACCTTTCTTTGATTACGGTGCTTTTGCTTCTCCCCAGTCCCAGAAGACTACCATCATGGGGGCCTTCTGGAACTGGAGACTTCTCCTACAATCATGGAACAAAGAAATTAGTTCAATGTGGCATTCATATCTCTGCAAATTGTCAATTCTTGCTGGATAGGACATCATGCTGTGTGGATCTGGTGGGTTTTAACTGCTTTGGGGCAGATGATGACCAGTTGACTTCCACCACACTACCTTCACAGTGTAGTCCACTGAGCTTCAAAGAGTAGTTCAAAATACTGGAAAAGAAAATATTTCTGATAAAAACTCCAGAAACATTTGTTTTCAAAAATCAAAGTCAAGACATGAGATAAATGCTTCCTACAAGTCCCAAGTTCATTGTTTTGTTTTGCTGTACTGCGCAACACACTGTGTGCACTGACATTATACAACAAAACATAAATGAAAGCAAAATGTGCTTGTGGAATCTACAGAATCTACAAATGTCCTACCACACAGCATTCATACACTTCTCTTGATAGCAACCTACTTGTGTGACTGGGCTATCACCTGTGAAAAGAAGGCTCCCATAGCCCACTAAGACACAAGGAAACATCAAGATTTTGCCTTGCAAACAACCCATTTGGGTGATGTGGGCAGCTGCTGCATTTATGCCAGTGCTCAATCAGCAGCCAGGGAAACCTGCTAGGCCAAGACACTTCTCAAAACAGGGCACCTAGGATAGTCTGGGGTGGTGTGGCTTGTGTGGCTCCCAATATCTTTTATCACTAAGAATGCCAAACAAACTCCAAACCTTGGCTAAATCTCATATTTTCCTAATTTATAGAAATGACAATTCCAGAATCTGAGAAGGTCCATTAAACCGCTAACCCAAATGTTCACCAAATATTGTGCATTTAGTAAATTAATTACATTGAACCTCATAACAGCAATTTATTTGCTAAGATCATCAATTAGATAGAGATAGAACAGACTTTCAAAGGAGTCAGTACATTTCAAAAAGCCAATTCATATTACACAGATGTTAAATTACAATATATAAAAATCAGAAAATGTTAGTCGATGTTCTGCAAAGATGTCTAGAGGAACCAAATATAATACAGATGCTTTCAGCCTGACATGCTCTGATGCCACAATATTTGGTTTAAGTAGAGGAATCCTCTGTGTGTTGACTTTGGCAGTGTTATCTAAATGTTAAACCGCTTGTGAAAGATAGATATTCTGTTATAGCAGCCCCTAGTGATACAGCAGGCTGTATTGGGTCATTTCAGATTCACACTACTGCTAGTTAGGGTTGTTGCAGCCCTCTGCAGCAGACACATTAACGTGTTGGAGCAGATATGTTAATTAAGAAATTTCTAATGACTTATATGTGTTTATACTAATGTGAAAAAGGCATAGAGAAATTAATAGTAGAAAATAATGTGCATGTTTAGAAATGCACACTGGGGGAGTGATAACCACGGGTACTAAAGTGACTAAGGGCCAGATGTACCAAAGGATTTTACCCATTCTGTGTCTATGGGAAAAAACTTTCGTACATATGGCCCTAAATGTGTGAAATAATGAAAAATATATGAGAAAAATGTACTAATATGTCATAATGTGATGTATAACCTATGTTTTGTATTAATTCAATAGTTTTAAGTTAGCCGTACCAGTGGCCTAGTTTCACTGGGCCTTGCTCGCTCTGAACATGGAGAATTAGAACACCTTGCAAATGACTGGTAACTGGAAACAGAGACCTTGAACCGCTCAGAGTTCAAGTCGCTTAGCTTGAACATTCTGCAATGTACTGACGGACAGGAGATGGTGAAGACAATTTGAAACAATTATGGGCCTGATTACAACTTTGGAGGAGGGTGTTAATCTGTCCCAAATGTGACGGATATCCTGCCCACCGTATTACAAGTTCCATGGGATATAATGGAATCGTAATACGGCGGGTGGATTATCCGTCACATTTGGGACGGATTAACACCCTCCTCCAAAGTTGTAATCAGGCCCTATGTGTAGTGTAGGCTAAATGTACATTCCCAGGACTTGAACAATGGAAGCACTGACTAGAGAACCATGTACAACAATTTTGATACCTGAAGAGCCGGATGATTTCCTCATCGCAAGAAGAACCAATCAGCGTTTTGTGAAATATAAGAACATGGGGCCAGATGTAGCAAAGGTTTGCGAGTCGCAAACGGGCCGAATCGCTATTTGCGACAGTGCAAAATCGGAAATGGGATGCAAAAAGCCCACTTCCGACTCACAAAAAGCGATGGGACCCGTTTGCGAGTCGCATCCGTTGCGACCCCATTTTGCGACCCGCAAATACCAAGTCGCAATTTGCGAGTCGCAAACCTTATTCAATTGCAACTCGCAAATTGCGACTAGTCGCAAAAAGCCCATTTTGCATGTCCCATTTACCACTAACTCAGAGCAGGTGGTAACCATTACCAAAGTATAAAAGGAGACCCAGAAGGCATCTGGGTTACACAAGATGGCGGAGATATACCTGATAGCAGTGAGATGGAGAGTCCACGCACCACAGCAGAGGAGGAGGAGGGGCCACAGACAGGAGAAGATATATAGAACAAGGCAGACTCTTTTTCAGCAAACTGAGGAAGAGATCTATGACAAATACCGCCTTAGCAGCGCAGCCATACTAGAATTAATTGATTTACTCAAACCACAGCTAGAACACCAGACTCTGCGTGGCTGCGCCATCCCTACGCATGTGCAAGTGCTATGCTCACTGCACCTCTTGGCCTCAGGGAGCTATCAGGGGGTCATTGCTGTGGCAGGTGGGGTATCCCAAAGTGCAGTGTCAAGGTTCCTCAGGGCCTTCCTAGATGCCTTAGTCACGCACATGTCCCACTTCATATACTTACCAAGGAATGAGGCAGAAATGAACAGCACCAAGCTGGACTTTTACCGCATTGCCCACTTTCCCCATGTCATAGGGTGTGTAGATGGGACACACATTCAAATATGCCCCCCTGCTAATCTAGAACACCTTTTCCGCAACAGAAAGTGTACCCACTCACTCAATATTCAGGTTGTTTGTGACGCCCATTATGTCATCACTGACATTGTAGCTAAGTTTCCAGGCAGTACCCATGACTCATACATTTTTAGGCATAGTGGGATACATCAACGCCTGGAACGTGGGGAATTCGGAGACGGTTACCTCCTAGGTAGAGCCACAGACACTTGCAGACATACACACAGGTCACTGTGCACGACAATCTGGACTTCCTAACAGTGTACTTTTGTGCCCAACAGGTGACAGTGCATATGCTCTCAGGCCTTGGATCATGACTCAGTTTTTAACACCCAGCAATGATTCAGAGAGGCAATACAACAGTGCACATAAGAGGACCAGGAACCTCATCGAGCGCACCTTCGGACTCCTGAAGGCACGATTCAGATGCCTCCACCGCAGTGGAGGTGCCCTCCAATACACCCCCATTACCGCATTCAAAATTGTGGTCGCATGCGCCATCCTCCACAACATAGCCACCCGACGTGGGCTACCTCTCACCCCTGCAGACCCAGATCGTGATGATGAAGAGCAAGAACAACCACATCACCATCATGGGTATAGGAGTATGGCAAATCAAGGCAGACTGAGACGGGAACACATTGCAACACAATATTTTGGACGGAACGTGTCAACTCCCACCATACTCACCTATTAACCAAAAACTCCATTTGTTAAGTGGATCAAAAATAACTGATTTATTAGTGCATTAATGAAACTATTCACAAGTAAAGATTGTCCATGGGCAAGAAAATGCTAACCAGGCATGTGGCACATTAACGTCATGTGCCAAATTTTATGGTCCAGGGTGATCTCTAAGACCTTCTGCCCCTCCTGCCAGCCTGGCTGGTCCCTGGTGCTTCCGTGGTGCTCTGCCTGCCACTCCTGAGCACCCTGCTGTCAGTGATAGAGACACTGCTCACTGTTGAGCCCTCCTCACTGTCCTGGGGTGTTTCCCCTGTGGCCCTCGACATTTCCCGTGTCTCCATCATTTCTATAATGTGGGTCCGACGTCCCAGGCCCCTAGCCACATCCCCAGCGAAATGGCCCATCTCCACTTGCAGCCCAACTGTCCTCCTCGACAGGCCTGTGGTGTTCATGGCGAGCCTGCCGATGGATGTGGCCATCCTGTCCAGTCTGTGCAGGAGCTGCCGATCCCTGCGCCACCCACCCTCGGCCTGGGCCAGTAGTCCTCCCGCCAGTTCCCTCATGGCAAGGGCAAGGTCCCCAGTGTTACTGCAGATCATGTCCATCCGTGTGTTGAGGTGCTGCATGCTGGCATGGTTGTTGCGCACAAAGCGGTGCAGCACACCACTAATTCTCCCCAAAATTCTATTCTGTAGGCGCTGACCACGAAGCAGATGTGCCTCACTGGTGCTGGGAGGAAGTAGCCCGGATGCAGACTGCAGCCCTGATGGTATGGACCTGCGACGCCTGCGCAGCGGTGGCTGCCCTGTGCTTCCACCTGTCTCATCCCTGCCTGTTGCTGGGGCAGCCTCTTGTGGAATTGTTGCAGCAGGTGTGGCTACTGCAGGGATGCTGCTGACCGTGCAGGTGGGGGTGCTGGCGGGTCCTGGGGTGTCCTCATGGGCCTGGCTGCTTGGAGTGTTGGTGTTGTCTTGCTGGAGACCTGTGGGACATGGGGAACAGACTGTCAGTGTCTACTATCTATTGCACACTTCATAATAAACATTTGCCTATGAACTGCCTACTTGACTACATTTCCCATAATGCATCATTCTGGCATTTGCTACCCTGAAATGGAGCTATCTTGGTTGTGCATGCCCCTGTGTACATGGTGGGTGGGGGTATGGCATTGATAGGGGTACAGGCATATCACATGGTACTCACCGGTTGATGTGCTGGGCTCTGAGGTGTCCAGGTCCCCAAATCCAGACACTGCCTCCTGCTCCAAGGTTTCTTCCACCCTTTCTTCCAGGGGTGTGGGTGGTGGCACAGACGATGGTCCCCCTCCTGTGCCTCTCATCTCCCGGAGCCTTTCAGCCACCCTCTCCTTGGTCCGGGAGCGGAGGTCATACCACCTTTTCTTGATGTCGTCGATGGTCCTATGGCTCACCCCCAGGGAATTAATCTTGTCCTGTATGTCCTGCCACAGCTGTTTCTTGGTGGCTTCAGGAACATTGAGGGCTGATCTCCCAAACAAGTCATCATAGTGCTGACAGCATTCCTCTGTCAGCACCTCCAGCTCCCTCTCAGAGAATTTCAGCTTCCTCTTTCTTGGTGTTCCCTCCATGGCAGCTGCTGTTTGTCCTGTGTGAAATTCGGCAGTTATAAAAGGGTGTGGTCCTGCCTCCTCCCAGGTGTATTTGTAAACTTCCTGGCTGTGATGTCATCATCATGTGCCAGGAAGTGTTTCCAGAGTGTTCTGGAGTGGTTTCTGGAGTGTTCTGCTGCACCTGTAATCAATTTTCAAGGTAATCGCAAATTGCGACATCTACTCGCTAATTGCGAGTTCGTTTTTTGCACACTCGCAAAAAGCGACCTCGCAATCTGCGGACTCGCACACTGCGTTGCGAGTCCGGGTGCGAGTCGCTATTTCGGCACGTTTTTTTTCCTTGCATTCCGAATTGCGACTCGCATTTTGCGAGTCGCATCAACTCGCAAAATGCGAGTCGCAATTTTTTGTTTTGCTACATCTGGCCCATGATTTGGCAAATAAGAACTATAGGTTAGAGTCATATATTCCAACTGATTGACCAATTAGCAATTAGTGGGATGGACTCAGAGACCCTAATAAAAAGTCATGACAAGGGGTGAGGAATCAGAACTGCGAGGAGAAAATTGATGACGTCAGGAGACGCTGTCCGAGGTGCTGCGATTGGGCTCATACTCTGTGAGCCTGATCTATAGCTGTCTATTGATGACCTGAAGATGAAGACTGACTTGTTGGGGATCCATCCTGGATAGGTAGCTATGAAAATAAAACTGACAATTTTTTGTCTTTTATTCTAGGTACCAACTGCGCTGTTTTGAAGAGATTCACACTTAGGTAGAATTTTCCAAACTAATGTTTTCTCTAAATTGTTTTCGCATGAAGACCCACATGCTAATGCTAATCTTGGTTGGGTAAGTTGTTAGGGGTGACGTTGACGGTGACAAATGACTGACGAACTTAGTTGCTGAATTACATTATTAATGTTGAATATTCATAGCTTATGTTGTTGCTTTGCTGCAAATGTTTTCTTCAAGAAATAATGTCTTATAACTGATGAATTAATAAAGAATTGATTTTATCTTGTTTATTGATGTTGATTACTGGTTCAGTGGTCACTGCATGACTAGAATACTCCATGCGATTCAAAAGGTTCATCGACCTATACGTGTCCCCTTGTAAGTTTACATGCTAAGGACCGGGCTCGCTAGCAAACGTAACAGACTATCTGGCTTCTACAAACAAAATAAAGATCTCTAGAGCAGATACATTATTTCACCCAGCTATCTTTCATAAAAGTCCAGTGTAGGTTGAAGCAATGTCAGTCAAATGTGAGTTGTATCGTATGTGTGATGACTCTGCCCCAGCATAATTGGTTAACCAAAGAAGAATGCCCTATTTGAGTCTGAAGTTTCAATATTAGACATTGCTTCTGAATAGCTGGTAGGTTTAGATAGTGACAATCACTTATGTATCAGGATTAGGTAAGGTCACGAAAGTTGAAGGCTTAAGAACTACATGACTCAATGTTGTGTACAGTTGTGCAATCTTTTCATACCGCAAATTCTTGTTTGTCGTAACATATGTGAAGGGTGAGGAGGTAATTCAGCTAATGGCCATTCAATTCCTGGACTCTCAGCTGTGACCTAGTGTTGGTACAAACTTTCACATCAGCTCCTCATGCACAACATTGTGGCATCCCCCATGGGTTCATCATATCCCCTCTATTATCAGCATACACCCAAATCATTTCAAATAAAATGTGTGGTTGACCTCTACAATGTAAAACTTGTTGACTGTCTTTGAGCCATAAACACATGGATGATGAATAACAATCTAAAGTGCAATACTGCAAAGATACCGATTATGATCTGTGGGCATGTGTATAAAATTCAGCTTTCCACCATATGGCCTAAGGAGAATGAGGTTCCTCCAAATATATCAACAAGAGTCAGAAACCTAGGTGTAACCATGGCCCATATTTATACTTTTTGACGCTAAACTGCGCTAACGCAGTTTAGCGTCAAAAAGTTTTGCGCCGGCTAACGCCATTCTGAAGCGCCATGCGGGCGCCGTATTTATTGAATGGCGTTAGCCGGCGCAAGCAGACCGGCGCTGCCTGGTGTGCGCGAGAAAAACCACGTACACCAGGCAGCGCCGGCGTAGGGGGAAAATGGCGCATGGGCGTCTTAAAATGGGGCAAGTCAGGTTACGTCGAAAAAATCGTCGTAACCCGACTTGCGCCATTTATTTTCGACGCCCATCCCCCATCAACATGACTCCTATCATTGTAAAGATAGGAGTCATGCCCCCTTGCCCAATGGCCATGCCCAGGGGACTTCTGTCCCCTGGGCATGGTCATTGGGCATAGTGGCATGTAGGGGGGCACAAATCAGGCCCCCCTATGCCAAAAAAAATTATTAAAAAAAAATAAAAAAATACTTACCTGAATGTCCCTGGGGTGGGTCCCTCCATCCTTGGGTGTCCTCCTGGGGTGGGCAAGGGTGGCAGGGGGGGTCCCTGGGGGTAGGGGAGGGCACTCTGGGCTCATTTTGAGCCCACTTGTCCCTTAACGCCATGCCTGACCCAGGCGTTAAAAAGCGGCGCAAATGCGCCGTTTTTAGCCACGCCCACTCCCGGGCGTCTCTTTTGCCCGGGAGTATAAATACCACGTAAAGGCCTGGGAGTCATTTTTTAGACGGGAACGCCTCCCTTGCATATCATTAACGCAAGGAAGGGGTTCACGCTAAAAAATGACGCACATTCCGGGAACTTTGGCGCTATTCGCCTCTAACGCCATAGTATAAATATGGCGTTAGTTGGCGTTAGTTTAGCGTCGAATTTGCGTCGAAAAAAACGACGCAAATTCGGCGCAAACGGAGTATAAATACGGCCCCATGTATTTAGAACTATATTTTATACTACATTGACTGGCTACCTACAGCAAGAAGGGCAATGTTCAAGGCACTTTGCATTGACCACAGTGCCTTCAAGGAAAATGACCACTATACCAACAAACTAAGTTCAAGCAGTGGAACCGAACCAGGACATTTTACTCCAAGTTTGACCCACTTATCATATCACCTTACAGAAAGAAATCAGTAGGAGGTACTGCTTTCTGTCAAGCCCCCATGCTCTGGAACTCCCAGCCAGTATCTGAAGCACTAATGAGCATATACACTTCAGAAGACAGTAGAAAACATGGCTGTTTCCAAACAACTGCATCACAACACATTCCGACAACAGACCCCGGAAAGATAGTCAAACCCTCAAGATCACTCTTCAGCTTACAATCCACAGATTGGGAACAACCAACCTACAAGCTACTTTTGACAGCCAGTTAAGGATGGCTGACCTATGGTTCACCAGAGAATTATATACCTATGTAATTTAATAAACAACATTTCAGACTAATAACACTCAGCAGTCACCAGACAACTCTAACTTACACCTCTTAAATTCTCAATAGACTTATCTGCTGCAAGGATTTACTATCACCATTAAAGTGCAAGCAATAAATAAGCCATCACTATATTAACAGGCATGAAATTACTAGAGATATGTGTCACACATTGCGGGTCAATCGGGGGACTTTAATCTAGTCCAGGACTGGAGGTTCCAAATATCTGTACACTATCTCACAATCATACTCAGATATGGGATGATAATGCACATCCCAGCAAATCTCTCTCCACTTGTCTCTCCCTTCACCAATGTCATTTCAGGCCCACAACTATACACACAATTCCTGATTGGACAATCCAGTGCAGTTACCAGCTACTCAGAGTATAATCATAAGAAATACCATAAAGGACATGCAGAGCATTTTAAGTGGACTGAAAAACCATAAACCTTGTTTATGTGTCTCTCACATCTCATCATCCACCACTGCTATGCACTACGTCCCATAACACAAAAACTGTATCTCTGGGGTCATAATGCATAACACTTCCCTCCTAGGATCACAAAACAAAGACAACATCCTTCCAACCAGACACCGCCCTATATGGTGTAATTCAGTGCCCATGTATTTAAGAGCTTTAGTGCCACACAAAGTTAGTAAGTGGTATACAAATGTGGCAATACAATACAATACTATATTTATCATTTGTGCATCACTGTAATTTATTTTGATCCTATTACAATCTTTGTTTCCATCATACTTCAAAATGACCAAACTAAGGGCCTCATTATGACCCTGGAGGCCGGCGGTAAGTTGGCGGTAACACCCCCAACAGGCTGGCAGTGTTCTGCCAGCTATTATGACCGTGGCGCAATAGCCACGGCCATACCGCCGGCCCCTCCACTATACCGCCAGGCTTTCGCCTGGCGGCCATAATCCCCAGGATAGCGGTGCATGCACCGCTGCTCTGGGGATTATGAGTCCCCGACCGCCAGCCTGGCCACGGTGGTAAACACAGCCATGGAAAGGCTGGTGGTAAGGGGGACTTGGGGTGCCCCTGGGGGCCCCTGCACTGCCCATGCACTTGGCATGGGCAGTGCAAGGGCCCCCAGGCATAGCCCCGTCGGGCATTTCACTGCCCGAATTTCGGGCAGTGAAATGCGCGACGGGTGCTACTGCGCCCGCTGCACATCCAGCATTGCCGCCGGCTCTATTACGAGCCGGCAGAAATATTGATGTGACTTTTCCGCTGGGTAAGCAGATGGTAACACTGTTACCGTCCGCTGGCCCAGCGGAAAAGTCGTAATACGGAGCCAGAAATACCTCCGGCACTGGCGGTATTCTGCCTCCAGCAGCCTCGGTGGTCTTTTCAAAAGACCGCCGAGGTTGTAATGGGGGCCTAAATGTTCTTCTGCGAAATTACTATTTAATTCTGCTGTACCACCGGCAGAATTAAATCAGCACTGTACATGGTCTTAAACAGTGCTGGAAGAGGGAGCACTCCCTCTATGTACAAACATTATTTCTGCAGTGATTTAAACATAGAGGAACTGCTTCCTCTTCCAGCCCTGGTTAAAACCACTACAGTGCAGCGCATGCCTGTCTGTGCCCTTACATTGGCATGTAAGAGCACAGACAGATATACCCTGCACTTGAGTGTACTGCATACTGCTCTGTGCCTTTACATAAGAATGTAAGGGTACCAAGGAGTATGCACTGGAATAGATACCTCTTGCTGCCCTTACATACTACTAAAGGGCACCCTGAGGTATGCACTGCACTTCGGGTCTATGCCCTGCATACACTCTGTGCCCTCACATAAGTATGTAATGGCACTGAGGGGCATGCACTGGAGTGGATACTCCTCTGTACCCTTACATACTTATGTAAGTGCACAGAGTGTATGCAGTACACTGGAGCACACTGCATACCCCTTGGTGCCCTTACCTGAGTATGTAAGGACACCGAGATGCATGCACTGGAGTGGATACCCCTCAGTGCCCTTACATACTTACCGAAGGGCACCGAGGGGTATGCACTGTACTGGAGTACGTATTGCAAACCCCTCGGTGCTCTTGCATAGCTATGTAAGGACACAGGAGGAGTAGGCACTGGAGTGGATACCTCTCAGTGACCACTCTGGCCCTTTACAGAATTACACAGAATTTTAATGTAATTTCTCAGAGTTCCACGGAATTAAACTCTGCCAGTTCCGCTCACCCCTAATAAAAATGACAAAATAATGAAGTAATACTATCCCAAAATGTGCTGCATGATGCAGCCGAATCTGTGTTTTCTTGCTGTATAATTTAGTTTGCGCATAATTTGGCCCTTCCCTGTTGTTTAATTCCAGTGGAAGTGGCTGTACTGTAGTGAGAGTGTCACATAGGGGCATATTTACAAGTCACTTGTGCTGCGTGTGCATCACGTTTTATGATGCACCAGCAGTGGAGAGTGCAGACCGATATCTACAAGTCCACACAAAATCACTCAGTGTGGCTTTTCAGGCCTCATATATATGGTGTGAGGCAACAACTCATTGCAAGTCGCTACATTGCCATACACTGCATCAGGGGAGTAATCTAAAAGTGCATTTATAAATTTAAGAAATTACGTGGGGTACCGTTCCCTTAAATGTTTCCATATGCAGTTCATTTTACATTCAGGTTTCATCCCTACTCCAAAGTCCTAGTATTGTTCCATTTGCTACAACCTGGTATTCAGGTGCTCACATGAATATATTGTGCTCCATTTCTTCGCATAAGTAGATCTGTGCTACATACTGTCAGATTTACTACGCTTTGTGCGGGTTTGTGTTCACTTTTGTGGCGCGAACGCAGCACAGAGTGATGGAGAGGGATATACAATGCAAACCAGCATCTGCATTGGAAAGTATCTCAAAGTAATGCAAAGTTGTACTGTGCACTACCTTTCGCTTTACGTCAAGGGGATATTCCATGGGTGGTACATGGGCATACCCAGGCAATCGTTCATAGCTCCTTGAGACCCTTACGGATGAGTAGTTGTGCTCTGTAAATCCTGATTTGATTTTGATTGATAAGTTTTGGCACAAATCCCTATATATACAGATTCGTAGACTGGGATTTCTGCCAAAATCTAAGCCTTCTCGAGGCAGGAGCAAAGAAGAGAAATGTTCATTTCTCCTTATTTTTCCAACTTTGCATGTGTGCTGCATTATACAGTATGCATACAAAGTGGAAAAAGTATTCAAGGATAGCTTTTGAACTGGAAGGCCCCTATCCATATCCGTATCAGTGGGCTAACAAAGGCCCCCGGCAGCCCCCACGGGATGGGGGGCAAGCTACAGTGGGCCCCCTCAGCACACTACACTGTGCACGGACAGCAGGCCCCTGACTGGGTCCAGAGGGGAGGGGGCCCACTCAAGCTCTGTTATGTCACAGATCCTTATAAAATATATACTTTAGAGACCGCACACACCCTTGCACTACGGTGCAAGGATGTGAGAACTTGCGCATGCCAGCCAAAAGCACACCAGCGCTGGGAGAAAGAATCAATGCACCATCTCTTAACAGACATGGCACATTTTTTTCTCTTCCCCTTTGAAGCAAGGCAGCACAGAAAATGTGATTGCTGTGCTTACTTGTGTCCAATATTAGTTAATCTAGGTCTAAGTAGCCAGAACAAAATGAATGTTGGCCCATCGGAAACAAATTTGATCTTCATCGTACTTTTTTGAAGTTAATGAAGGCTAATTGAACAGAATTCTCATGCAGTGGTTAATTTTTAACTTTCTTCATGATTTATGCATTGCCATATCGCAATATGTCTAAAAGGCTTTAGATTACTTGGTGATGTCTTTGTCCCAGCAAACTATAAATTAAATCTAAATTGTCAGCAAATGTGTGTGCACGCCAATGCCTCTCTGTTCACCTCTCAGAATAAGTATGTGTGCTAAAAAGATCCTTTGCATTAGGCTTCTGTGAAATTCTTTTCCGAGGGAGACATTTCATGTATTTCTACTTTGGTGTTATTCACGCTTTTTGTAAATATTTTGCTTTCCTGCTGATGATGATTTTATGTAATTTTAACCACTGGATACTATTCTAAGGTGAAAATGTTTTGTGAAAACTGGTCAAGCCACGGTAGGAAATTATTTTCACTTTGAACTAGTCTCTTGCTGGTACCATGTGCAATTTTAGGCCCTGCTTTATACTTTTTTTGTGCTGCATTACGTCATTTATTGACGCAAAATCGGCACATACTTACAAAATACAGTTGTACTTTGTAAGATTGCGTCACTTTTGTGTCAAACAATGCAGTACAAAAAATATATAAATCAGGGTTTTAGGGGCATATTTATACTTTTTGATGCAAAACTGCACTAACGCAGTTTTGCATCAAAAAGTTTTGCACCAGCTTGTACCATTCCCGAGGGCCGAGCGCCAGCCAGGCACCATATTTATGGAATGGTGCAAGCCGGCGCAAAGGATGGGCTAGAGTAAAAAAAAATGACATTAGCCGGGTGGTGGTGGTGGTATGGGAGAAGGGGTTTTGCACCAAAAAAGGGCATTAGGCAGGTTAGAGTAAAAAAAACAAAATGACTCTAACCAGCCTAGCGTCATTTTCTAACGCAAAACCATCCATACCACATGACTCCTGTCTTAGAGAAGACAGGAGTCATGCCCACCACCCCAATGGCCAGCACAGGAGACCAGTGTCCTCTGGGCATGGCCATTGCACCCTGTGCCATGTAGGGGGGCCAAATGGCACTTTAAAAAATAAAAATAAATACTTACCTGTACTTACCTATACTTACCTGGATGGGGTCCCACATCCTCCACTGTCTCTGGTGTGGGAGGGGGTGTCCCTAGGGTGGGCACCTGTGGGCTTATTCCATTGTGTTCCACCATGGAAATAGGCCCACAGATCCCCTAACGCCTGCCTTGACCCAGGCTTTGAATATTGGTGCAAAGCAAGGTTTGCACCATTATTTGACCCCTCCTCCCCCATGTTTGATTTTAGCACAGGGGGGTAAATATGGCGCTAAGGCCATTGAGTCAATTTTTGCACAGGAACTCCTACCTTGCATCTAATTGACACAAGGTAGGTTTCCACGTCCAAAAAACGACTTTAACTCAATGAGTTAGTTTTGCACCGAATTTGCATAAAAACAGTGTCGCATATTCGGCGCAAAACAGGTATAAATATGCTCCTATGTACGTGAAGTACGCCTTTGTGCACAATTTTCACTCGGATGGTCAGCGCAATGTATTGCTTTTAAAAAAATATCTGCATTTTTGCCACTGATATTTTCCCTCTGATTTTCATTTCACTTGTCACTCAAAGTCAAGTCAAAATTCACTTTATTTGATGTTTCACAGTAAATCATAAACCATATAAACTACAGAATACATAGAAAGCATCTAAGAGAAATACTGCAGTTTTCAACGAGTGGCATAAAGCACCCTTGCTAAAACCCAGGATAGATAAAAACAAACAGTACAATTATCTCAAAGTTGAAGATAGAAAGAGCAGGCCTCGCTTGCTTTAAGTTCAGTGGCAGAAAAAAGGGGCAAATGTACTTCTGATACCCATTAACAAATTTAGGACAGGTAAAAACAATGTGCAAAGTGTGGAGTGCAGCAGCCTTTACACATGTGCAAATAGCATGTTCTGACGATTTATGCCAACCGACTAAAAGCTAGGAGAATTTATTTAAATGAAAATAAGATAAAAGGAATGTGTGCAAAATAGCCATGTCTAATGTTAAATACATTTCTAATATATCTGGAGTTTTAACTATTGCATAAAGTCTGCACAGATTTTTAGACCAGAAACGTTTCTCCTTTTCTCCATGCATAAAAGCACGAAATGCCTCTTTAGCCCACGGAACATCAACTTCAGAGATTAGTTCTGGGCTAGTAAACAATTTGGGCCTGCAAAGGTTACTCTGAATGCCTTTGATATACTGTAACCAAGAAATTGAAGGCAGGAGTCTAGCCCCAAACAATCGTTCAAAATCCCCCTATTAAATTATAATTCCTTTTACAACCAAACAGAGAAACACAAAATTACAAGATGAATAGTTATAAAATCAGAGATGAACCCCATATTTACTTCATCATGCACAATCTCTGCAGGTGCAGTCTTCGGTAGCCTCAAGATCGTCTTAAAAATGTATTTTATGGCAACTTGGATGGACTGACAAGACTTGTTGCCCCAGATTGTAATTGTAATTTTAATAGTATTTATGTAGCGCTTACTACCCCTGACGAGGCGTCGAAGTGCTTTTCGGTGAGTAGCACGCTACTCCGGAACCCAACAAGAATTAGTGATGGATTAGCATTGGGAAATATGAGTACAGTTTTTGCATTATTATGAGTTAATTTGAGCCGCGAATATGAGAGTTTGTTAGTTAAATTGACTGGAGAAATGGAGGGGTGGAGGAGGAAAGAAATCCAGAAGTGTTAATTGGGAGTATATCCCTCTTTTACTCATCCGAAAGGCTTGGGATGAGTAAAGGGGGATGGAGGAGGAAAGAGTATGTGGAAGGGTTAGGGAGATCATAGTAGCAGGGTGAGATAAATGAGGGTGAATTTAGTAGGGTTGTTTGGGAGGTCATGGTAGTAGAGTGAGGTTTGCTGAGTTAGATGTGGAAGTGAGGGGAAGAGCTTAGGCAGAGTTTTTAAGGAGATGAAAGTAGTAGAATGGATTTGGGATGAGTCAGAGTGGGAATGGAGGATAGATTGATAGAGACATGACTTATGATGATGGGTAGATAAGTGTGATAATATGAGAGCAGGGATTCATAGATATCTAGTATAACAACCCACCCAGGAGCCATGCAATGACCCACGAACATGCCAAGCACAGAACAACATACATATATATATATATATATATATATACATATGTATATATATATATATATATATACACACACATACACACATACACACACACACAAATACATACACACATGAATACACACACATATGCACACATATATGTACATACAATACATAATTAGAACCTTGGGTAAATATACTTAGTCAAACAGGTTTAAAGAGTGTGTGTGTATTTTATTGTTATGACATAGTAGCAATGTATATTTTCTAAAGAACTATACATAACTAGAAATAGACACATAATCAGAAAAAATATTTATCAACATAGGAATATGCAGTCCATAGTTGTTTGAGTATGGTGGTTATGAAGGAAAGAGCCAACTCTTGAGTAGTTTTCTGAAGACAAGAAAGTTATCTGTGGCTCTTATAGTTGGGGGTAATGAATTCCATAGTTTGGCTGCTTGAACGGAGAAGGATGTACCACCTATAGTCTTTTTCTTGTATGGTGGTGTTCTAACCAAATGCCACTCTCGGGATGCATTTATCTTTATAGAGGGTCACTATAGATATAACATGAGGACACAAAGCCACCTCAAAAAGGCATTAATACTATGGGCTACCCTATTAAAGGATTGCACATGAGCGCTCATCAATCGATTCCTATTCAATTTATGGTCTATCCTGATACCTAAGTAAGTGAACTTCTCAATTTCAAAGGGGCTGACCCATAATTGAAAGGGTTGTGGACTTTACATTTTTGGGCCCCAGAACCATTGTATATGTTTTAGATAGGTTAATTTTCAGACCCAAGTAGTCCATATAACTTACAAAACAATCTATCACACGTTGCAGACCATTAGCCATGCATGCTATGAGAACCGTATCATCTGCATACAATAATGCTGGGACAAACCTTTTCCCGACCCTGGGAAATACTTAAACTGGGCCATTAAAACTGATTCTAACTGATTAATATGTAAAATAAAAAGCAAAGGTGATAAAATAAGGACCTGGCAGATGCCTCCTCAACTGAAAGTGCATAGTTTATACCCATCTGTGCCAAATCTCACAGAAGTTTCTAGCCCAGCATGCAGATCACACAAAAAGCTTATGAGGGTTCCAGCCACCCTCAAGGCCACCAGCACAGCCAATAACTTCGTTCTATGAACAGAGCCAAAAGCTATGCTGAGCTCCATGAAAACAGGATTGATTGTCTCTTTCCTCACTACTGTGTATTGAGCAATCAAAATGTAAAGGTAAAAGTTAAGGTTCTGTTCAATCATTCCTCTGCCCGGACTGATGCCATATTCAATATCCTATATAACATTCCCATTTTCCACCCAGTCCATTAAATACTTCCTATGATCTTTACTTCAGGCATCTATTAAAGTAATGGGCGACAACAGGCTGGATCTGCATAGCTTGCTTTAAAAACAATTGGTCCATTACAGACTTTTTCAAAGAGGTAGGGATATACCCATGTGCAGCGACATTTAGGTGTCACATTTTCAGGGGGCCTCAAAGATCCACACACAACTTGAAAAGGTCACCAGGGACTCCATTCAGTCATGGGTCATTTTTAGGAGGAAGAGGCACTCTGGCTTCTACTACTTTGATCACTTCAAAGCGTAGCATTCCCCCTCTAGCAGAGGGTGTAGTAGAGTCAGAATTAGAAGGCCTTACTATCGTACAGATTGATTTAAAATGGTTTACGCAGGCCTTAACTGAGATAGTTTGGACTGTCTCTGGTGCCGCTGACTTTTTAAGAAGGGGCTGATTCACTATTCTCCAGAAAGTGTAATTGTCACCACCCTCACAAGCCTCCCACTCCTCTTGTATTAAAACAATCTTTCGAGTTCTACAAGCCTCCTCATAACGTCTTCTAGTCTCCTTCACTGCTTCCCTGTCTATTAGTTTGCAATGCAAAGCTGACAACAAATATTTATGGGCAGTTGAACAGTTTTTGTCAAACCATTTGGGGCCTGCCCTGCCCATCTTAGTCATCTTTCTTGTAAGGGCCAACTGCACTTCGTTACAGATATTAGAGAAAAATACTAAGAAGACTTGATCAGGAGGATCTACCTATAGACAAACAATGAAATCCCTTCTGCATGACCATAACAAGTGCCTTAACCCCTTCACTGCCAGGCCTTTTCCTCCTCAGGTGGCAGGCCTTTTTTTGGCTATTTGGGGCAGTTCGCGCTTAGACCCTCATAACTTTCTGTCCACATAAGCTACCCTTGCCAAATTTGCGTCCTTTTTTCCCAACATCACAGGAATTCTAGAGATATGCAGAGTTTGTGGGTTCCCCTGGAGGAGACCAAGAAGTTAGCCAAAATACAGCGAACATTTTTTTTTTTTTAAATTGCAAAAAGGCTGGAGAAGAAAGCTTGTGGTTTTTTCCCTGAAAATGGCATCAACAAAGCGTTTATGGTGCTAAAATCTCCATCTTCACAGATTTCAGGAAAAGGCAGACTTGAATCAGAAAACCACATTTTTCAACACAATTTTGGCATTTTACTGGGATACAACTCATTTTTACTATTTTTGTGTGTTAAGCCTCCTTCCAGTTAGTGTCAGAAATGGGTGTGAAACCAATGCTGGATTCCGGAAAGCTAAACATTTCTGAAAAGTAGACAAAATTCTCAATTCTCCAAGGGGTCATTTGTGTGGATCCTAGAAGGTTTTCCTACAGAAAATAACAGCTGAAATAAAAATATATTGAAAATGAGGTGAAAAAACAGCCATTTTTCTCCACGTTTTACTCTGTAACTTTTTCCTGCAATGTCAGATTTTTGATAGCATTATACTGTTACGTCTGCTGGACTCTTCTGGTTGTGGGGATATATAGGGCTTGTAGGTTCATCAAGAACCCTAGGTACCCAGAGTCAATAAATGAGCTGCACCTTGCAATGGGTTTTCATTCTATACTGGGAATACAGCAATTAATTTGGTGAAATATAAAAAGTGAAAAATAGGTATCTAGAAAACCTTTGTATTTCCAAAATGGGCACAAGATAAAGTGTTGAGAACCAGTGGTTATTTGCACATCTCTGAATTCTGGGGTCCCCATACTAGCATGTGAATTACAGGGTATTTCTCAAATAAACATCTTTTTTACACACTGTCTTACATTTGGAAGGAAAAAATGTAGAGAAAGACAAGGGGCAATACCACTTGCTCTGCTATTCTATGATCCCCCAAGTCTCCCAATAACAATGGTACCTCACTTGCGTGGGTAGGCCTAGTGCCTGCGACAGGAAACGCAACATGGACACATCACATTTTTACATTGAAAACTGACATGTTTTTTGGAAAGTGCCTAGCTGTGGATTTTGATCTCTATCTCATCCGTCACCTAGGAAAACATACCAAACCTGTGCGTTTTTTAAAAGTAGACACCCAGGGAAATCCAGGATGGTGTGACTTGTGGGACTTTCACCAGGTTCTGTTACGCAGAATCCTTTGCAAACCTCAAAATTTGGCCAACAAACACACTTTTTCCTCACATTTCGGTGACAGAAAGTTCTGGTATCTGAGAGGAGCCACAAATGTCCTTCCACCCAGCGTTCCCCCAAGTCTCTCGATAAAAATGGTACCTCACTTCTCTGGGTAGGCCTAGTGCCCGCCACAGGAAATGCTCCAAAACACAACGTGGACACATCCCATTATCCCAAAGAAAACAGAGCTGTTTTTTGCAAAGTGCCTGGCTGTGGATTTTGGCCTCTAGCTCAGCTGGCACCTAGGGAAACCTACCAAACCTGGATATTTCTGAAAACTAGACAACTAGGGGAATCCAAGATGGGGTGACTTGTGGGGCTCTCACGAGGTTCTGTTACCCAGAACTCTTTGCAAACCTCAAAATTTGGCAAAAACAACCTTTTTCCTCACATTTTGGTGCTGCAAAGTTCTGGAATGCCCGTGACAAGAAATGCAACATGGACACATCACAATTTTACATTGAAAACTGACGGCTTTTTTGGAAAGTGCCTAGCTGTGGATTTTGATCTCTAACTCAGCCGGCACCTAGGAAAACCTACCAAACCTGTGCAGTTTTAAAAACTAGACACCTAGGGGAATCCAGGATGGGTTGACTTGTGGGGCTCCCACCAGGTTGTGTTACCCAGAATCCTTTGCGAACCTCAAAATGTGGTCAAAAAAACACTTTTTCCTCACATTTCGGTGACAGAAAGTTCTGGAATCTGAGAGGAGCCACAAATTTCCCCCAAGTCTCTCGATAAAAATGGTACGTCACTTGTGTTGGTAGGCCTAGTGCCCGCGACAGGAAATGCCCCAAAACACAACATGGACACATCACATTTTCTCAAAGTAAACAAAGCTTTTTTTTTTAAAGTGCCTAGCTGTGGATTTGGGCCTCTAGCTCAGCCAGCACCTAAGGAAACCTACCAAACCTGTGCATTTTTTAAAACTAGACACCTATGGGAATCCAAGATGGAGTGACCTGTGGGGGTCTCACCAGGTTCTGTTACCCAGAATCCTTTGCAAACCTCAATATTTGCCCCAAAACACATCTTTTCCTTACATTTCGTGACAAAAAGTTCTAGAATATGAGAGGAGCCACACATTTTCTACTACCCAGCGTTTCCCCAAGTCTCCCGATAAAAATCGTACCTCACTTGTGTGGGTAGGCCTAGTGCCCATGACAGGAAATGACCCAAAACACAACGTGGACACATCACATTTTCCCAAAGAAAACAGAGCTGTTTTTTGGAAAGTGCCTAGCTGTGGATTTTGGCCTCTAGCTAACCCGGCACCTAGGGAAAACTACCAAATCTGTGCATTTTTAAAAACTAGACACCTAGGGGAATCCAAGATGGGGTGACTTGTGGGGCTCTCACCAGGTTCTGTTACCCAGAATCCTTTGCAAACCTCAAAATGTGGCCAAAAAAACACTTTTTCCTCACATTTCGGTGACAGAAAGTTCTGGAATCTGAGAGGAGCCACAAATTTCCTTCCACCCAGCGGTCCTCCAAGTCTCTAGATAAAAATGGTACCGCACTTGTGTGGGTAGGCCTAGTGCCCGCGAAAGGAAATGCCACAAAACGATATCTGGACACATCTAAATGATCAAATACAAAACTACATGTTTTTGCAGGGGCACCTGCGTTTTTGGTCTTGGGCTCAGCAGCCATACAGGGAAACCTACCAAACCCAGGCATTTCTAAAAACTAGACACCCAAGGGAGTCCAGGGAGGTGTGACTTGCATGGATCCCTCAGTGTTTTCTTTCCCATAATCCTCAGCAAACCTCAAATTTAGCTAAAATAATCACATTTTTCCCACATTTCTGTGTGGGATCACCACACTGGGACAAATCTTCTACCACCCAATATTATCCTGGTAAAAATGATACATCACTTGTGTAGGTGGGCCAAGTGCCTGTGAGAGGGAATAGCCAAACACATGTCAAAATTGAGGGGGAACCAAAGCGGGTCCAAAAGGGCAGTTTGAAAAAAAAACATTTTTAGGCGACAAGTGGGGCAGAATGTTTTATCAGTATAGATGCAACAATGCTGGGTAGTAGGAATTTGGTGGATTCCTGCAGATTCCGAAAGGTTCATTCACAAAAATGCGGGAAAAATGTGTGATTTTCAGCAAAATTGGAGGTTTGCAGGGCATTGCGGGTAAGAAAATGGTGCAGGTGCATGTGAAGCACACCATCCTGGGCTCACCCAGATGTTTAGTTTTCAGATGTGCCTAGGTCTTGTGGATTTTTCTACATGGCAGCGTCCCAAAGTCCAAAAAGTGCAACCCTCACCATTCCAAGTGGGACGATTTTGAGAGTTAGACAAGCTCTCATGGCCCAAATGGAACACCAAAACCCAAAATAATCAAATGTCCTCTTGCTTGCCGTGGGATAAGATGTTTCAGTGTGTGGGGAAGACCTGAAAGACTCTTACCCCATTCAGTTGGGGTAGGGGCATAACCATGCCCATACTGGTAGGTAGCCACCACCCTACTATTTTTATTTTTTTTAATTCCCTGGCATCTAGTAGGCTTTCTGCTCCCAGGGGAGTGGATCGGCGGTAATTGCCCCATCTACCCACCGGTGGGGAGAACAACTTTGGCCCCATTTATTTGGGGTGGGGGTATGGCCCTACCCCCACCCTCTTTTAAAAAAAAAAAAAAAATCCCTGGTCTCTGGTTGGCTTTCTGCCTCCCTTGGGGGCAGATGGGCCTTCCAAAAATAGGACGATCTGACCCCAAAGTGGGGGGGGGCAGTTATGGCCAACAGTAATGTGCACCCAAGGGGGAGCGACCCTTGTGCAAGAGGCTTCCCCCCGACCAAAACACACACATACGCACACACCAATCCCTGGTGCCTAAGTGGTTTCTGCCCCCCCCCCCCGGGGGCAGATTGGCCTAATAGAAATAGGCTGATCTGCCCCCAAGGAGGGGCAGAAATGGCCTAACATATATTCCCCCCCCCCTCCCAGGGGAGCAACCCTTGCCTAAGGGGTCGCTCCCCTTGTGAAATTGGCGTAAAACAAAATCTCTGGTGCCTAGTGGTTTCTGCACCCATTGGGGGCAGATCGGGCTAATAAAAATAGGCCGATCTGCCCCCAAGGGGGGCAAAAATGACTAAAATAGATCCCCCCCTGGGGAATGACCCTTGTCTAAGGGGGTCGCTCCCCTTGCGTGAAATTGACACAAAACAAATCAAAATCCCTGTTGCCTAGTGGTTTCTACACCCCTTGGGGTCAGATTGGCCTATTAAAAATAGGCCGATCTGCCCCTAAGGGTGGCAGAAACAGCCTAAAAATATCCCCCCCGCAGGCGAGCGACCCTTGCCTAAGGGGTCGCTCCCCATGTCTAAAAAAATATAAAACAAAAAAAAAATGATCCCTGATGCCTAGAGCAGATCGGCCTAATTACAATAGGCCGATCTGCCCTCAAGGGGGGCAGAAATGGCCTAAAACCAATTTGCCCCCCTCCAGGGGAGTGACCCTTGCCTAAGGGGTCACTTCCTTCGCGTGAAACTGACAAAAACAAAATCCCTGGTGTCTAGTGGTTTCTGCTCCCCTTGGGGGCAGTTTGGCCCAATAAAAATAGGCCGATCTGAATTGGCCTCAAGTTAATTTTTCCCCCCCTGGGAATGACCCTTGTCTAAAGGGTCGCTCCCCACATATAAAAAAATAAAAGGAAAAAAGGCCTAAAAATAAAATTGCCCCCCTGGGGAGTGGCCTTTGCCCAAGGGGCCGCCCCCCTTATTCAATAATAAAAAAAATAAAGAATCCCTGGTGTCTAGTGGGCATTTCTGCTGCCCGACAGCATCGCGATCGGGCAGCAGAAATGCAGAGACATGAAAGGAAAGGAAAGGCCTTTCCTCTCCTTTCATGCCTCTCTCGCCCCCTCCATATGATCGGAGGAGAAATGCTAAAGCGTGGAGGGGGCAGCCTCTGATGAGGTCAGCGCGTGATTGCGCGCTGATGTCATCAGACACCATGAGGGGGCCAGGGGGGTGGGGGTGGAAGGCCTTGCCCAATGGAAGGGGGTGCCAGCCCCTCAGGGAGCGCTACCGCTCCCCCGAGGACCCATAGCAGGACAAGATGGTTACATCCCTGGCACCTGGGTGCCACGGCAGCGGACCTGGGCACCCGAAGGAGTTAAAAAGTCTTCAGGGACTATCTTGCCCCATCCAATTCTACGAGCCTGCTCCTTAGCTATAAGTGGTTTCTTGTACAGGGTGGGATTCTTCTCCTCTAGCTTAAGCCAGCTAAAGTCCACCTCAAGCTTGCCACTCTTCCTAGTCACAGTATTTGTCTATGAGGATGACCTATCCCTGGAGACAGGCATCCTGTAGTTCTAATACTATACACATTGTAAGCTCCTCTGACAGAGTAAAAATGTCATCCTTTGCTCAGCTGTCCTGTGTTTTGTCCCTTCCACAAGATAGGTGCCATTAGGAAATATTAGGTAAGAACTGTATTTCTTTCTTATTTTGACGCTTTATTTGATAGGAACATGGTATCCATAGCCCTCCAAATATGGGACTTGCAACCCACTTTTTTTCGGGGAAACATAGTATGCTGCCTATTGAAGGGGTATTCGTCCCAGCACTTATGTTCCTCTTCTGGTGTGTGCCACTTGAGTGACTTCGGGGACAGGTGTCTTGCAGCATGAGGTGGATTTAGGAGTCTCATGCTGTTTAAATTAGGGGTGGGTGATAAATTTTGCCCTGTCAGCAGAGTTGATGGAGTTATAGCCGCTCTGCGATACACTTGTAACATTGAGTTCTGGCCAAATTCCACCAACTGCTGCGTGGTGGAGTTTTTTCTCCCACGTGGCTCACCAAAGGTAAGTTGGCAAGCACAAGCAAGAATTGGCATCCCCTTGCACAATTTTTAGGTGTTAGGAGGGCACCCGGCGAGATTTGACCAACATGGCCAGTCGCGACCGTTCAAAGTGAGAAAGTTGCTGCTCCAGTAGAAAATCTACTCGAATGGCAGCAAAACCAACTGGAGAAGCAGCGCCCACTCCTATGTGGTGTGGTGCTGTTCGGGCTGATTTTTCTGTGCGGAACAAACTACCAGTGCTAACAATCAGTGCGAACAGTGCGACATGCCAATTTCCTCTCGCAGAATCTTGCAGAGTTTTCATGTGACTCCGTGGAATTCCACAGACTGAAAGTCTGGGAGTCCTACCCACCCTTAGTTTAAATGTTAATGTTGCTACTTGAGAAGCCCAGGTGTAAGGCAGCTACTGCCGCTTTAAAGGGACATATATTAAGTGGTAAGTATTATTTATTTGCACTCATTCTCTTGAAAATGCAGGTTTATTACTCCTTTGGGCTTCTTAACGAATTTCTGACTTCTGTTGGAGAACAATGAAGTTGTCCTTACTTGGTAAACTGGTGGAATCGAAGTGACCAACAGGTATGTAACTATGTCTTGTGTTGTTCATAGCTGGGCCTACCTGTGAGAATATGGTGGGCAGTGCCCATACAATGTCATTCAAGAGTCACACTTTGAAACAACAGCAAAGTGCCCATTTTCTTGTCAGAGGCGTAACCCAAAATGATGGGACCCACCTGTAGAATGTAATGAAGGGCCCCTGAGTTTCCTGAAACTCAAAGAGATTCCTCTGGCAAGAGGTCTACCGACCTAGGGAAATCACATCATTACCACTCCAGTAAACAAGGTCTGCAGGTCTGGAGTAAAATCCAAGACCACTTTACCATAGATGCCCAGAATTGTATCTGCCTCTACTTGCCCTCTTCACATATGAAAGCTAAAATAGACTTCACCCCATTCTTTAATAATAAGGCTACATGGCTTGCTGTAGCTGCTTTTGTTGGTGAGTGGTCTTCTAGATTATGCCAATTCTTACTTCCTTGTCTCCCAAAATCCCTCTTACATCGAATCCAAGTACTGCAAAACCAAGTTCCCCAGGTTCACTTCAGGTGTCTTCATATACTTTCATGCATGGCCTCTTCTCTTACAACTACATTGAATCCACTGTAACTAGAAGATTATCTTTAAAGCTATTAGTATGTTTAGCAAACACCATATTGCTACTCTATTGACATTCGCTAACCACTAACCTGCTCTCTTCTTTGTTTCAGCTGAACCATAATCTGAAACCCTCTTCTAGAAGTCTTTTGTCATTTACTATGTTCATAATGGCTCAGATGGGAGTCTGTAGCTTTTGTGACCAAGCCCTACTTTTGGAATTGACTTCTCTCTGTCCCTATTTTGGGCGGTTTTAAAGAGACAATTAAAATCATGTTTTTCCCAAAAGTTCTCTCATTTGCTGGGAAGTCTTTTTATCCTGGTGACATAAAACTGTAATGTGTAAATACACACCTAGAAATAGTTATTAAAATAAATAACACAAGTCTCAGGGACTGTTTGGACATTTGCAACTTGTTTCAGACGTTCCCAGGAAATTCCAAAGGCTACCACGCAAGGTTTATGTCTGCTGTAGGAGCCAGAAGACATTTCAACCCCAGAACCTGGAAGAGTGATCTGTCCTAGAAGGATTCACTTCTCAGACTCCCATTCCCGGGTCATTGTCTCCTTTGCATCCATTTCAAAGAACTTGTGAAGCAACCAAGAGTGGACTTGACGTTGGCAAATCGCTTCCATCCCAGGCTTCTTCTTCACTTGTGGTTGTGCCCTTTCCACAAATAGCTGTCTATTTGACTGTTCTTGCGGGGTCCCACTTCTTCGGGGTTTGGAGAAGGGCTCGGGGGCCATGGAGTCCGGCCTTTCTTAAAGAGGCACACACCTATATGATTAGAAAATAGTATCTTTGACTATGTCTCGACTTGAGGGTTCCTCTTCTTTTTTCCCTTCAGGTTGATGCATTTCCATAGCTTTTCCATTCCTCTGTGGTGGAAGTTGTCCAAGACAATTGAACACCGGACACTGGGCGGTATGATCAATCCATTGAGTCCTTCCAGGTGCCATATTCTTTTCTCTTCAGTGTAAACCCCCTGGCTGAAGAGGGTTATATACAGGATGTTTTCATCATTTGGATGTTATTTGTGTTGTCAATCATCTTTGTGCTGGACATTGCTTCAGGATACTATGCACTCAGGGTCCCCAGGAGACTTCATGACTTCCAGTGGCATGAAAGGCACATGTTTACATATTCCCATCTTACCTTTTCGTCAGCATTTTCCATGCATACTCTTTTATATAGCTGCTGTCATTCACAGTTCTTCCCCTTCAGGCTCAGATTTGCTTCAAAGGTCTTCACAAAAGTCACTGGCTCCGTTCTTGCAATTTTTCAAGAGAGGGCTTTAACAGTAACTAGTTGTTAGCAAAGTAGGAACGGATATGGATACCTCGTCTGAGCAACTCATCTCTCCAGTGGATTTTACACTTCTTCATTGGATCTTAAATCATTGAATCCAGCTCAGGGCTTTTGTGACAAGTGCAGGGCTTCTGCTCAGCGTTAGCTTGAGGTTCAGGTACACAAAGCTGGATTCTTTTTAGTGACTTTTTGGTCAAGGTTCCACTCAAAGCCTGTGGTGCATCTACCTATGACCCATCACAGCCCGAATCATAAGGGTCTCTACACTCCGATTTCTGGTTCTCATTCGATCCCCTGGCTCCTAGTAGTGGCTGCAAGAAGACAACTACTTCCAAAAGGTAGGATTGTTGCTACCAGATTTCATGATGGAAGTGACCAATGCCAGTGTCACCGTCTAAGGTGAACTCTTGGTCTTGTTTTCTTTGCGTCCGACCATTGAACCATTTGATTTCTTTGACCAGCCTCTTCCAACCATTGATGTGAAATATTTCAGTCTCATAATGAGTCAGCCCAGGGGACTATTCATCTTTAACTAAATGAAATTGTGTGTCTCAGTGTATTCTTCTGCCTCCACTCAAGTGGTTTCATTTAAATGCATCAGGGGATCCTTTACAAATATATAGCCCTCTCTGTTCACTCCTGCTGATGCTCTCTAGCGTCTTGCTCTAATTGTAGTATGCCAATGTTGCATGCATAAGTACATGAAACCTAGACCTATTGACTTTGCCACTCCTTGTTTTCGCTGTTTACTAAGAGATTGAAAAGTGATCTTCTTATGCCTATATTACGAGGACTGTAAAGTCAGTAGTATAGATAATACCTATGACCAAGAACGGTAAGACTAAAAGTAATGAAGTGATTGGGCAGTCTCTTTGGTACTCCAGCTCCTGCACCAAGTCACCATAAAAACCAATAAAATGTTTATCTAAAAAGTGCATGTAATGCCCAAAACTACCTGACAGATGGTTATAATATATAGATACATTTTTTTTGTAAACATAATCTCACTCAAAGAAATCTGTACTTCGCTGTTGGAAAAACCCTTCAGTGTTCCTGACATCATTTCTGCATAGCTGGCTGTATGAAATGTGTAGCTGTACTTGCAATTCATAGGTGTTTGTAAGGCCTCTGTGGGAGCAATGATGACTGCATTGTAAACTGTGGGTGGAGGCAGGGGAGGACGTGATATAAGCCTGGAGGAGAGGGCGTCCGGTCTAGCTCTTTAGGCAAGCAGCATACCATGCAGAGTTGAACTACGGGTACAGGCCTATTAATACATGCTGTAAATGGCAGCAGGCTGGTCATTGCTGATGTATCACTCTTTGTCAGTATTCCAGGAAATAGTATCAAGGTTGACTTGCATAGGGCTGGTTCCTGTCTGCGGTGGTATGATGGGCAGCAATGATGGACTGAGATGTAAAATTAATCATTTAGAGTGGCAGAGATGAATTCAAGTATTCCACCCATCATTTATTTTTTTCCTCAGTGTGACACCCTAAGTGCAACAGGTGTGCCCATGTGTTAATGGATTGCTCATTGTGCAACAGGACTTAGGCTATACCTCACTGATGAGGTCTAACTGGTTTGAAACTGGTCTGTGTGTTTCTTGTGTTCCCAATTAGAGGGGACCTGACCAGCTTATTATGGAGCAGGTACAAGGCTGTTTTGATTATAGCTGGTTCATGTCTGAGATGGCACGGGTGGGATGAGCTGGATTTGTGGCCCGAGTAATTACCAGTAGCTGAGATTAATATAAGCGTTCCACTCATTACTTTTTGGTTTTCCCACAATCCCACAGATTACACCTATAGACTCCAAGTGTGGATGCATTTCTATTATAGCAGGAGCTGATTGGACTATGAGTGCCTATGTGAGCTGGGCTAATTTGCACAGAAGTGCTGTTAACAGACCGAAAGAACGTTGGATTATGTAATAACATGCTGTATGGCACCTCTGAGCTATTTTGTCCCTTTTTTTAAGCTTTCAGTGTGACTTTACAGCAACAAACACTGAGGTTTGGTGTTTTTCAACGTAGTCAAAATAGAAACAATGACATTTACTGCTCCACATCAGCACTGGTCACTGTCAAAACAATGGCACAAACTAGCATCCCCTTTAAAGCCAGACCTCACCTTAAAGGGTCGTACATAAACCGCAAAAAACTACAACTCAGTCTTCCTACCTACCTAGAAAACAAACTACAAACCTCAGTAGAAGGAAAACACACTAGAGGTAAATCTGTCCACCTACTTGATGTACCAAAGACCAAAACCATCAAGAAGGCGTTTTATGGCGTGTGGATGGCCTTCCAGCCACAGCAGAGTCCCTGGCCTCTGCTGACCTGGAAGGGGACCACCCACCATATCCTGAAAGAGATCACATTACCCTCAGAGCATCCAATGGTGCAACAGGTGCACTGTAGATTAAGGGAGAGGGTGTGGCGTGTTTCTTCCCTTTTTTTCGTTTTACACAAACAAAGTAACAAAACCCAGAGTTTGTCTGTATGAACCTAAAAATCAGTGGGCCTGGTGCACAAGAGTTTTGTCCCTTCTCCTCTGCACCAAAGCATGCTTTTCCTTCCTGAGTAAGCCAGGTAGAGAAATCCATTGATAATCCTCTGGGCGAGCAACACAGTGACCCAGCAAACCTGTGATTCTTCAATTCCAAAGGAGGCAGGGACACCAAAAGTTTGCTGGCGAGGTTGTACCACAAATGTATGTCAGCGTGATTGTCCTGTCAAATATTAAGTGGAGGCCTTGGGATACATGAAAAGAATTGTTAGAAATGGCGTATTTTGGTTGGCTGTCAGATTGCCCTCTGTCCAAGCAAGGACCCTCACTCTAGTCAGGGTAAAGGAGAATCTCACCCAATTAACCCCCGCTCACCCCCTTTGTAGCTTGGCATGAGCAGGCAGGCTTAACTCAGAAGCAATGTGTAAAGTATTTGTACCAACACACACAGTAATACAGTGAACCACTACAAACTGACACAACACAGGTTTAGAAAAATAGGCAATATTTATCTAAATCAAACAAGACCGAATACGATGAAAATCCACCATACATCATTAAAAATATGATTTTAGCACTTAAAAACACAAAAATAGTGCCTAGAAGCACAAATGCGGCAATTTGATATTAAGAGCCGGCATGACGGAGTCGCTTCCTAGAATGCTACGCCGCCGGCGCCACTTACGGAGTCATAGGACCCCCAGGTACAGTACCCTTGTAAAACAAGAACAAAACAGGCCAGTGCACGGAGTAGGGGAGCGAGGCATCGCTGGGTCTGATGCGGTGATGGTTCCGGTGCTACGGGGCAGAGAAGCAGAAGCGTCGCACAGCGGCGTCGGGTCCTTACTGCAGAGTGGTGAGCTGGCGTCAGTTGCAAGGTGTTGGTCCCTTGGTTCTAGCAGATACGAAGTCCAGTGAAGTACGATGGTGTGGGGCGACCTCACAGGGTCGAGATGATGTAACAGGGCCACAGGTACTGCAATGGCATCGGGTGTCACGAACGTCAGACTTACAACACTCCGATTTCTGTGAATTCATGCGGGGAAAGCGGCTGTGGCGACACGAAGCCTGTGGAGTTGTTGAGGTCGTCGCGCATCTGTGAGGTCCACGGCTCCGAGGCAGGCAGTGCAGTGGCGTCCTTAGCGAAGTCGCACGGCATCGTCCGGCATTGTTAGACAGGTTTCCTCTAGAAATTCACTTCCAGGGGCCCAGGATCTGGGATGCACCATCTGGCAATCTAGGGCCCACAGCATGCAGACTCAGAACTGGATGGTGAAGCCTTTGCTAGCTCTACTCCAAGGCCTTGGAGATACCTCTCAAGTAGGAATGCACAACAAAGTTCAATCTCTGTCCCCTTGCACAGGCAGAAGCAGCAACTGCAGGATAGCCCATCAAAGCACAGTCACAGGCCAGGGCAGCACATCTCCTCAGCTCTTCTCCAGGCAGAGGTTCCGTTTGAATCCTTGAAGTCATCTAAAGTCTGGGGTTTTGGGTCCAATACGTATACCAGTTTCTGTTGTTCACAAGATCCTGCCTTGCCCAGGCCAGGCCCCAGACACACACCAGGGGGTTGGAGACTGCATTGTGTGAGGGGAGGCACAGCCCTTTCAGGTGTGAGTGACCACTCCTCCCTCCACTCTAGCACAGATGGCTCATCAGGATATGCAGGCTACACCCCAACACCCTCTGTGTCACTGTCTAGAGGAGATGCACAAACAGCCCAACTGTCAAAACGAACCAGACAGGGAATCCACAAACAGGCAGAGTCACAGAATGGTTTAAGCAAGAAAATGCCCACTTTCTAAAAGTGGCATTTTCAAACTAACAATCTAAAAAACGGCAGCTTAAAACTGCACACACAGACACTGCAGTGGCAGGTTTGAGTCATGTTTACAGGGGGCTACTTATGTGTGTGAAGCCCTTGCCTAAATGGATAGCAGAGTACATTGTATAGAGTATGTGGTAGGAAAGGGTTTGCCTTTGTTTTAATTCTGTTTGGGAAGTGTTTCCATATTGTGTGTGATGACCACCTTGGCCATTGTGCATTAGGGAGCATATTCACGAGCCCCTAGCACCGCAGTTGAGCCACTTTTTGCGATGCAAAGGCAGCGCTAACCTTGAAATCAAGTCTATGAGGCCATTCAAAGCCACTTTGCATGGCTTTGAATAGCCTCATAGACATGGAGTAATGCAAGGCACCACAAATCGCTGCATTGCCTTACTCTGTGCAAGGGAAGTGTTCCATGGGTGTCGCAGTGTTGTTCCTACACATCACCTATGGATTTTGATGCATCCCCAGATTTACAAGACCTTGTAAACCTGGGGATGCGCCAAAACTTTACGCCTCCCCAGATGAGGCACAACAAGGAGAAATATCACCATTTCTCCTTGTTTTTTTCATCTTTCTATGTGTGCTGCATACTGCACCACACTTAGAAAGAGGAAAACGCCTCTCAGAATTTTTTTGTGCAGGAAGGTACCCCTTCCTGCACAAAACCAATCATGCTTACAACACAGACACCCTCGCCCATTTGTGCAAGGGTGCCTGCATTGGTGCTAGGCCGACAAAACAGCAGCAACGCAGTGGGAAAGGACAGGAATGTGCTGTATGCCATAGATATGGCATCTTCCCGCCCTTTCCCTTTGAAGCAAGACAGCACAGCAAGGTTACTTGTTGCGCTGCCCTGTGCCAAAAGTCCATAAATATGGGCCTACACATTTAGCAGTGTGATGCATGAAGAAGTGTGAAAGGTAGGCATGCAATTTATCGTTTTTCAGTAAACACTTTTATTTCTCATGGTCGTAGACGATTAAGGGCCATATGTACGAACACATTTTCCCATTGACACAGAATGGGAAAAACCCTTTGGTACATCTGGCCCTAAGTCGGTTACCGCACAGGGTTCTCCATTCAGAGATATTAGTTTATTTTTATGTTTGTTTATGTTTGTGAGCAGCGACAGGCAGAAGAGAGACGAGGTCAGCAGGTCTGCTCAGAGGGACTTTGTTACAACCACCCTTTACATAATTGTCATGGTGAGAGGTCAAGACCTGGTCATAGTACGTAGTTAGTTGGACCTTCATTGGTGGATTAAGTTGGAGTCCTCTTGTGGCTGGCGGTATGAGGCAGATCTCTTCAGTTGCTCCATGCATGCTAGGTTGGTAAAGGTTGGGGTGTTGCAATGGACTAGTTTAGTACTGGGTTTTGGACATGACTCATAGGGGTTTTGTCTTTTCTTACTGTAAGAGCACAAGCAGTATAAGAGAATGATTATGGAGCCTGTTTTGAACTACAATCGGGTGTTACTATGTTAGTAAGGGACTGGATGATTTTGAAGTTACATTACTATCTATTACCCCGACAACACACACAGGTTAGCCGTTCATACCTTACCTTACCTTACCTTACCCTTCATACCTTACCTGGACATGGAACGTTTTTTGGGTGTTTGCAAACATGCTGGTCCGGCTGATCCAGATCTGTGTCTTGGAAAGAGTGATTATTGTTCCAGGTTCTGTTGCAGGGTTATTGGTTGGAGTTGCTATCTTGGACACAGCTGTGTTTCCCTCTCTTCTGAACTGTACATGCTCCTGAATTCTTCGAATTAGCACAACCTGCGCCGTTTATGACGCACCCGGGTCCAAAAGCACCCTAAAACTGTTGCTGGTTGGGGAGGGAGGCCCATGAGCACCACTAGGTAAATTCCAAACAAATTTTGCAGTCCAGATAAAGATATTTCCGTGATCCAGTCTTAGCTGAGGTTTGTACAGTGGGCTTGCCTGGTATCCGCATCCCTCACAAAGTTGCCGCATTTATCTCCATGTATTCCCGCTTTGTTCAGCTTGTGTCAGGCAGCTCTGTCAGAATGAGAGGCGAGCTGATGCCAAGTTTGGTTTAAAAGGAATTCATCTGTTCTGCGAAATAATGAGACATTTCCGTCGCCTGCGCGAATTTATTCCTTCATCACGGGGGTGAGGGATGGGATCCCAGGGGACCATGCAGCTCCCCCTTTTGTGATGTCTCAGCAGTGATGAAACGTCGAGAGTCGGGGTTTCCGAGGCCTGCCTGCAAATCAAACATCTGTCAGACAGCAGAAGCGCGGAAGGAAGGTTCGAGCTGTGAGGGAAAGGGGGTGGGGTGGTGGTCAGAAGAGACGGAGAATGAATGGCAAGGAACGGGCGCGCAGATCAGGTAGTACAAGTCCGCAGAAGGGGAGAAGAGGAAGCGAGGCCCTCCCAGAGGACCGCACAGCCCACCTCAGTCAACCCGAGATTCATCAAATGGCGCGAAATCAACATGTGCTAAGGGCCAGATCTTTCAAGCTGTTTTGCGGTTGCTAACGGGCGAATCACAGAAACGGTTTGCTTGCGACTTCAAAAAAATAATTCTGTAATGTTTCAAACTCAAACTGTGATTAGGTAGAACATTAACAAATCGCAATTTTGGTTTGCAACCAAGTATCGATTTGATATTTGGAAAGAGCGTCAATCCCAAATATTGAATCGGAATGGTATGTATTGGTTTGTGAAAGAATTCCAGTCGCAAAATATTAATAGTTTACCAACTGCAGAGGTGTTGTGGTAATGCATTCAGCAAGAAGGGGACCCCTTCTTCTTAGTGAATGAAAAAAAAAAAAGTTTGTCCAAGAAGAGGCAGCAGTCAACTGGATCACAGCTCTTCTTAAACAAACAAACGAAAAAAAGTACGTTTTCTTTTTAAATGCATCTCATTTTCCTTCCAGGGAAACGAGTTGTATTACAAAACGACTGCTTTACATAAAAGTAGTGCAAAAATGGTGATCTGCTGACCTCAGCAGGCCACCATCACTGTGAAGGCTTCAAGTCCCACTGGGTTGTAAATTGTGGTTTACGTCATTAATATTCGTGAGCTAGGTTGACTTGCATCCCACCACAGATAACTATTTTAAAAAGAGGGGGTACAGTTAAGAAAAATGGTGCTGCACAAAGTGCAGCACCACTTTTCTTGCTACCCTTAGCGACCCCCACACCACCATGTGTGCGCCGTATTTAAAATACGGCACACCATAGCAGTAATTAGGCGACTAGTGTCAGAAGTTTTTACGCTAATCTGGCGCTTTGCAGGATTAGCATCAAAAATTCTGACGCTAATCCCGCAAAGCACCCAGAGGCCTATTGTAAACAATGGGAGTCTTCTTTTAACATCTGCTCTGAGCAGGCGTTAAAAGTGCCCAAAAAATTGGCGCAAGGAAATCTCTTTGATTTCCTTGCGCCAGTTTTTTGCCCCGACTCAAGGGGAAACGCCTCCTTTGAATACACTTAGCCTGGCGCATGCATAGTGTAGCGCAAAGGGTTACAAAGAGGCACAATGCATGCATTGCACCACATTGTAAATATGGCACACATTTGTGGCCTTATAACGCCACATTAGTGTAAAACAATGACACTAATGTGCATTGGAATGGTGCTCGGGGCTCTTAAATATGCCCCTAAGTGTTTCATTCATTAGTAATTTCGATTTCCAAGTTGCAATTCGGTAATATTTGCAAGTTGGAAATCGCAATTACTAATATTGATACATGTGGCCCCAATTCTGAGTCTCCTACTGAGCCGAGGCCCAGGTTAATTAGTCCTACTGGCTATCCCTGTGGGAACCACTGCTGACAGCATATGCTTGGGCATGCTTTAATGGCTAATGACCAACCAATCTGTCTGAAACCTACAAATCAAGAAACCTGGAGGAAAAGCTTTACACTGGCACCTACAGTTGTCAGTTTACTCTTTGTCATCTCACCAATATTTTCAGTTCTGGACTACGGGGTGACTTTGGTTTCAATCTAATGAATTCTGGGTGCTGTAATCTTAGTTTGCGTCCACTAGAGTAACAAGGGTAAACCACACAAACGCAGTGGTTTAAGATTAAAACCGTAGACTGGAAATACTGTCTCTGATGTGGTGGTCACCCTTCTGGCAGCAGCACAGACAGGGGGGAGTTTGAAAGGTGTTCATTAAATGAAAGGTGTTCCATAGGTTTGAAAACAATATAGAAAAACAAGCATTTGCAATGCAACGGGGCTCGCATTACATCGAGTTAGAGCTACTAGTGTTGTAAACTCCTAACCGGACTTTTCTTCCCACAATAAATTTTTTTTAAAAACAAGCGCGATCGCACTGTGTAAAACACAGCGCGATCGTGCTGTGAAATAAAGAGAAAAAGTAGTCCAGAAACCATACAATAAACATGGAGCCAGTATTTTACTGGTGCTCTTGTGGAGGGCTAAACACCAGAAAAGGCATGACGTATGCATGTCTTTCACGAATGAAAACAAGCAGATTTTATTAAATGGCAAGCCCACAAACCAATGCAAGTGACTGACGTAACATTTGTGTGGTTAAAATCCCCCTAAAGAGATATTAGAAGAGGGACGGAGCGCTTTGCACTCACCCCTAATGACTAGCCACCTGCACTTGCTCTCCAATTATGGGACTTATGGAGAAAGGAGGACCTAAATTTAAGATTCCTGATTTCTAAAAAGACTGCACCATTGCCGAGAAGAGCCCCTTGAGCAATAAATACAACTTAAAGAAAGCATCAGGGGAGGCTCCTCCGTTTGGGCAGGGGAGCATTGCCCCCGCCAGCAGCAGCAGCAGCTGCCACACTTCTACAATACAACGATTATAAACTATGTTTATTATTGTTGTATTGTAGAAGGGGCTGGGCCACAGGCCGTGAGGAGCACAGGGGTGAGTGCTCAGCACTCCCCTTAGTACGCATGTATGTTTGGCCAGCCGGCTTCAGATTGGCCGCAGGGCAGGCTCGGAGCCTGTGCCTGCAGCAAAGGAAAAAGAGGTGCGCAATGGTGGTGGCGGCGGAGGTGCATTCAGGTACGTTTTTTAAAATTATTTCCCTCCCCCCCGCGCGCTACCCTACCCCTGCCATGTGCCATGAGCCGCTACTGGAAACCGTGCTTGACAATTAGGAGCCAATGATGTTTCCTAATTGCTCTAGAAACAGATTCCTGTTGCTTCAAACACAGACATTTTATAGAAGTAGAAGTATCTTAAAACAGCTAGGGAGGTTACCCAATAATCAAGTGTGCCCAAGTAAAGGCCATTCCTGTAGTCTAGTTGAGCTGACACAAAGTAATTATTTGCTATTTTTTAGATATCTTACAAAAGTGTAGAAAAGACCTTGTGGAAAATGTTCTAGCAACAGAGGGCTGCTTGTAATGGACTTGTTATACGGTTCCTACTAAAAAAAATTAGGACTGCATATTAGGTCTACAGAACTTCAGAATGTGGGGACTGAGTTCGTCCACACCATCAGAAGCTGACTGCTAAATTCCTGGCTAGCTCCCAGTGCCTCACCCAAACCCCTAACCTTACCAGGGTGGAAGGCTGAAAATGCACTCTGATCCCCAACGGAATCATGGAAACAAATCTTACCCTTTTATTTTCTTACTCATGCATGCCCAGGCGAAACACAAGAGAAATATGAGGCAAGTTATCAATACATTTATTAAAACAATCGTAGTCTTGCATACAGAGAATGAGCTGCGATCTTTCGGCAGATGAAACAAAGCATTGTTATCAGAATTGAGAACATGATAAAGAGAATAAACAATTCAAACATGGCAAATGATTTCAAGAGGTTCCTAACTATCACTAACTCTATACTGAGAGCATAGTAAGTGTACCTTCTGCCTTTGCCCAAGTTAAGAGGAGAGGCTTAGCCCCCATACCTGGAGAAATGAATCCGGAACTGGCCTGTAGAGTAGTAGTTTAGATGGCAATCCTCTCTGCAAACTAGAAGATAAGTGCAAATAGAGCTTCAGGTCAAGCACAGAATGTCCCCAGAAGGTCGTGGCTGTAGCGCCACTCTGACCCCCCAGGTCAGGCACAGCTCTGATGTAATAATATGTTTAGATGTTAGAAGCTGTTACCAAAAGGGCAACACAAGCACTAGGATATCTTGCACTGTTATTAGTCTTGGACACAATGTACAGATTACATGTCAAGAAAGGATAACTAAAAAGAAACATGTACAATGTATTCTTGGAACATTATCATGCAGTGCTAAATGTGTAAAATGTCACTGCTAAAAGCTATGTCAGCTAAAATGCATAAATCTAAAATATGAAACAGTACTAAAATGGAGTGCCAACATTGTTCCAAGAAGGCCTCAGGATAGACTAAAGGTGAATTTGAACTCATAAATCACTTTACTTGTATGTAATGTTGCCATGGATGGGCTGGAAAACAAAACCGCTCCTGGAAAACGCATTCAAACGTAGTCACAAACTGCAGGAGGCTAACAGTAGAATGCTTGGGTCATGGCAGTCCTCCTGCTAGGAAAGCAGGTCCCTCTGCAGACCACTAGTAATGTGCCAGAGTGGGAAAATAGCCAGTCCAGTCAAGAATATTGCCTCAGCAAGGTGGGAGTACATCTGCTCCTATGCCATGATTGTGTGATTCAGGGTGAAAATATCTTGCAAAGTAGTCAAACGCACAGAAACTCGTGAATAGAGAGCGCCATCAACCATTTTGAAACTCAATTCCCACCATGGATCCGATCACAAACAAAAATACCCCTGTCGTGGGCAGGAGTAAATTTGTGACCAGGAAAAGAATGTGTGTGACAGTGAATGAGAAGGGTTTCCTCTACAAAGAAAATATTTTTCACATTGAGAATATCTTTAAAAAATTTAGCAAGTACAATTGAACATCGGTGGCACATTTACTCATGCACAAAAGTAATCTATGCACATTTAAACCAGAAAATAATCCCCTTTTTTGGTGTAACTAGTCATTCACAAAACAATTCTTGGAACCATATCCGGGAAATTGCAGTTGTTGCAGCTTCCCGGAAGTACTCCTCAAATAATTTGTGGATTAAAAAAAATCATAAATCTACTCAAAGGAGTAAACCTACCTAGTGAATGGGTTATAAACCACTAGCGTGCATGCGCATGGAAAGGAATATCTTGTATTAGGAAAACCGTGCGGCAACTGAGCCCAGATATCAAACGAAGGAGAACCTCAGTCAGCCTAAGAAAGTATATCAGAATCGAGAGGCGTGTGGTACTGAGGTAGCTTCTCTCATCAGCCGAGGCTTAGTGAGCATGGCTCAGTGACACCGGCAAAGGGGTACAGTATATGTGACATAGCACCAGCCAGGTTAGCTCCTCTCACTCACACCAGCAAAGACTAAGGAAAACCCTGTCATTGATATCAGCACGGGCTAAGAGTTACCCTTTCATCAAGATCTCCACGGACTAAGAGAGTGCCGGTCACTGATACCAATGCAGACAGAGCAGGTCTCTCTCACTAACACCAACGCATGCCAGTCTAGCCCTCTCAAAGATGTCAGCACAGATGTGTGGAGTACCATTCACTGGCAACAACATAGACTGGGAAAACTTTCACCGACATCAGCACAGACTGAGGGAATATACGTCATTCGGATCAGTGTATCCTGAGGGAGCTCCTCTCAGTGACATCATCGGAGATTGAGCAGCCCTGTTCCTCACATCAACGCAGACTGGAGGAGCTGTCCTCTCTGTCACCAGAATGGAGTGAGGGAGCCCCTCTTTCTGACACCAGCAGCGATTCAGGTAACTGTGCTCACTCTCGCCAGTAGAGACTGAAGAAACACTTGTTACTGTGACTAAACTGAGAGAGTCGCTCTCGCTGAAGAGACAGAGAAAAGCAGAGAGCGAGGGTGCTGCTATTACAGAAGCTAATGCAGACTGATGAGGACGCTCCTACTGACATCAGCGCCAACTGAGGGATCGCCTCTTGCCGATAATGGCAATGAAATGAAGAGAATCAGGGCGCTTCTATCACCGACATCATGGCGCACCGGGTTAGTCCCTCTCACGGTCGTAAGCAGACTGGGACAACCCCTCTCTCTGAGAGAGACCCCATCAGTGACAGCAGGACAGACTGAGAGCATATGATTCCAACATCAGTGCACACTGAGGGAGCCTGTCTCACTGACAGTGGCACAGACTGCGTGAGTGTATGTCACTAACATCAGTGGAGACTGAAGTATCCACTCTCACCGACAAAAGCAAAGAAAGGCAGAGACTGACGGAGCTTCTATCACTGACATCAACACCCTCCAGGTTAATCCCTCTCACTGACAGCAGCACTGGAAGAGAGATCCTCTGCACCACTGACATCAACAAAAAAGATGTGAATGTATGTCACTGGCACTAGTGTGGACTAAGGGAGCCCCTCTCCCTGACACCAGTACACCCTAAGGGAGCACGTCTCGGTGATATCCTCACAGATTGTAGGATGCCTTCTCACTGACAGTAACACAGGCTGCATGAGTATATGTCATTGTAGCCTGTGCAGACTGAGGGAGCCTCTCACTGACCCCAGCATAGAGTGAGGGAGCCTCTCGCACGGACACCAGCAAAGAGTGAGGGAGCCTCTCGCACGGACACCAGCATAGAGTGAGGGAGCCTCTCGCACTAGAGTGAGGGAGCCTCTCGCACGGACACCAGCACAGAGTGAGGGAGCCTCTCGCACTGACCCTAGGATAGAGTGAGTGAGCCTCTCGCACGGACACCAGCACAGAGTGTGGGAGCCTCTCGCACTGACACCAGCACAGAGTGAGGGAGCCTCTCGCACTGACCCTAGCATAGAGTGAGGGAGCCTCTCGCACGGACACCAGCATAGAGTGAGGGAGCCTCTCGCACGGACACCAGCATAGAGTGAGGGAGCCTCTCGCACTGACCCTAGCACAGAGTGAGGGAGCCTCTCGCATGGACACCAGCATAGAGAGAGGGAGCCTCTCGCACGGACACCAGCATAGAGTGAGGGAGCCTCTCGCACGGACACCGGCATAGAGTGAGGGAGCCTCTCGCACTGGCCCCAGCATAGAGTGAGGGAGCCTCTCGCACTGGCCCCAGCATAGAGTGAGGGAGCCTCTCGCACGGACACCAGCATAGAGTGAGGGAGCCTCTCGCACGGACACCAGCATAGAGTGAGGGAGCCTCTCGCACTGACCCTAGCACAGAGTGAGGGAGCCTCTCGCATGGACACCAGCATAGAGTGAGGGAGCCTCTCGCACGGACACCAGCATAGAGTGAGGGAGCCTCTCGCACGGACACCGGCATAGAGTGAGGGAGCCTCTCGCACTGGCCCCAGCATAGAGTGAGGGAGCCTCTCGCACTGGCCCCAGCATAGAGTGAGGGAGCCTCTCGCACGGACACCAGCATAGACTGAGGGAGCCTCTCGCACGGACACCGGCATAGAGTGAGGGAGCCTCTTGCACTAGAGTGAGGAAGGCTCTCGCACGGACACCGGCATAGAGTGAGGGAGCCTCTTGCACTAGAGTGAGGAAGGCTCTCGCACGGACACCGGCATAGAGTGAGGGAGCCTCTCGCACTGGCCCCAGCATAGAGTGAGGGAGCCTCTCGCACGGACACCAGCATAGACTGAGGGAGCCTCTCGCACGGACACCGGCATAGAGTGAGGGAGCCTCTTGCACTAGAGTGAGGAAGGCTCTCGCACGGACACCGGCATAGGGTGAGGGAGCCTCTCGCATGGACACCAGCACGAAATGATAAAGAAGTGGTAAGTCCTGTAAGGAACTTAAGGGCTGGGGGAAAGGGTTGAGATGTCCGAATGTCCATCGATCATTCGATCTTAGTTTATCACAGATGTGTGACTCAATTTATCATACTGATTTTTTCTTATTTTATATTACTCGACAATGATCCAATGACATTAAACAGAACAAAACAGGCAATGGCTCCCGAAGTGACATTTAACAACAGTACTATTCGATGAAATAAATTCATATTCAGTCAAAAGACTCATTAACCGTGTAAAATAACATGAATAATTCTTCACTGAATGTGCATGCAGAAACTCAGAAGTGTAACAGGTCGGAAGGAAAGACTCCTTAACCCAAAATGTGTGGATGCTGACGGATTCAGTGATTCATTCAGTTTATGTAAGGAAGGTAATGGATTTTCCACTTACGAAAGAACAGTAATGTCCTCCTAATATACTAAAATTGTATATTATTCAGTACAGGTACCCAGAGCATCAGCAAGTCAAGTAGATTTACATACATACATTTATTAAATTTGCCCCACCATCGTACATTCTACAAGGCCTTTCGGAGTTGGCAATGATAGCAACCAAGCTCACACCAGACAGAAGTTGACTTGGTTATATGTGTTCAAGGTGCTGCTGTCAATCAGAATATCATATTGATAGTGTGCACTCTTCGAAGTACTGTTGACATGTTTGACCTCAGTGCAAGTATGGAACGAGTTTAACACTAGCTTCATCAGGACGTGAAGGGGCATATTTACAATAAAAACGGGCACATCAGGGCTGATGGGGCAGTTTTTTTGCATCACCCCTGTCCCACCTAACAACACCATGTGTGCGTCATATTTACAGTACGGTGTACCATGGTGCATGTTAGGCCAATAGCATCAACATATTTGACACTATTGTGGTGCTTTGTTGCACTAGTTAGTGCAGCAAAGTGCAAGGAGGCCCATTGATTACAATGGGTGTGTCACTTTAACTGCTTTGAGCAGGCGTTAAAAATGACAACAAAAATGGCGCAGTGAAATCTTGTCTGTGTCATTTTTGCAGGCCTCCTAATGCCGGAGAACCCCCTTGCATACATTATGCCTGACTCAGGTATAATGTTGCACAAGGGGTCGCAAAGTCACGCAATGCAAGCATTGAGCCACTTTGTAAATATGGCACAGCAAAAAAATCCTCTTTGAGCCACAGTGACATAAAAAAAAAAACAATGCTAGTGTGGCGCTAGGGCCTTGTAAATCTAGCCCAAAGTGTCTCCAGTCTCCTTTCTGTAGGAAAGTGACATGGGCTTCTCATCTCGGTAGGAAAGAGACATATGTGTATCAGTTTCCTCTTTGAAGATTGGATTTAGATTTATCTTCAAAAACAATCTTTTACAAATGAAAAACGGTGTGTGTCTCTGTTTTCAAAGAAGGAAAGGGTCACACATGTTTCGGAAGAACATGTGTCCTTTTCACAATTGGCTACAAAGAGGAGAATGCAACAAATCAATGCTGTTTATAAAACACCTATGTGGTGGCAGGTGGCAGGGCCGGTCTCACTTGTCTGTTGCACTGTTAAGGATTTGGAAGGGTTGTATCTGAGTCATTTGAAGCAGACCCTTAAAAGGCGAATCAAGGATGTCCACGACTAGTTCATGTCTGCTTAATGTTGGACAAGGTGTTTGACTTTGGGGTCTGACTGAGAAATGCTCCGGGATTGCCTAACCTCTTGCTTGTAAATAGATTGAATGAGGTTCGTGTGGGCGCTCTGATTGAATCGGAAGATTACTCCTCCCAGATCCACAGTCAGGGAAAAAGCTGAGTTTGTGATGCCAACTGACCATTGGTTTTGACTAATTGGAAGGCGGAGCAGTGCCATATCCTAGCAAGGCGATGAGTGCCACTATGCTGGGCTGGACATATTCGATGGCAGGTGCAGCAGGAATCTTGTGGCCTAAAAGATCTCTGCAAATAAAAGGCTGAAAATTGTCTACCATGGTGTCATGTACTTAACTGATCGGAGTTTAACCTCATCGGTTTTTATGTTCCCAGGAAAAATTAGCATATTTTCAAGGAGTATTTTGATCGCTGACCTCATGGAGGGGGGCTTCATAACCATACCCAGAGATCTTCCTGGACTGAAATATTTTGGATGTGTTTCTCTTAGTGCAGAACAAGCTCTTGTCAGACATCTCTTGAAGACTCGCCTGGGATATCCTCTTTGTTGTAGTTTCATCAAAAGAAGAGTCTAATTTTCAAAATAGGTCCTCCTTATTCTTAACCTTTGACTGTAAGGTAAGATGACCTTTAGGGAGTGAATGCTGTTGAACCGCAGAAACTTTTTAAATCTGTGTTTTTGTAAAAGAGATTTGATCAGGCACCTTCAAAATGCTGTACTTGTAGATCTAAAAATGGAATGGCGCATCTGTCATATGCCTTTAAGAATTGGTTATCAGATAATCTAACATTCAACCATTGCTTAAGCTCTAACAAGCTTTCGTCAGTGTTGGTCCATATCATAAACACATTATTAATGTGTCTGGCCCATAAAGAGATAGAACCACTAAATGAGTTATTATTGTGGATCCATTTGTCCTCATACTCCGCCATGAAAAGAATGGCCTTTAATGGAGCAAATGAGCTTCCCATAACAGTTCCCTATAATCAGATGTAAACACGTCTTTGAATTTCAGGAAATTCTTCATGATACAGATTTTCAACAGGTTCAGTAGCAATTCAGTTAGTACTCAATGTGGTCTAACACTCTTTCTCAGATAATTCTCCATTACTTGTAACACCATGATTTGTGGAATGTTGGTGCATAATTCCTATACATACAGTGTTACCAAAACATTTTGTGCTGTCATCAAATGAAAGACCTTCTATTTTTGCAATCATGTCAAAACGATTATTTTTTTCCAAAGACCATCATGTCAGCCTGAATTTTATTAGGGGTGGCCAGCATGTGGACTGATTCCAGAAGAACGAATACCTTATGTCATGGTTACCTTACAGTAAAAAAAAGTATTACAGCATACTTTCCTAAAGAACTGTATATGGTCAGTTTTGAGTTTGATTAAGTTTTCTCTGGCAGTAGACAATGCTGGGTAGATGTTTTCGAGTTTGAAATTCTGTCTCGATTTAATTTTTAGAATCTGATGTTGAGTCTCGAGTTTACATTTCTGAAATTGTTTCTGTACTCTGTCAATGCGTGATTTTGCATCCCTTATGCAGAAATTGACCAGAATCGCATTTTCAAGTTTTTTTAATTTCTTCTGCTTCCTTCTTCACTAGTCACTCAGCTGTCTCAATGGATAGATTATCCAGTAGCAGGAGTTTTTGGTGCCTATGCAGCTGTAATGTGCATCGTAATTGGGATTAGATGGAAATCAGCGGAATATTCCAAATCTCAAAGCCTTGAGAGATGGTATTATGCCTCAAATGTTCATGCCCAATTTCTTCATAGATGTTTCTCAGATTCAGTCTTTAGATAAACGTGTCACTGTTTGATTATCGATGATTGTGAAAGAGTTGGTAGTATTTGATCCTCTATTTAGCTGAGAGTAATTGTTTCAGGCATGCTTAATACACCACATGTCACTATCACCAGTTCAGACTGAGGGAGTTCCTCCCACTGAAATCAGCCCAAGCAGTAAGAACCCGTCTCATCTCACTGGTATTAGTACAGTCTACGTGAGTACGTCATTGACGCAGACTGCGTGAGTACGTGTCCACACTGAGGGAGCCCCTTTCACTGAAACCAGCAGAACGAAAAAACCCTCTCACTGAGAGCTGCGCAAAGTGCGTGAGTATCTGGCACTGATGGAGACTGACGAAGCCTCTCTCCCTGACAGTAGCACTGAGTGCGTGAGTTCCTGACATTGATGGAGACTGAGGGACCCTCTCTCACTTACTTCGCCACCGGCTGCGTACCCCCTGTCAATAATAGCAACACTGACTCTAGCAGTTCCTCTCACTGACTGCAGCACACACAGAGCGCTTGTCAGTGACACTAAGACAGGGTGCAGGAGTTTCTATCGCCGATACATCAGATGTAATTCCGTGCTCAAGCCCTGCTTCTCATGCTGCGCATTCATCGCGCCGTCTGTGAACCCCTTATTAGTTTATAAAACATCTTTGCTGTGAAGTATGAGTGAAAAATGAGCGCAATATACTTAATGCAATTTTTCGAGAAAAATGAAATCTTCGTGTATGTCATAGCACAGACTGAACGCGCCCTCGGCGAGCTCTCCATCCCTACACGCACTGTCCTTTTAAGGAGTCCTGGGACTTGGCGACTGTAGTGTCCTGCTGGACACGTTCTAGTGTTTGGCCAGCCTCTCTGCTGAGGGCTGGCCTCCCACATACACCCCACACCCACCCAACACAGGCGTCACCGGTCAGGTGACCCTGGCAATAAAAGGGGCCGGGCGCACGTGCCCAGGGCCAGTTCTCCCGACCATGCCACTGTGTCTGTGTGACTTATTCTAGTAGCATGAGGGCCTAGGGCCCCAACACTACATTGGCGACGAGGATGTCTGCCCCACGCGTGAGCCGGCTGCAGCTGCTGCGCTGCGAGGAGGGAAATGCATGAAGTGTTCCCTTGCCTTACATCTGTAAAGCACCTCACTGCAGCACCCACCTGCCACAAATCCCGAAAGGCAGAACGCAGCCGAGAACACCGCCGACACCCTGCCTGGCATGAGGTGAGCCCTGTGGATGCCAGTGTGGCACCACCACGGCGGGAGAAATCTGAAAAGGGGGTAAAGACTGCTGCGCGCTGTCCCCGCTCTCCTGCTGGGATAAGGGAGACCGAGCAGCAGAGTGAAAAGGAACGTAGCTCTTAGGCTACCGCCATAAAGTCACAGCACGGTGGACCGCAGCACTGCCAAGACGGCTGCGGCCGTGAAAAGAGGAGCGCGACGGTGCTGACACGCACTAGCCAAGTGAAGCGCCTAGAGCTGCCCCCCAGCAACACGGGTCGTAGCATCAGGGAAGGCTGCCGCGGCCGGGACCAAGTGCCGGGATGGTGCTGTTGCGCACCGAAAGCACACTGGAAAATGCCCAAGGCCCCCGCCTCATACCTTCCCAGTAACACGACCCGCAGCGTTAAGGGAGGCTGCTGAGGCCACGGAAGGCAAAGGTGCTGCCGCGCACCCAGAAAACCCAGAAAACAATAGCCGGGACCGGCCGCCCCTGCCCCCACCCCCAAGAAGGTAATGCAGCCTGCTAAAAGTAAAAAGAAGTGCCAGGGCCGCCTCCCCCTTCACAGAGCAGCGTGCAATTTTGCCTGCCTCTGCCCACGAGGCTAATGTTTGCTCAAAGAAAGAAGCAAAGTGCCCAGAGCCGCCCTCCTGCTGCCGCGTGGTCAAAGAGCACATCGGTGCACACACGCACCGAAAACAGATTGAAATACAAGGTGCAGACACGCACCAAGAGCAAGGAAAATTGCCCAGGGCCGCGCCCCCACCTCTTAGAAAGGAACAAAGAATTGAGGTGCTGACACGCACCTAGAGAAAACAGTGCCCGGGGCCCCCAAACCACCCACAGAAACTTCGAGCTGCCTGCCTCTCTCAACGAGGCTGTGCAAGAAAAAAAAAAAAACCTTTACAAGGAAAAAAGAAGACAGAAAAGTGGTGGAAAAAGAAAAGACACTTACCTGCAGCTTCTGCAGCCCCCTCCAGCCTGGATCCTCTCCGGTGTCTGTCTCCAACAACCGAGGCACAAGAGGAAGAAAGAGTGTCTTTCAAGCATGAAAGAAGTGCACTACTGACATCCAGTGGCTAAAGGTGGCACTGCACCCTATTTTCCATTTTAAAGGAAAACAAGATTGGATGAAGGCAAGTCTACAGCAGCACTTTCAGAGAGTGACTGCACAAGACCAAGATCGCGCCCCTTGACGGAAACGGCGCAAAAGAAGGAAACGGCGAGGAAGGACGCAACGCGAACGACGCTGCAAAAGGGAAGGCGAAGACTGCAGCTGTCCCCGCCCACCTGCAACAGTGAGGAATGAACGCAAGTGCGACGTGAGGCACGAGGAGAGCGCGCATGGACTGCGCAGCCCCTGGCGGGCGTCTGCTGCCACCGCTGAAAGAACGCCACATGCCCCAGAAGTGATGGACATCACCGCAGGACAAGAAAGGGACATGCCAGGCGTTACCATAGGACGCCCAGAAAAGAGACTGTCACATGCGCAGAGAGCTGCGCCAGAGAACGTGACGACTAAGGCAGCGCCTGCGAAATTGGAGAGAGCACCCGAGAGCATGACGTAACGCACGGGACAAGAGGCCGTGCCAGCCGGCCTTTCAGTAACACAAGATGGCCACCGTTGGCCCATCACACAGGAGGTCATCAGAAGCGACCAACCCTGCAAAGCACACCCAGGTTCAAGCAAGACCCAGTGCCAAGAAAGCACTGCCTTGAGGCGCAAGCACTGCGCCCTCAAGTGAAGAGGAAGCGGAAAAGAAAGGGACCCTCCGTCACTGCCCTGCAACGGGCCAGAGACTCAGCAAGGAGTGTCCTCCCCCACACTGCCTCAAGACGGAGTCGGCAGAGACTCGCAACAGGCAAGAGGAGAGTCGCACAAGGAGTGTCCTCCCCCACACTGGCTCAAGACTGAGTCGGCAGTGACTCACAACAGGCAAGAGGAGAGTTGCACACCCCAAATGGCACGATGCCACCCAGCAACACTGAGAAACACCTAGTCCTTGGACAGGGGAGGAAAGGACCTTCTAAAGGTCCACACAACAAAGGAGAAGAAAGCGTGGCGCAGCACCACGCTATGAAGAAGGAAGAAAGAAGATTGTGTGACATCACCTGTCACACTGCAACACCTGACGACCACAGAAGAACAAGAACGGAAAATCAACAGGGTGGAGAGTTTGAGGACTCATGCAACAAAGAAAGAGTGCACCCACAGACAAGACCGCCACAGGGGTGCGGGGACGTCACTGGAGACAGCTCCGCGGGAGTACCAAACGTAAGACGCCATGCGCGAACCGCGTACTTGCCCCACGCTTCACAGTGTGACCGTCCAAGCCACCTGTCACCGGCTGCTTAAAGCAGATGGCATCACTGCCACCATCTGCACATGAGGAAAAGAAAGACTGCACCAGCTATGGCTAAGTCCCTCCAATCACCCTCACTCCAGCAACATCACTTGTCGTCCAGGTCTCCGAATGGCAGGCACCATCATTGCCATGTGCACCACGGTATCCATCAAAGGAGCAGCTAAACAACCAGACTGGAGTCCTACACCTCTGCTTTAATGCTCTGAAGAACCAGTCAACCAATGACCAACTGCTCGCCCTGACTGTATCCTGCTCTCGGTGACAAGAGCAAGTCGTGACCTAGACCCATCTACCCCTGCAATTGCACGAGCGACTAGGCAGTGGCTCCTAGGAGGTCTTGCAGCTGCCCTATGTGGCACACAAGCAGCCCCAACGCAGACCACAAGCAGTCCTGTGACAACCCAGACAAGGGGCCTCTCAAGCTTGAGAGAGGACTGGACATTGCCCCACCGATGAAGACAAAGAGACAAACAGGGCTGTGCATTGGAGACTCCAACAGGTCACAGCACACCAAGACTGTCTTCAGTGAATTAACATGACACCAACTAGACACCCGCCTGGCAACGTGATAGACAATTGCCCCGAGTCTGTCTGAGAGCCCGCATGCACCTGATCCATGTCGGCAAGCGCCCTGACCACGGAACATCCACCCTTGTGGTTGCACGAATGATTTGGCCATGGCTCCTGTCGGAGAGCCTGCAGCGGCCGGCAGATGGCCCACACGCAGCCCAGCACAGTCCATGCCAATCCTGTGGCAAACCCATCGAAAGGGCCTCGAGGAAGTTCCATAGTGAAGAATCCAAAACCGAGAGGTGGTCTGGAACCAGCTTTGCCATCAGAGGGTCAGAACATACAAAGGCTTCAGAGGAGGACCTCACGCCATCACAGATGTCATCCGTCTTCAAGGGATTGGCCTTTGTGAAGCCAGGATGTCTCGGCAAGCAGATTCACAGTAGACTCCACCAACGCTCGTGATGCACCCAATTCGGGTGATGCATCCAATTCGAATGACACACCCAATTCGAATGATACGCCCTAATTGAACAAATTGAACTGTAAACACCACCAGCCTCGCCACGAGTGCCCACAGGACTGAAGCACGGTGCATCAGTGGACACTTGTCCAACCATCTGACTGTCAGAGTCCGGATTTCTTCCACACTGTGTTCGTGCCCGGCTGTGACTGGTTAAATCATGAACTCATGCAGAAGGATCCAGGTGCTCCCAGCTGCACCTGCCCACGGCAATCCTGCAGCCTGCCTTCTTGAGGCCGAGAGACTGATGGTGGTGTTTTTGTTACTCTGTTTTTCTCTTTCAGGTTGGACTTTGTTTTTGTTCCTCGAAGTTTTGGAGGAATGTAGTGTCCTGCTGGACACGTTCTAGTGTTTGGCCAGCCTCTCTGCTGAGGGCTGGCCTCCCACATACACCCCACACCCACCCAACACAGGCGTCACCGGTCAGGTGACCCTGGCAATAAAAGGGGCCGGGCGCACGTGCCCAGGGCCAGTTCTCCCGACCATGCCACTGTGTCTGTGTGACTTATTCTAGTAGCATGAGGGCCTAGGGCCCCAACACTACAGCGACGTTCAGAGTTCTTGTGAGGAAGAACTGGCGTGTCCTGATTCATCTATCACGTAATGAGGCCTCCAGCCTGTCCGCTTTTTACTGCCTGGGTCAGAAGCTCCGGGCTTTTCCTGCGTCACTGTCCATGTAAAAAGACCGTGGCCTGTCTATACTCAAACTTTATGTGACCACACAAAAAGGATCCCACACCATGTTAGAAAAATAGACCTTAATTTAAGAAATAAAACAAGGCCAAAATGACAAAAATCTAACTAGTAGAACCAAAGATATTGAAGTTCAGACCAAAGTGCCAACCGTGGATATCTAGTCGGACTGGACTGGGACAAAGTAACACGTTCAGGCTGACCGCAATGGAGCATAATGGCTTGCTATAGAAACCCAGTTAGGTATGCTGAGCAGAGTACCTCAAATGCTGGTTTCTGGAGCGTTGCGTGGATAAGTGTTGAAGATGCATTGCACAGCTGAGGCGATGTGTCGGTTCAGAGATTCCCTGAGGCTGCGGTGCGAGGTCCTGTTGCGTTGATGCCGAGGATTCCGTTGAAAGGTCTTGCGATGTGAAGTCCTGTATCGGGGATGCGATGCACAGTAGGGGTGATGCGTCAGTTCGGAAGAGCTGTGAGGCTGGAATACCGAGTCTGTCATCATCCTAAAGGCTGCAGATTATGCCTGCACCTAGGAAGCATCTCACAGCAGCAGTTCTGAAAGCGATGTGGGTTGCAGCTGCAATGCAAGTCTTTGCGACAGGTCTAATCTACGCAGCAGCGGCAATGCATTGGTTCTGCTCAGGTTTACAGCAGAGGAGATGCCTCAGTTCTGCTGGATTCACAGGCTGGCAGGGCACCTTAGGCCCACTTCCAAGGGTCCAAGGGTCCACTTGGCAAGGCAGACTCCCAGATGGCAGAGTCCAGGGACAGATGCAAGGTTGATAGAAGCCTGTTGTGTCCTTGAGGCTTCAGATCAAGAGTCCAGTGAGCTAGTCCTTGGAGTTACACTGGGCTCTGGGTTCAAGAGATGCAGTGTAGGAGGCTGGCCTGGCTTGTAGTGGGTACCAAGGGGTACTTACACTCTGTACCAGGTCCAGTTATCCCTTATTAGTGTAGAAGAGGTGTTTCTAGCAGCTTAGGCTGATAGAAGGTAGCTATAGCAGAGCAGCTTAGGCTGAACTAGGAGACATGCAAAGCTCCTACTATACCATTGGTGTCATATGCACAATATCATCAGAAAACACAATACACAGATAAGGCACTTTATTTTTATGACAATATGCCAAAAGTATCTCAGTGAGTACCCTCAGTATGAGGATACTAAATATACACAAGATATATGTACACAATACCAAAAATATGCAGTAATAGCAAAAGGAAGTAATGCAAGTAATGTAAAGTTACAGTAGATTGCAATAGGAGCACATAGGTATAGGGGCAACACAAACCATATACTCCAAAAGTGGAATGCGAACCACGAATGGACCCCAAACCTATGTGAGCTTGTAGAGAGTCGCTGGGACTGTAAGAAAACAGTGAGGGTTAGAAAAATAGCCCACCCCAAGACCCTGTAAGGTAAGTGTAAAGTGCACCTACAACCCCCAGAGAGCACAGAAGTCGTGATAGGGGGTTTCTGCAAGGAAGACCAACACCAGCAAAGCAACAACAGTGGATTTCTGGACCTGAGTACCTGTGAAATAAGGGGACCAAGTCCAAGAGTCACGACAATGTCGAGAGAGGGCAGATGCCCAGGAAATGCCAGCTGAGGGTGCAAAGAAGCTGCCACTGGATGGAAGAAGCTTTGGTTTCTGCAAGAACGAAGAGGACTAGGAACTTCCCCTTTGGAGGATGGATGTCCCACGTCGTGAAGAAGCTTGCAGAAGTGTTCCCACGCAGAAAGACTGCAAGCAAGCCTTGCTAGCTGCAAGGGTCGCGGTTAGGGTTTTTGGATGCTGCTGTGGCCCAGGAGGGACCAGGATGTCGCCGCTTGGATGAGGAGACAGAGGGGGCGCCCAGCAAGTCAGGGAGCCCTCACAGAAGCAGGCAGCACCCGCAGAAGTACCGGAACAGGCACTTAGAAGAGGAGTGAACCGGAGTCCACCCGAAGACACAAAAGGGAGTCCCACGACGCCGGAGGACAACTCAGAAGGTTGTGCACTGCAGGTTAGGGTGTCGGGGATCCAGGCTTGGCTGTGCACGAAGGAAATCCTGGAAGAGTGCACAGGAGCCGGAGCAGCTGCAAATCACGTGGTACCAAGCAATGCAGTCTAGCGTGGGGAGGCAAGGACTTACCTCCACCAAACTTGGACTGAAGAGTCACTGGACTGTGGGAGTCACTTGGACAGAGTTACTGAGTTCCAGGGACCACGCTCGTCATGCTGAGAGGGGACCCAGAGGACCGGTGATGCAGTCTTTTGTTGCCTGCAGTTGCAGGGGGAAGATTCAGTCGACCCACGGGAGATTTCTTCAGAGCTCCTGGTGCAAGAAGGAGGCAGGCTACCCCCAGAGCATGCACCACCAGGAAACAGGCGAGAAAGCGGCAGGATAAGCGATACAAGGTTGCAGTAGTCGTCTTTGCTACTTTGTTGCAGTTTTGCAGGCGTCCTGAGCAGTCAGCGGTCGATCCTTTGGCAGAAGGTGAAGAGAGAGATGCAGAGGAACTCTGGTGAGCTCTTGCATTCGGTATCTCAAGAATTCCCCAAAGCAGAGACCCTAAATAGCCAGAAAAGGAGGTTTGGCTACCTAGGAAGGAGGATAGGCTAGTAACACAGGTAAGAGCCTATCAGAAGGAGTCTCTGATGTCACCTGATGGCACTGGCCACTCAGAGCAGTCCAGTGTGCCAGCAACACCTCTGTTTCCAAGATGGCAGAGGTCTGGAGCACACTGGAGGAGCTCTGGGCACCTCCCCTGGGAGGTGCAGGTCAGGGGAGTGGTCACTCCCCTTTCCTTTGTCCAGTTTCGCGCCAGAGCAGGGCTGGGGGATCCCTGAACCGGTGTAGACTGGCTTATGCAGAGATGGGCACCATCTGTGCCCATCAAAGCATTTCCAGAGGCTGGGGGAGGCTACTCCTCCCCAGCCCTGACACCTTTTTCCAAAGGGAGAGGGTGTAACACCCTCTCTCTGAGGAAGTCCTTTGTTCTGCCTTCCAGGGCCAGGCCTGGCTGGACCCCAGGAGGGCAGAAACCTGTCTGAGGGGTTGGCAGCAGCAGCTGCAGTGAAACCCCGGGAAAGGCAGTTTGGCAGTACCCGGGTCTGTGCTAGAGACTCGGGGGATCATGGAATTGTCTCCCCAATGTCAGAATGGCATTGGGGTGACAATTCCATGATCTTAGACATGTTACATGGCCATGTTCAGAGTTACCATTGTGACGCTATACATAGGTAGTGACCTATGTATAGTGCACGCGTGAAATGGTGTCCCCGCACTCACAAAGTCCAGGGAATTTGCCCTGAACAATGTGGGGGCACCTTGGCTAGTGCCAGGGTGCCCACCCACTAAGTAACTTTGCACCCAACCTTCACCAGGTGAAGGTTAGACATATAGGTGACTTATAAGTTACTTATAAGTTACTTAAGTGCAGTGGTAAATGGCTGTGAAATAACGTGGACGTTATTTCACTCAGGCTGCAGTGGCAGGCCCGTGTAAGAATTGTCAGAGCTCCCTATGGGTGGCAAAAGAAATGCTGCAGCCCATAGGGATCTCCTGGAACCCCAATACCCTGGGTACCTCAGTACCATATACTAGGGAATTATAAGGGTGTTCCAGTATGCCAATGTGAATTGGTGAAATTGGTCACTAGCCTGTTAGTGACAATTTAGAAAGCAGAGAGAGCATAACCACTGAGGTTCTGATTAGCAGAGCCTCAGTGAGACAGTTAGTCATCACACAGGGAACACATACAGGGCACACTTATGAGCACTGGGGCCCTGGCTGGCAGGGTCCCAGTGACACATACACTAAAACAACATATATACAGTGAAATATGGGGGTAACATGCCAGACAAGATGGTACTTTCCTACACAACTCCCCCCCCAAACGAAGGACAACAAGACTAGCCATGATCTGATGAGTCTTCATTGTCTAAGTGGAAATATCTGGAGGGTCCATCTGCATTGGAGTGGGTACTCCCAGGTCTATGTTCCACTGTATAGTCCATTCCCTGTAGAGATATGGACCACCTCAACAATTTAGGGTTTTCACCTTTCATTTGTTTTAGCCAAAGTAGAGGTTTGTGGTCTGTCTGAACAATGAAGTGAGTGCCAAACAGGTATGGCCTCAACTTCTTCAGTGCCCAGACCACAGCAAAGGCCTCCCTCTCTATTGCAGACCAACGCTTTTCTCTGGGGGTCAACCTCCTGCTGATAAAAGCAACAGATTGATCCTGGCCCTCAGAATTGAGTTGTGATAAGACTGCCCCTACCCCTAATTCAGATGCATAAGTTTGAACAATTAATTTCTTGGAGTAACATGGGCTTTTTAGGACAGGTGCAGTGCACATGGCCTGTTTTAGCTCCTCAAAAGCTTTCTGACAGCTAGCTGTCCACAATACCTTTTTAGGCATCTTCTTGGAAGTGAGATCATTAAGTGGGGTTGCAATGGAGCCATAGTTCTTAATGAACCTCCTGTAATACCCAGTGAGGCCTAAAAAAGCTCTCACCTGGGTCTGAGTTGTAGGGGGAACCCAATCCATGATTGTCTGGATTTTCCCCTGAAGTGGTGCAATCTGTTCTCCACCTACCAGGTGTCCCAGATAAACCACTTTCCCCTGCCCTATCTGGCACTTTGAAGCCTTGATAGTGAGGCCTGCCTTCTGCAGGGCCTCCAAAACTTTCCACAGGTGGACCAGGTGATCATCCCAGGTGGAGCTAAAGACAGCTATATCGTCCAGATATGCTGCATTAAAAGCTTCCAACCCTTGCAGGACTGTATTCACCAACCTTTGAAAAGTGGCAGGTGCATTTTTCAAACCAAAGGGCATTACTATGAATTGGTAGTGCCCTCCAATAGTCGAAAATGCAGTTTTTGCTTTAGCATCCTCTGATAACTTGATCTGCCAATACCCTGCAGTCAAATCAAAGGTGCTTAGATATTTACAGACCTCTGTAATCTACAAAAAACCTAATTTCCCTTTTTCCATCTTTGGAGTGAGGCTTTGGTACAAGCACCACAGGAAAGGCACATGGGCTTTCAGAATGTTCAACCACTCCTAGTTCAAGCATTTTCTGAACTTCTTGTTTTATGTAGTCCCTGACATGGTCAGGCTGCCTATAGATCTTACTTTTGACAGGCATGCTGTCTCCAGTATCTATAGTGTGCTCACACCAAGAAGTGGTGCCTGGCACAGTAGAAAAGAGTTCAGAAAACTGACCTAGGAGATTTATGCAGTTGTCTTTCTGCTCAACAGTAAGACAGTCTGCCAAAACTACACCTTCCACTAGAGCATCCTGTTCTGTGGAAGAGAAGAGATCAGGGAGAGGGTCACTCTCTTCTTCCTGTCCTTCATCTGTTGCCATGAGCAGGGTGAGATCAGCCCTGTCATAGTAGGGTTTAAGGCGATTGACATGGAGCACCCTAAGGGGACTCCTGGCAGTGCCCAGGTCAACCAAGTAGGTGACCTCGCCCTTCTTTTCAACAATGATATGGGGTCTACTCCATTTGTCTTGGAGTGCTCTTGGGGCCACAGGCTCCAATACCCATACCTTCTGTCCTGGTTGGTACTGAATCAGAACAGCCTTTTGGTCATGCCATTGCTTTTGGAGCTCTTGGCTGGCCTGAAGGTTTTTACTGGCCTTTTTCATGTACTCAGCCATTCTGGATCTTAGGCCGAGTACATAGTCCACTATGTCTTGCTTGGGAGCTTTTAAAGGTTGTTCCCAACCCTCCTTCACAAGTGTTAGGGGACCTCTTACAGGGTGTCCAAATAGGAGTTCAAAGGGGCTGAAGCCCACTCCTTTCTGGGGTACCTCCCTGTAAGCAAAAAGGAGGCAAGGTAACAGGACATCCCATCTCCTCCTGAGTTTTTCAGGGAGTCCCATTATCATTCCTTTGAGAGTTTTATTAAACCTCTCTACCAGTCCATTTGTTTGTGGATGATAAGGTGTGGTGAATTTGTATGCTACACCACATTCCTTCCACATGGCCTTCAAGTATGCAGACATAAAGTTGCTACCCCTGTCTGATACAACCTCTTTTGGGAAACCCACCCTGGAAAAGATTCCCAGGAGGGCTTTTGCCACTGCAGGTGCTGTAGTGGTCCTTAGAGGAATTGCTTCAGGATATCTTGTGGCATGGTCCACTACCACTAAGATAAACCTATTGCCTGAAGCAGTAGGAGGGCCAAGGGGGCCAACTATGTCAACCCCTACCCTTTCAAAGGGAACCCTAACCACAGGCAGTGGAATAAGGGGAGCCTTTGGGGTGCCACCAGTCTTGCCACTGGCTTGGCAGGTCACACAAGACTTACAAAAGTCTTTTGTGTCCTCTGACATCCTAGGCCAGTGAAACAGGGGGACAAGCCTTTCCCATGTTTTAATCTGACCCAAATGTCCAGCCAAGGGAATGTTGTGTGCCAGAGTTAGGAGGAACTCTCTGTACTGCAGGGGAATGACCAATCTCCTGGCTGCTCCAGATTTTGGGTCCCTTGCCTCTGTGTACAAGAGGTTGTCATCCCAGTAAACTCTATGTGTCACTGACATCCCCATTTTGCTGTTTGACAGCTTGCTGTCTGAGACCCTCTAATGTGAGACAGGTTTGCTGTGCCACACTCAGCTCCTCGCTGGCAGGCCCCCCTCCACCCAAAAGCTCAGCAGTGTCTGCTGCCAGCTCCTCTGGTGAAGGTTCTACACAGGGGGGAAATTCTTCTTCCTCAGAAGTTGAATCATCTGTAGAAGGAGGGATAGTGGGTAGGGATTTACCCTTACTAACCCTAGCTTTAGGGAGCACTTGGTCCATTGTTCCAGGATCTAAGTCACCCTGTCCTTTTTGCTTTTTGGCCTGAGCTCTTGTCAAAGCAAAAATATGCCCAGGAATACCCAGCATTGCTGCATGATCCTCCAACTCCACTTCTGCCCAAGCTGATGTCTCTAAATCATTTCCTAGTAGACAGTCTACAGGTAAATCTGAAGCAACCACAACTTTCTTTGGACCAGTAACCCCCCCCCCCAGTTGAGATTCACAACAGCCATGGGGTGGCTAAGAGTGTTGTTATGAGCGTCTGTCACTTGGTACTGGTGACCAAGTAGGTGTTGTTCAGGGTGTACTAGTTTCTCTATTACCATGGTAACACTGGCACCTGTGTCCCTGTGGGCCTGAACCTCAACACCATTGATTAGGGGAAGTTGCTTGTACTTATCCATGTTAAGAGGACAAGCAACCAAGGTGGCCAAATCAATGGCACCTTCAGAGACTAGCACAGCCTCTGTGGACTCCCTAACAAGACCAACCCCAACTAAATTACCAAAAGTGAGCCCAGCTACTCCCTTGGATTGGCTATTAGAAGGTTTGCTCCCACCACCACTGCTATTACTAGGGGCACTAGAGGTTGCAGTAGGGGTTGTGGTAGTGGGAGGCTTGGTGCTTTTCTTTGGACAACTGGCATCAGTTGTCCAATGACCTTTTACTTTACATAAATAGCACCATGGTTTCTTTACTTGATTAGAAGAGGATTTGGACCCACCACCCCACCAGAGTGTTTTTGTGGGCCTGATGAAGACTCATTTTTAGATTTGTCCCCACCCTTGTCTGAAGACTTACCACCCTTCTTCTTGCCATCCTTGTCACCCCCTGTATGAACTTTTCTGTTCACTCTTGTTCTGACCCATTTGTCTGCCTTCTTTCCCAATTCTTGGGGAGAGGTCAGATCTGAGTCCACTAGATATTGGTGTAACAAATCAGACACACAGTTGTTCAGAATATGCTCTCTCATGATTAGATTGTACAGGCTTTCATAGTCAGAAACTTTACTGCCATGTAACCACCCCTCCAAGGCCTTCACTGAATAGTCAACAAAGTCTACCCAGTCTTGTGAGGACTTTTTTCTGGTTTCTCTGAACTTTATCCTGGATTGTTCAGTGGTTAAGCCAAATCCATCCAAGAGTGCATACTTCAAAACTGTAAAATTATTGGCATCACTTTCCTTCACAGTAAGGAGCCTATCCCTACCCTTTCCACTGAAAGATAGCCATAGGATAGCAGCCCACTGCCTTCGAGGGACCCCCTGTACCATACAGGCCCTCTCAAGTGCAGCAAACCACTTGTTAATGTCATCCCCCTCCTTGTAAGGGGGAACTATCTTATGCAGATTCCTAGAATCATGCTCTCTCACAGGATTGCTATCAGGAATACTGCTGCTGCCACCATGGGGTCCAAACCCCAACCTCTGTCTCTCTTTTTCTAAGTCTAGGGATTCCCTGTCTAGAGCCAGCGGTTGCTGTTTAAGCTTCAGCCTTGTCTCTTCCACTCTCAACTTATTGAGTTCCCTTTCTAACATCTTGTCATCAGGGTGGATGGGTTGGGAATGTTTTGACACAGAAGAAAGATTTGAACGAGCAGAGGGAGACCTGTCCCTAACAGTTGTCACCCTAACAACCTGGCCTCCAGGAACAAAAATATCCCTACTGTGATGGGAGCTTCTATTACTACCAGCATTGTTAGGTGATCTGCTAAGGGGCAGATTTGGAAGGGAACCCTGTAACACTCTCTCAAGGGGCTCCCCTGAGTCAGAGTGTGAGCTATCTATCAACTTCTCAGATGAGGTGCCACCCTGGGCCCTATCATTCTCAATAAGCATATTAGACAGTTACTCTCTAGAAGGGTTCTTTCCTACCACTAAACCTCTATTAATGCAGAGACTCCTTAGGCTCTTAAAGTTAAGATTGTCATAAGTTGTACTGACCAAATTAAGAGGAGTTCCTACACCAGACATGATAGAAAAAGGTTTAGAGACAGATAAAAGATAGAAAAAGTTTCAGGACTTTTTAAAGAACAGAAAAAAAACTTTTTCAAACTTTTGAAACTTTTTGAAAGTTTAGAAGTACTTTTCAGCACTTAGCAGATAGTTTAAGAGAAGAAAAGCAAAACCTTTTGGTTAGGTGTATATACACTGAACTTGTTTTGTATATTTTTCTCTTATGAAAAGTACAAAATGACAAAGTGTTAAGTAGTTACAAGTACTTATCCCACCGCTGCACAACCAATGTAGGAGGCTGGCCTGGTTTGTAGTGGGTACCAAGGGGTACTTACACTCTGTACCAGGTCCAGTTATCCCTTATTAGTGTAGAAGAGGTGTTTCTAGCAGCTTAGGCTGATAGAAGGTAGCTATAGCAGAGCAGCTTAGGCTGAACTAGGAGACATGCAAAGCTCCTACTATACCACTGGTGTCATATGCACAATATCATAAGAAAACACAATACACAGATCTACTAAAAATAAAGGCACTTTATTTTTATGACAATATGCCAAACGTATCTCAGTGAGTACCCTCAGTATGAGGATGCCAAATATACACAAGATATATGTACACAATACCAAAAATATGCAGTAATAGCAAAAGGAAGTAATGCAAGTAATGTTAAGTTACAGTAGATTGCAATAGGAGCACATAGGTATAGGGGCACAAACCATATACTCCAAAAGTGGAATGCGAGCCACGAATGGACCCCAAACCTATGTGAGCTTGTAGAGGGTCGCTGGGACTGTAAGAAAACAGTGAGGGTTAGAAAAATAGCCCACCCCAAGACCCTGTAAGACCAAGTCCAAGAGTCGCGACAATGTCGAGAGAGGGCAGATGCCCAGGAAATGCCAGCTGAGGGTGCAAAGAAGCTGCCACCAGATGGAAGAAGCTTTGGTTTCTGCAAGAACGAAGAGGACTAGGAACTTCTCCTTTGGAGGATGAATGTCCCACGTCGTGAAGAAGCTTGCAGAGGTGTTCCCACGCAGAAAGACCGCAAACAAGCCTTGCTAGCTGCAAGGGTCGCGGTTAGGGTTTTTGGATGCTGCTGTGGCCCAGGAGGGACCAGGATATCGCCACTTGGATGAGGAGACAGAGGGGGCGCCCAGCAAGTCAGGGAGTCCTCACAGAAGCAGGTAGCACCCGCAGAAGTACCGGAACCGGCACTTAGAAGAGGAGTGAACCGGAGTCCACCCGAAGACACAAAAGGGAGTCCCACGATGCCGGAGGACAACTCAGAAGGTTGTGCACTGCAGGTTAGAGTGTCGGGGACCCAGACTTGGCTGTGCACGAAGGAAATCCTGGAAGAGTGCACAGGAGCCGGAGCAGCTGCAAATCACGCAGTACCCAGCAATGCAGTCTCGCGTGGGGAGGCAAGGACTTACCTCCACAAAACTTGGACTGAAGAGTCACTGGACTGTGCGAGTCACTTGGACAGAGTTGCTGAGTTCCAGGGACCACGCTCGTCGTGCAGAGAGGGGACCCAGAGGACCGGTGATGCAGTCTTTTGTTGCCTGCAGTTGCAGGGGGAAGATTCCGTCGACCCACGGGAGATTTCTTCAGAGCTCCTGGTGCAAGAAGGAATCAGGCTACCCCCAGAGCATGCACCACCAGGAAACAGGCGAGAAAGCGTCAGGATAAGCGAGACAAGGTTGCAGTAGTCGTCTCTGCTACTTTGTTGCGGTTTTGCAGGCGTCCTGAGCAGTCAGCGGTCGATCCTTTGGCAGAAGGTGAAGAGAGAGATGCAGAGGAACTCTGATGAGCTCTTGCATTCGGTATCTCAAGAATTCCCCAAAGCAGAGACCCTAAATAGCCAGAAAAGGAGGTTTGGCAACCTAGGAAGGAGGATAGGCTAGTAACACAGGTAAGAGCCTATCAGAAGGAGTCTCTGACGTCACCTGATGGCACTGGCCACTCAGAGCAGTCCAGTGTGCCAGCAACACCTCTGTTTCCAAGATGGCAGAGGTCTGGAGCACACCGGAGGAGCTCTGGGCACCTCCCCTCGGAGGTGCAGGTCAGGGGAGTGATCACTCCCCTTTCCTTTGTCCAGTTTCGTGCCAGAGCAGGGCTGGGGGATCCCTGAACTGGTGTAGACTGGCTTATGCAGAGATGGGCACCATCTGTGCCCATCAAAGTATTTCCAGAGGCTGGGGGAGGCTACTCCTCCCCAGCCCTGACACCTTTTTCCAAAGGGAGAGGGTGTAACACCCTCTCTCTGAGGAAGTCCTTTGTTCTGCCTTCCTGGGCCAGGCCTGGCTGGACCCCAGGAGGGCAGAAACCTGTCTGAGGGGTTGTCAGCAGCAGCAGCTGCAGTGAAACCCCGGGAAAGGCAGTTTGGCAGTACCTGGGTCTGTGCTAGAGACTCGGGGGATCATGGAATTGTCTCCCCAATGCCAAAATGGCATTGGGGTGACAATTCCATGATCTTAGACATGTTACATGGCCATGTTCGGAGTTACCATTGTGACGCTAAACATAGGTAGTGACCTATGTATAGTGCACGCGTGAAATGGTGTCCCCGCACTCACAAAGTCCGGGGAATTTGCCCTGAACAATGTGGGGGCACCTTGGCTAGTGCCAGGGTGCCCACCCACTAAGTAACTTTGCACCCAAACTTCACCAGGTGAAGGTTAGACATATAGGTGACTTATAAGTTACTTAAGTGCAGTGGTAAATGGCTGTGAAATAACGTGAATGTTATTTCACTCAGGCTGCAGTGGCAGGCCTGTGTAAGAAAGTTTCAGAGCTCCCTATTGGTGGCAAGAGAAATGCTGCAGCCCATAGGGATCTCCTGGAACCCCCAATACCCTGGGTACCTCAGTACCATATACTAGGGAATTATAAGGGTGTTCCAGTATGCCAATGTGAATTGGTGAAATTGGTCACTAGCCTGTTAGTGACAATTTAGAAAGCAGAGAGAGCATAACCACTGAGGTTCTGATTAGCAGAGCCTCAGTGAGACAGTTAGTCATCACACAGGGAACACATACAGGGCACACTTATGAGCACTGGGGCCCTGGCTGGCAGGGTCCCAGTGACACATACACTAAAACAACATATATACAGTGAAATATGGGGGTAACATGCCAGGCAAGATGGTACTTTCCTACATGCAAGTCTAGTCCTTCTCACCCAGGCAGCAAGGCAGCAGGTCAGCACAGCAAAGAAGTAGTCCAGCAGTAGAGTGCAGTCCAGCAAACTAGTAGTCCTTCAGCAACACAGCTGTCCTTCTTCCTGGCAGAGTATCCACAGGTTCAGAAGTGTACTGAAGAGCTGGTGTCTGAGGTCTCTCTTGGTACCCTGTTGCCCTGGTTCTGGAAGGTGGGATAAGCTTCTAGACAGTTTCTTTGAAGTACATGGAATTCCATATCTCCCCTGCCCTGGCTCCACGCTGGCTGCTGTAACAATGTGGGATCATTAAGCCCTTTGTGTGAAGGCAGAGCACAAGCTAGTCAGTTGCAAGTGGGGCTGTGCTAAGTCCACCACTCATCCTGCCAGCAGATAGCCCATTCAGGCATAGCTAATTCCACTATTGTGTGACTGTCTGGGAGGAATTCACAAGGTCTAACCATTAGTTGCACCCACTCATGTGACCAGAGGCAGGCTATAGGCACAAAAGGCTAAGGACAGAAAGTGCCAATTTTCTTAATGTGGTATTTTTAAAATGGTGATCAAAAACCTGACTTCACCACTAAAAAGGGCTCTTTACCCCGATTCCAAAGACACCAATCTCTTCCCATTTGAAAATGACACTTATGAAATGTCATAAGGTAACTCCTGTTTTATCCTATGGGAGTGATAGGCCTTGCAGTAGTGAACCTGTTTTTAAGAGTTTTTCACTACTAGGACAGGTAAAACTTAAAAATGCATGCCCTACTTTATAAATACATTGCATCCTGCCCTCTGGACTGTCCAGGGGGTATCCTAGGGGTGACTTATATGTATTAAAAAGGGAGGTTTGTGCCTGGCAAATGGTATATTTTGTCAAGTCGACTGGCAGTTAAAAACTGCACACGCAGGCTCAGCAATGGCAGGCCTGAGACATGTTTAAAGGGAGGCATAAGAGGGTGGTACAATCAGTGCTCAGGCCCACTTGTAGCATTTAGTTTACAGACAGTGGTCACATACAGTACCATTTACTAAGAACTTATGAATTAATTAAATATGGCAACTGGGTATAAACCAATGTTACCATGTTTAGAGGAGAGAGCACAAGTACTTTAGTACTGGTTAGCAGTGGTAAAGTGCCCAGAGTCCTAAGGACCATTTCCCTCTGTCTGTTTAAGAATATATTTGGATTTTCCACACTGGTTTAAGGCCATGCCACATTCTCAATCAATGACAAGAGGCCTACTTATTATGCCCTGTGGGTTTAGGGAGGGCACACTTGTCCACACTCAATATTTTTTTAGGGTGTCCCCAAATCTTCTCACTGTCAATATCCATTTAAAGGGGTCTTCAGCCTTTCAATGGACAATGAAGCCAGTGACCCCAACAGTCACTCTCTATATAGGGAGACATTCACATTTTAATTCAGTGTCAACATGATGATGCCGCGGTTGGTCCATACTCACTATCAGCGGCGTAGCATGAATTCCATGGCTAGTAATTTAAGCAAAGGAAATGTTTTCTCAGTATTCTGGTTGGGTAGTGAAAGTCAGACATAATTTGGGCTCAGCGCACTTCTTCAATGTATGGACCTCGCTGCCATTGGACCCGCTGTGCATTTGAAAGGTCTGTCAATGCTTACTGTCCAAAGTGTCCCAAAGTCTAAAGAAATCAACTAAAATATTAATCAAAAGATATCAATCCAACTTTCAAAGTACTGATGATTTTCATGGAGCTGTCAGATACAGGGCTGCACACAAAACATGATAAGAAAGAGCTAGACATGCATACCAGATGAGTTTGTACACACATTGAAAATGCCAATAGGCCTGACTCATGAACCAAAGTGCTTTCTGAGCAACGGTGGGTTTAAACACTCAATTAAACAAACATGCACTCACATATTTGCACTGATACATCCATTCGTCCATCCAGTGACTCATTCTTCCATGCACCCTCCACACAACAAAAAAAAAAAACACACACACAAACTGGAGAACATATGCAAAATAATTTAAAAGACTACACGTAGAAAAGAGAAAGCATGCTGTCTATACATGGTGGGCACATGCTTGCAATAATGAAGCCAAACATAGGTTGTCCGTATTGCCGTGGTTTTGCACATAGGTCATAGCTATTTTTAAGTTTCAGCATAGCACCCACTTTTAGAAAACAATGGGCTGACTATCCTAAAATGATAAAACAATGCTACGTTATGGACAACAGCATTCTACTGTATATTGATCAGTCCGTTTGCACTTCAGCTGAAGTATTCTCCTAAAAAAACAAATAAAAAACAGGAAAGGCAAAGAAATAAAATGGGAACTATAAAAGTAGAAAGTTGAAAACTAAAGGAGTGCCCAACCAGCCCTGAAACTGAAGAGCACTTATTTTCAGGTGGATGTTTACAAGTGATCAGAAAATGCAGTCATTCACAAGAAAAAAGACCCAATGACAGCTGCAGACTGAACTATTACCCCATGCAGTACACAGTCATGGATGGAAGCAGGATATACATGACAATCAGACAGACCAATGCCAGAAGAAGGCTGACCCAAAGGCCCTCAGTGTTTCTATATGAATATATATTTTTATAAATGGATGCATATTTCATTTCATATTTTTTATGACAAGGTACTAGCAGATAACTTAGGTTGTCAGGCTGACTGAAGATATTCTAAAATAATTATTACAGTACAAATCTTCCACCACAAGGGCTTGCTAAATCAGGCAAACAACACCAACATTCTTCCCTACAACGGTAATCTGTGAGATTTCATTTGACAAAAATACCTGAGTGCAGCCTTTAATATGGTGCAAAAATAATACACCCTGAAAAGACCTGTTGGGTTTAACATATGTGTAAAATAGTAAATAAATCGGGCCTTCTGTCTTTGCTGTAAATTTTCACAATAAGCAGGTGAGACATAGCACCCGAAACACCTTTGTGATTACATAAGTCCTATAGCCTCTATCACTGGCCTGCCAATGTAGATAACTGAAGACAACTCTACTGAGCATGAGGTTTCCCAAAGCCAACCACCAGGAATATAGTCATTGTTAGAAATGGGGTTTCTTGTTGGCAAGGGCATGCACCTCAGTCAGGCAGAACCCATAACTCTATTTAGGCGAATAAGTTACACACCAAAGATAACCTGTGCGCCCCCCTGGTAGCTTGGCACAGAGCAGTCCCCAAAGGCATTGCGTGAAGCATTTGCAAAAGAAACACAACACCAGTGACACAATAAATACACGCAAAAGAGACCCATACCAGATTCTATGAAAATAGACTGTATTGTATATAAAACTTAGACCAATAAGTACTTGCCAACTAGGCAATTGTCAAGCCATCATAGTGCAAAAGATACAGACTTACAGGTTGCGCATGTCATGACAAACCACCCTCCCTAAACGTACAAGGCAGATCCTGTAATATACTCTTCATCCTAACAAGGAAAGGGAAACTACATGTAATAAAACATCAGGTCAGGTAATGAAGCATAAACACTGGGGGCATGAAATACAATGGTAAAATAAGGTACATAGAGGAATCACCCAAAACACCTTCCACATGAAGGCCACAAGTTCCTGCGCTCCTTTGATAAATTACACAGTATGTGAAAATCTCCAGCTGTAGCAGAATTGCTCAAAATATCTTCTACATGGAGACCGCAGCGCTACTGCTCCCCTTTGTAAGAGGTGAGGTACATAAACGTTCACCATGTCAGGCACAGGTGATCCTGCGCTCCTACCACCATAATTACAGTCAGGGTGGGCTCACCAGGAACGGCACCTCCATCGAGTATTCCCTCTGGTCCTGCAGGCCATGCCATGAATGCCCCCATAAAAGGTGTGCGGCCAGTAAGAGGGCACACACACCTCTCACATCAGCAGGGAGATCTCTCCTAATCTCCCCATGTGCAGCGTTGACAGTGTGCCCCAGGAGCATGCTGCGCAGCCACTGAAGAGCCAGCGTGACCCTCCTCCAATAGTCAAGAGGGTTCTCTGGGCCCGCTATGGCCTGTGCAGATTGTCATCGGGCCACACCCACCAACCACACAGCCACAGTCCGCCTGCCTGATCGTGGCAGGTTCCCAGGGCCAAGTTGACAGTGTGCCTGCTCGCAAGCATGCAGCGCAGCCACTAAAGATGTGGTGCGACTCTCCTCCTCCAGTAGAGGGGGTCCTTGAGAGGCACGAGGGGGGCAGGCAGGCCAGCACAATGAGGCAAGTGGCTAGTTGGTGGTTCATTCTGGCAGCCCAGCAGTGTCCAGGGGAACCACAGTCAGGGAGCACCTGGCAGTAGGGCAACAAGCAGAAAAACAACCCTGATGAGTTCTTTGTGCCACCCAGCAGGTGCCAGGCAGCAGGACAACAAAAGAAGAGCAGTCCAGATTAGTCCTTTGTGCAGTTCAATCCCAGTTCTAATAGTGCTCTAAAATTCATGGGCTCAGGCCCCTGTTTTCATACTACAAAAGTGCCTTTGTTCAGGGGTAACTTCAAAAGAACCCTTTCTAATGAAGCACAACACCCTTTCAACCCAACCCTGTCTCCAGACACCAGTAGGGGGTAATCAGTTCATTGTGTGAGGGGAGGACATAGCCTGTTCACAGGTAAGGTTTAACATCCCTCCCTCTACCCAGCCTAGGATGATTATTACTATGCAGAGGCCGCTTCTGTCATACCCAGCCCCTCCTGTCTGATGGCTGTCTGAAAATTATGCACCACGTAGAGCTGTCACCCTGCCCCAGATGTGGATTGGAGTTAGGCTGCAAGCCATAGAGTTATAAGCCCAGAAGAATGCCTACTTTCTCACTACCATTCCAAACATTTTAAACATGCCCATGCTACTCCTCACAGATCAGAAATTACCACCTATATATATATAAGGGAATTCCCAATGCAAACCTGTGAGAAGAACAGCACTGACAGCAGTGAAAAACGAAATAGGCTGTTTGTCTCTACTAGTACATGTAACTCATTAAATATATGTCTTACCTTTTAGATACACAGCACACTGCCCCTAGGGCTCTCTAGGGCCTACCTTAGGGGTGATTTAGGTGTAGTAAAAATAGAGCTTAGGCCTCGGCAAGTAGTTTGATTTGCCAAGTCAATGTGGCTGAAAACTGCACACACAGGCACTGCAGTGCCAAGCCTGGGACAAGTTTGAAAGGCTACTTCTATGGGCGGCGCAATGTGCGCTTCAGGACCACTAGTAGCGTTTAATTTACAGGCCCTGGATATATGGTATTCCACTTTACAAGGGCCTTGCAGGTAAATTAAATAAGCCATATAGTTGTAAGCCAATCATACCAAGTTTTAGGCGAGAGAACATATGCACTTTAGCACTCTTTAGAGGTGGTAAAGTGCCCAGAGTCCTAAAGCCAACAAAATGAGGGTGAGAAAAATAGGAGAAAAACTAAAAGCTTATCCCCAAAAGGCCATTTCCAACAGTCATACAATTACAAAAGTCCATAAAATTACTGTAGACAAAGTAACATACTATGGGGGTCATTCTGACCCCCGCGGGCAGCAGAAGCCGCCCGCCTGGCGGGAACCGCCAGAAGACCGTACCGCGGTCAAAAGACCGCGGCGGTCATTCTGACTTTCCCGCTGGGCTGGCGGGCGACCGCCAGAAGGCCGCCCGCCTGCCCAGCGGGAAAGCCCCAGCAACGAGGATGCCGGCTCCGAATGGAGCCGGCGGAGTGGAAGGGGTGCGACGGGTGCAGTTGCACCCGTCACGATTTTCAGTGTCTGCCACGCAGACACTGAAAATCTATGTGGGGCCCTGTTAGGGGGCCCCTGCAGTTGGCATGGGCACTGCAGGGGCCCCCAGGGGCCCACGACACCCGTTCCCGCCAGCCAGGTTCTGGCGGTGGAAACCGCCAGAACCAGGCTGGCGGGAAGGGGGTCGGAATCCCCATGGCGGCGCTGCTTGCAGCGCCGCCGTGGAGGATTCCCAGGGGCAGCGGGAAAACCGGCGGGACACCGCCGGTTTCCCGTTTCTGACTGCGGCTGTACCGCCACGGTCAGAATGCCCATGGAAGCACCGCCAGCCTGTTGGCGGTGCTTCCGCAGTCGTTGGCCCTGGCGGTCCATGACCGCCAGGGTCAGAATGACCCCCTATACCTCTTAAGGGGGGTCTAACAAGTATCCTCACCATGCAACTCATGTGTACTGCTGGTTTATCAGAGGGGGAAATGAACTCTGAAACCCTTGCCTATTACAGTAATCTGTGATATTTCATGAACCAAACCTGTCTGTGGACTCTATTATGATATAGTAATAATCCACATGAAATGCTTATTGTCATTAACATATCCTTTTCACAATCAATATGTCAGGTCTACTGATAATCTGGTACCTTTTCAGAATAAACAGTCAGACCTATAACCGTTACTATTGGCTTGTCAGCATAGCCAACTCCGATTTACTTTGTTGGGCATACACTTTCCCACAAGGCAACCCTCAGGTATACCTTAATAAAAGTACAAATCTATATAAAAATTTACAGTTGTTAAAATAATATAAAACAATTCCTAATAAAGCCTAATAACGATTATCAAATTGCACATCTTATCTCCCCATAGTTAGGGTGGGTAATCAACACCAAAACCTTTGCCTAATACGGTAATCTGAGAGATTACCTGTAACAAAAGGCCTGCCTACAAGCTTTAGCACTGTGGAATAAGAATTCATTTTTAAAAGCTTATGGCCATTAACACATGCTTTTGCCAATAAATTAGGTTTCATAATAAAAATATCAAACCTATGGAATCTAGCCTAACTTTTTTCAGTGAACCAATAAGGCCCATAGATTTCACCATTGGCTTCAGGCCAATAGGTTTCACCATTGATTTGACACTATAAACAAAACAAGCCTGCTGAAGTGTGCATAATATAGCTACCATCATGCAAATGGTTATAAAATTACAAATATATACAAAATTGAAGGTTGGCAACACACTGTACAACCCATCTCAACATAGCCAACAAAAATTATCATAGTGGAAACCACTTGGGTTTGTCAGAGTGGGTGGCCCACACCAAAACCCTTGCCTACTACGGCAATCTGTGAAATTAGATGTAAAAAATACCAATCTATAGACTTTAACTCAATGTGAAAAGAATCCACTGTTGAAGGACCACCTTCCTTAATAAATGCTTTTCACAGTAAATAATCTAGGCCTACGTCCTTTGTCATACATTTTAATAATAAGCAGATCAGACCTAATGCATTGGACATTACTTTTTCTAGCGCACCAATCAGGCGTATAGCTTGTCATCAAAACCAACTCAGGCCTACTGGCCTAAGTGTAAATTTTCCGACAAGATAACCATCAGGCGTAAAGCCACAAAGTTACAAAGACATACAAAAGTGGTAGCTGGCTAAACAAAATACTATCTCTCCTTAGAAGGCCTAACCAGGATTCTCACAAAGTCAATCTTCTTTCTCCACAATTTGTCACTGAGGGTAACCAACACCAAACTCCTCGCTTACTACAGTAATCTGTGAAATTCCACGTAAAAATACACTTCTCTGTAGGCTTTCTTATAGGGTAATAACAAGCCTCAACTGGATTGATGTTATGATAAGCTTTCACACTAAATGTCAGCCTATTGTCTTTAGCATATCATTTCGTAATAAATTGATCAGACCTAAAGCCATGATCGTTAGTTTGCCACCATAACCAACTCAGTCCTGCTGTACTGTGTATAAACTTTGACATATTCCAAAAAGCACAATGCAAGCACTCTTTTGAGTGGAAGCACACATCTTACTCCCAATCAAAAATGCTGTATTCTGGGGAACGAAAATATGGGGTGATGCCTAAACCCTTATCAATTAGTTCTGTGAAAACTGTGTTTTTTGTTGCTCACCCAAGGTCTGTGGGCAGGTAGGCTGTCACACCATACATAAAAAGTTTGAAGGGAAGAGAAAAACAAGAATTGGCAAAGCTGTTGGTTGTGCTAAATTTTCAGCAACAATCTGATGCACTGCATGTAGTTGCTGGTAACACCAAAGGGACTTTTTGCTAATGAGAACTATTACCGGAATGAGCATTCAGTGTCTTTTTCAATTAATTTGTTATGGCATAATGGTAACCAGTGTGTTTTGCAGTGAAAAAATAAATAAATAAGATTACCCTTTGAATACAATGCATGCTTGTGATAAGTGTTGAAAGTGTCAAAACAGTGATGACAGTGTAATTTTCAGATATAAAAAGTCCCTCGGGCGTTGCTATGGCTAATGCAACAATTTCCTAGGACGTGGAATAATACCCAAACAGCCAGTAGGAAGAGATGAGAGATGTATACTCTCCTCGATGAGGCAAGATGTGATTTAAGCTCACTCCAATCAATGACTGAGTTAACGCAAGGAAACCGGTGGTTGACGGTGGTTGGACCAAAACCCTCTCTACGCATTTTGTACACAGTACATCTTGTCGATGGTGACACTGTCAAGCAACATCTAAAACTGTGATGGAGAGTTCCCATTAAACATGGCTGATCCATCATACCAGAAAGGTGTGAACTAAAATGAACAAATGAATGTTTTAGAACCTTGATGCTCGTCATCTACAGAACATAGAACCATTTAAGGAGGCCCAAGACTTGTCCACATTAAAAGTAAATATCAGGAGGCTCTGTCTGCTCCCAATCACTTTCCATATATGGAGTTACCGGTCTTTCCATACCCTTTCTATGAGAAGGTTTATGTTGTGCCCACACTCAGCGTCCACTTAAGGTGCCCCATGTGACATTCACAGTCCATGAGGAGGCCAAGGACATGCCCAGGTGCCGTGTTTATCGAGGAGGCAAATAACTTGTCCACATCCACTGTCTTAGTAAGGCAGTCCAGGGCCGGTTCACACTCACTGCTCATGTGACGAGGCACAGCCTTTTTACCCTTACTTTTGACATAACAAGGCTTGAGGGGTGGCCATACTCATTGGCTATGAAAGGAAGTATTAGGCCTTTTCAATGCACGCGCAGGAGGGCTGTCGAAAATCACAAAGCAAGTAAGAAGGCGGGTGGGGGGAAGGCCCAGGCATGAAGGCCTGGAGGCTCTGAATGTCAGGCCTATGGCCTGCCCACACTCACTGTCCGGGCACTTCCCAGCTGCGCAGCTGTGTGTCTCTTCCCCGTTAGTCCTCCAAGCACAGAGGGGAGTGTGTTACAAGCTCTTTGCCTCTGGTCCCGCACCTCCAGAGACCTCATTATCACCTGGCTGTGGTGGCTCGGTGCCCTCCACCGCCCTCCCTGTCCTTTCCGCTCTCTCTCAATCCACATTTAACATCCTGTCAGAGAAAACCTTCAGGCTGCTTCACATTAGCTCTCCTGCTGCAGAGATCAGTGTGACCTTTGCAACCCAGGTGCCTGAGATCTGTGAGGTCTACAGTCCCACCGAGAGGGATTTGCTTGAACGATATGGGAGGATAATATTAGCTGTACTTACAGACTATAATGGTACCTCTCGGTATGAAATATTAGTTCTTTTTTGCATTTTGGTGAGGTCCCTTACATTTGTCAACCTTGGGGTGTCAGTCTGTTTTACTCCAATCACGCACAGTTTGTGACACTAGCTGGTAGACTCAAATACCACTAAATGCGAGCCTGGACACCATTGCCCTGTGTGCCAGTGTATGATGCCCAAACACAAATGCCGAACTCCAAACTATGCATGGCATAATGTCCCTCAACGACTAACACTCACTGGTGATGTCCTCTAAAATGTGCTGGGTATCCTTACTTCCCAGACACATCCCATGCTTTTTCATAAATCTGAAGGTACACTTTGTGGGCTCCCTTCACAACCAGATACCCCTCTTAAAGAAGGGGGCCCTCTCTGTCCACTCAGCTATTTTGTTGGATATCAGGGTGTTTACAACAGAAAAGCTGCTCGGCTGTGTAATACTAGTCTCTTCCCATACTGATCTTTGCATTTTTTACTTTTTCATAACCAGCAGAAGTTCTGCACAGTATTGCCATAGCCTGGCCTGGTGGGTTAGTGGTCTAATGAATGCACTTCATGGATCTGTGTTTGACTTCATGGTGCCCCCCTCTCCCTCGGCCTTTCATCCTTCTGAGGATGATTGAATGAGTACCACTGAGTTGGATAACATTAAACATCTGCCATTCAGTACAAGATATCCGAAGGGATGGAGGTTCGCTTTACAGATACATGCAGTGTTTCTCCTATGGGAACTTCAGGGCATAAATATTGACTGCAGCAGAATACTCAAGGACTGTCATGAGCTGAGATGCGAGGGGGCACACTGAAGACACATCAGTGGATACGTATCTAATAGATTTTTGGGTACCCGTCTGAGGTGATTGCAACGCAGACAATAACAGGGCCTGTTTTGCTGAATTTCATTAAGCGGAGTACATTCGAGGACACGGCGGATGTGTGAACGAGTGGAGGCAGTAAAGGAGGGGTGAAGTGTATTATACTGGTTGTTTGATGGCCCGCATCATTGTCTAGACTTATCTGTGCATGAAAGGCATATGATTATGATGTGAAGGGCTGTGATAACCTTTTAAGGAGTGACAGAGCAATCTGTGGTTACTGAGCCCACATTGTGACAATCAGAGCATTTTACCACTTGTGTCCTGGAGCTTAACCTTACTCCTGAGGTCAATCTGAGCATCAAGTACACCCTTTTATCATTTGAATCTGTGGACAGCAAAGTCGAATAGTCGCAGGCTTAGTCAGAGAGGTTGTGTGGGGCAGATTTGCAGGGACTTGGCGTGGGCAGCGCAGAAAGTCATCTTGCTGCGCTGCCCTACGCCAAAGTGAAAGGGCAGGAATGCACCAGTTTGGCAGCCTATTGGCAATGCTGGCACTCTTGCACCATGTTGCAAGGGTGTCTGCATTGTATGCAGGACTGTTTTTGTGCCTGGGCACCTTCCTGCACAAACACAAACCCAAGAGGCATTTTCCTCTTTTTATGTATGCTACAGAATGCAGCACACATGGAAAGGCAAAAAACGAGGAGAAATGAAATAGCTCTCCTTGTTACGCATCACCCCAGGATGCGTAAGGTTTTGCCACTTCCCCAGGTTTACGTGATTTTGTAAATCTGCATCAAAAACTTTGGATATTGTGTGGGAAAACCCACCGCAACACCTCCATGGTGCAGAGTAAGACAACGCAGGGGCCTGCGCTGCCTTGCTTTACTCCATATCTATAAGGCCACGCAAAGCCATGCAAAGTGGCTTCGTGTGGCCTCATAGAAATGGTTCTGCAGTCGGTGCCACCGAAGAGTAAAAAAAAAAGTGTGGTCAAGTGGCTTGTAAATATACCCCTCAGTACTCCACAAACCATCCAATGGAATTAATAAATCAATTTCCGGACAGCGTTTTTACTTAAGAAAGAAAAAATACTTCACTTTTGTAAACAATACTGTACATGAGACTCGGAAGGTACGCTATATGTTACACCTGTGTCGAAATTATGTGTCACAGTGCAATTGATGAAGCAACCCTTGAGGTTCCACTTCAGACTGAAGGCAATTGGAAACTGCGTCAAAATAGACCTTGCCCTCTTAAGGGAATCCCTGAGGAAAGTGTTCTGATGCCTTTCCTATTCGTATGCTCAAGTTGAGACCTTGTCCATTCGCCCTGAAGCTGGCCAGGTTCAGGTTCGATAGAAATCCAGATTCCACCGTTGAGAGTGGGGTTGCAAGTTTGCACAGCACCTCATTGCCCTCTTGTTGGAATGTGTGCAGACCGGGCCATTACCATAGCCATTGGTGGCAGTTACTTAGGCATTAATCATTATCCTTTGTGATGACATAGGAGCACCTCCCCACCTGGACAAAATGCTGTCGGATTGGTCTGCTGATTGCAGTTGTGAATTACTCAGAGCCACAGACTTCTGTGCACTAACTTCTTCCTGCGGGTCAAAGGCAAGGCGAGTGGGCAATCATCATAAGTGCCCCACAGTCACACACACTTCCATGTGTTAACACGTGCTCCAGGGACACCCCTGCCAGTATTATCCTGCTGGTTTGAGCCGCGCAGGTCCACCCTAATTTTAACAGCATAGGGACCTCGCCCCCTTGGATGTCCTATTCTTGTAGGAGCAAGCGGCTTTGTGCCAGGGCAACACCAATGCTCCTCCTAAGCAGTCAGTCAGCTCCTTACTTCAAGGCAGATTCTTCTGGCAGGCTGTACAACACCCAGGTTTCGGGTCTAGTGTCTGGCAATGGGGAGCTGCTGGTAGATCCCTCAATACTGGTGCGTGAAAGGACCCTACTAGTTTCAAACACCAAATTCTAGTCGAGAAAACGTGGCACCCTGGTTAGAAATGACTGGTTCTTACTTATATTAAAGTTGCAGTTAACGTTTGTGTATTCCAACAGTCAGTCCTGTCTTTTGCTTATTACTTTCAGACACGTCTTTTTCTTCAGGTGTGAGCTGGACGGTGTCAGTCTCAATTAGAGGAAACAAAACAAAGGTACAAAAGGCGGAGAGGTTAGTCGATTTAACTACCTTTTAAAAGGTTTGTGGTATGTGCTGGGTGAGGTAGGCCTTCTAATGATTAATGGCACAATAGAGGGCTTGGGAATTTCCTTAAGCTTCAATGTGTCTTCTTCCTCGATACTCTCTAGTCTAAGCCCATGCAAAGGATCTCTGTAATGTCCTGGAGAAGCCCTGGAACTCACATTGCAGTCTGGGGCTCTCTCCGCTCTCCTTCTTAGATACCACTTGGCTTCAGAAAAACAATATGGACTCAAAAGTCATCGCACCCTATGTAATATGCATGCTCTACTCACAAACATTTCACGCAGTAGTAAAACATACACAAATGCCATACATGGACCACATGGATAGAGTAAAAGAAATGGTTGCAGGGGAGTGGCACATCAGTTCAAAAATAAGCGGCAGGCAGTAGTTAACTCTTTCTAGCACAAGGCAGGTAAAAAGTCCAGCCTTGTCTCCATACTCTTGTCACTGTCACCACTGTTCAGTCCTCAGCACTATTCATTGCTCAGCTGATGGTAATGATGCTCAGTTAAAAGGAGGGTGTACATTGTGTGCCCAACCAGGCCACAGAGCCGCAATTTGAATCACAATCTGTATTAGGGGACCCTTTCAGCGCACATGCTGATTGTCATGGGTTTGAAGCAAGAATCTCAAACACACAGAACTTGCAAAGTTGACCTCAAGGAATGGGCACATGCTCTCCATTGCCATGCATGGGATCTTTTCTGTCCAAGCAGTTTCCATGAGCTGTGCGCAAAAAGCATTTGAGGATGCCATGTATGGCCAAGTGGCAGTGCCAGTATCTCCTTTTGCTGACTCACAATTACCTGATAAGTGTGGCTTATACCACTTAAGAGGGATGCACCTGAACCATGAAGGGTGATGTGACCAGACAGTTCCTTGCTGTCGCCTTCAAGTGCCTGTGCCTATCTACGTCAGCAAGCCCAGGTGTTGCTTGAGCTCGGGGGTGAGGCGAAGGCAATCTAGCACACTTCTGCCACGGAGAATAGGAACACACCTTCATTGAGATCCAGACACTTAAACATGACTTCAAGAGTCAAAAAGAGTGCATAATGATGAAAAGGGTGTATGTGTTTTGATTGTGCTTCTATTGTTGTGCTGCAAGACTCATTAAGGGTGTTGGAATATGAAATGGAAAGGAGATATATTAGCCTATGCCGATGTCAAACAAACATATATCTTTGTCAGTTTGATTGCACATTGCATTGTATGCATCCCTACCCTGGTATTCATGCAACATATATGTGCTAAAAGTGCTGATGGTGAGGTCATGCACATTTCATGAGCCAATTTTTGTTTGCACACTTGCCAGACTGGCACATGTCGCTGTAGTCTCCAGTTTTAACTTATTACACAATGGTTGAATAATGGGATATGTAACTGTTATGTGCACAACTCAGTAAATTGATTTACACTTTCATAGTGCCCCCCTCCCGTGGCATCGCTAAAGATCTGTGTATTTACAGAGTGCTAGTGTTGATCATTAAAAATATATTTTGTATGGGATTGGTGCCTGTGTACATTGCATGTACTGCACCGGCTGTGGAATAGATATGTACTGCTGCACGTGGTTGTTGAGAGATCGAAACACAAGGTGTAGGCATGTTAACTGGGAGATCTACAAGATGCCTGCTGTGAGGCCATTAGCTCTATGGAGAAGCCATCCTGAACTGGGAAGAGATGGTACAGAGGCAGTCATTGGGTGATGTGAGCTCACACCCCCAATCCTAGACCCTTTGTAGGATAACTTGCAGAAGGAAGTGATTTTCTCCCACAACACCATATAAACAGTACACTGATAAGGTGGGAGTTATAGGTAATGTAGAGTTCAGTACGCTGTGTATGGACGTGTGCTAGTTGTAATAATTTGAAGGTGGTGCGTAATTATAAATTTAAGGTATAACTACAGTATAACATTAAAATTTCTAATGTCTGTCTAGTATGTTTGTTTTTATAAAGTGAATAAATAAAGTTTTCCTAACTATAATTTAAACTTAACTTTTTTTTTTTATTGAATTTCAATGGTTTTTAGTTTTTCATAAGCATGTGTTTCAAATTGTAGAGCTTGCTGTTGTGGAGTCTTGTTAAATGGAGCGTTACAGAGTACAGTGGAGGACATCGTCGTATAGTGTAGTGTGGCACAGAGGAGTGTCAAAGAGTGGCGTATAATGGAGTTGCGCAGAGTGGAATAGTATAGAGTGGAGTAGCGTAGAGTGGCATAGAGCGAAGTGGTGTACAATGGAATAGTGTAAAGTGGAGTGGCATAGAGTGGAGTGGCAAAGAGACCCGGTTGGCAATAACCCAGTGCTCCTACAGTTGAAATTACACCAGAAACTGAGCAACAAGTATGGTAGTGGAGGGGGTGACCATGTCAAAAGAGGCAGCTTTCCTCCAAGAGTGTCGTACAGTATATTACCATAGAGTGTTGTACAGTGGAGCGACATGCAGTCAAATAACGTATAGTGGTATTGCGCACAGTCAAATAGTGTATAGTGGAGTTGGCATAGAGTGAAGTGGCATACAGTGGAGTAGTGTGTTGTAGAGTGGAGTGGTATTGAATAAGGTGGCGTGTAATTGAGGAGAGTGGAGTGGTGCTCAGTAGAGTGGCATAGACTGGCGTGGAGTAGAGTTGAGTAGCGGGGGTAGAGTAGAGTCCTGTGCTGTAGAGTTGAATAGCACAAATTGGGGTAGCATAGAGTGGAATGGCATGGACCAGAGGCCATACAGTGGAGAAGCATCGAGCAAAGAGTGGAGGGGCATACACTGGATTACCCTAAAATGAAGTGGTATAGAGTGGAGTTGCTCACAGTGGAATAGCGTAGAGTGGAGTGGCATAGACAGAAGTGGTATATTTGAAGTGGCACATAGGGGAATAGCGTAGAGTGAAGTGGTTTAGAGTGGTGTATCGTAGAGTGGAATAGTGTAGTGTGGAGTAGCATAGAGTGGTATGACCTTCAGTGCAGTGGCGTAGACTGGAGTGGTGTAGATTGGAGTGCTGTAGAATGGAATAGCTTGGAGTGGAGTGGTGTAGAGTGGAGTGGAATACAGAGCAATAGCATGGAGTGGAGTGGTGTAGAGTAGTATAACATAGATTTTAATAGCGCAGAGTGGGGTAGCACAGAGTGGAGTGGTCTACTGTGTAGTGGCATTGGGTGGAATAGCAAAGATTGGAGTGGCAAAGAGTGGAACGGTTAGACCAGAGTGGTGGCAGTAGAGTAGCATAGAGTGGAGTGACATAAGTTGGATTACCATTGACTGAAATGGCACAGAGTGGAGTGGCTCACAGCGGAATGGCATAGAGTGGAGTGGCATAGACAGGAATGGCATAGAGTGAAGTGGCATACAGGGGAATACCATGGAGAGGAGTGGGGTAGACTACTGTAATGTAGAGTGGAATAGTGTAGAGTGGAGTAGTGTACAGTGGAGTGACCTACAGTGCAGTGGCATAGATTGGAGTGGCGTAGAGTGAAATAGCGTAGAGTGGAATGCTGTAGAGTGAATTGGAGTAGAGTGGTGTGGCATAGAATAGAAAAGCGTACAGTTGAATTGTGTACAATGTTGTGGGGTAAAGTGGAATGGCACAGAGTGAAGTGGTGTAGAGTGTAATAGCATAGAGTGGAGTTTCTAGAGTGGAGTTGCATGTAGTGGAATAGCGTACAGTGAAGGGGCATAGAGTGGAGTAATGTATAGGGGAATACCATAGAGTGAAGTGGCATAGAACAGAATGACGTACATTAGAATACCATAGAGAGGAGTGTCGTACAGTGGAATGGCATACAGTCAAAAAGCTTATAGTGGAGTGGCATACAGTGAAATAGCGCATAGTAGAGATGGCATAGACTGGAGTGGCACACAGTGAAGTAATGTGTTGTAGAGTAGAGTGGAATGCCATTGAATGGGGTGGCATGTAGTTGAGTAGAGTGGAGTAGAGCAAAGTGGAGTAGACTGGACATGCCTAGGGTCGAGTAGAGTGTTGTCGAGAAGAGTGGAGTGCCATAGAATGGAATAGCGTAGATTGGGGTGGTGTAAAGTGGAATTGCATAGGCCGGAGTGGCGTACAGTGAAGTAGCATAGAGCAGAATGGCATAAAGTGAAGTGGCATACACTGGATTACCGTAGAGTGAAGTGTCATAGAGCTGGTGGCTTACAGTAGAATAGCATAGAGTGGAGTCATGTAGACAGGAGTGGTGCAGTGTGGAGTGCAATATAGTGATATTGCATTGAGTGGAGAAGTGTACACTGTAGTGGCATCGAGTGGAGTGGTGTGAAGTAGATTATTGTAGAGTGGCGTAGAGTGGAATGCCAGACAGTGCTGCGCATTGTCGTATAGTGGAATAGTGCAGAGTGGAATGGCATAGAGTTGGGTGGCATAGATTGGAGTAGCTAGAATGGAGCTATGTATAGTGGAATGGTGTATAGCGGAGTGTCGTAGAGTAGAGTTGCGTACAATGGAATAGTGTTGAGTGCGGTGGCTTACAGTGGAGTCGCAAACAGTGGAAGGCCAAAGAATGCAGTAGGAAACAGTGGAGTGGCATAGAATAGAGTGGCTTAGAGTAGAATGGCATGGAGTGGAATAGTGTAGAGTGGAGTGTGGTACATTGGAGTGGCCTGTAGTCTAATAGCGTCTAAATACTGGAGTACATACAGTGGAGTGGCATAGAGTGGAATAGCATAGAGTGGTGTGTCATAGAGTGGAGTTACATACAGGGGAATAGCATAGAGTTCAGTGGCATACAGTAGAGTTGCACACCGTTGAATAGCATAGAGTGGAGTGGTGTACAGTGGTAGTGGCATTAAGTGGTGTGGCATAGAGAGTAAAGAGTGGAGTAGCATATAAGAGAGTGGCATACAGTGGTGTAGAATGGAGTGGCATAGATTGGAGTGGCATAAAGTGGAATAGCATAGAGTGGAGTTGTATAGAGGAAGCAGCATAGAGTGGAGTGGCATAGAGTAGAATGGTGTAAAGTGGAATAGCACACAGTGGAGTGGAATAAAGTATATGGAGTATTGTGAGTGAAGTGGTGCAGAGTGGAGTGGCAAATAGCTGAACAGTGAATACTATAGTGGCATACAGTGTAGTGGCTTTTGAGTGGACCAGCAGAGAATGGAGTGACATAGAGTGGTGTTACATATAGTGGAATACCATAGAGTGCATTGGCGTACAGTGGAGTTGAAACAATGGAATATCATACATCGGAGTGCCATAGACTGGAGTGGCATAGAGTGGACTGGCATAGATGGGAATTGCATATGGTGGAGTGTTTAGAGTGGTGTGGCTTACAGTGGAATAGCGTAGTGTGGAGTAGCATAGAGTGAATGGCATACAGTGTGGTGGCGTAGACTGGAGTGTTGTAGATTGGAGTGGCGTAGAGTGGAATAGTATGTAGTTGAGTGGTGTAGAGCAGAGTGGAGTGGATTGGCATAAAGTAGAATGTTGTAGAGTGAGTTGGCATATAGTGGAATAGTGTAAAGTGTAGTGTCGTAGAGTGGAGTGGTGCACAGTCGAATTGCGTACACTGGGGTGTGTACAGTGGAGTGCATAGAGTGGAGTACCTTAGAGTGAAGTTGCGTACAGTAGAATAGTGTAGAGTGCAGTGGCGTACAGTGGAGTTGCGTACTGTGGAATACCATAGAGTGGAGTAGTGTACAGTTGAGTGACATAGAGTGCAGTGGCATACAGGGAGTGGTGTAGATTGGAGTGGCTTAGAGTGCAATAGCATAGAGTGGAGTGGCATACAGAGGAGTGCTATAGAGTAAAGAGTCTTAGATTAGAATGATGTAGAGTGGAATAGCGTACAATGGAGTGCTGTAGAGTGGAGTGGCGTAGAGTGGTGTGCAGTCCTATAGAGTACATTGAAGTGGCGTACAATGGAGTGGCATTGAGTGGAATAGTAAAGAGTGGAGTGCCATAGAGTGGAGTTGCATACAGTGTAATAGTTTAGAGTGCAGTGGGTTACAGCAGAGGTGCATACAGTGGAATTCCAAAGAGCGGAGTGGTATAGATTGAAGCGGCATAGAGTGGAGTGGTGTAGAGTAGAATGGTGTAAAGTGGAATAGCACACAGTGGAGTGGAATAAAGTACTATGGAGTACTGTGAGTGAAATGGTACAGAGTGGAGTGGCAAATATCTGAACAGTGAATACTATAGTGGCATACAGTGGAGTGGCTTTTGAGTGGACCGGCAGAGAATGTAGTGCCATAGAGTGGTGTGACATATAGTGGAATACCATAGAGTGCATTGGCGTACAGTGGAGTTGAAACAATGGAATATCTTAGATAGGAGTGCCGTAGACTGGAGTGGCATAGAGTGGACTGGCATAGATGGGAATTGCATATGGTGGAGTGTTTAGAGTGGTGTGGCTTACAGTGGAATAGCGTAGAGTGGAGTAGCATATAGTGAATGGCATACAGTGTGGTGGCGTAGACTGGAGTGTTGTGGACTGGAGTGGCATAGAGTGGAATAGTATGGAGTTGAGTGGTGTAGAGCAGAGTGGAGTGGATTGGCATAAAGTAGAATGTTGTAGAGTGAGGTGGCATAGAGTGGAATAGTGTAAAGTGTAGTGTCATAGAGTGGAGTGGTGCACAGTCGAATAGCATACATTGGAGTGGTTTACAGTGCAGTGTATTGAGTGAAATACCAAAGAGTGGAGTACCGTAGAGTGAATCTGCGTACAGTAGAATAGTGTAGAGTGCAGTGGCGTACAGTGGAGTTGCGTACTGTGGAATACCATAGAGTGGAGTAGTGTACAGTTGAGTGACATAGAGTGCAGTGGCATACAGGGAATGGTGTAGATTGGAGTGGCATAGAGGGCAATAACATAGAGTGGAGTGGCATACAGAGGAGTGGTATAGAGTACAGTGGCTTAGATTAGAATGGTGTAGAGTGGAATAGCGTACAATGGAGTGCTGTAGAGTGGAGTGGAGTAGAGTGGCGTGCAGTCCTATAGAGTACATTGAAGTGGCATACAATGGAGTGGCATTGAGTGGAATAGTAAAGAGTGGAGTGCCATAGGGTGGAGTTGCATACAGTGTAATAGTTTAGAGTGCAGTGGGCTACAGCAGAGGTGTGTACAGTGGAATTCCAAAGAGTGGAGTGGCATCCACGATTTAGAGTGGAGTGGCTTAGAGTGGAGTGGTGTAGAGTGGTGTGGCATAGAGCAGAACAGCGTTGAGTGGCATAGCTTATAGTGGAGTGACGTATAAAGCAGTGGCGTAGGCTGGAGTGGCATATATTTGAGTTGTGTGAGTGGAATAGCATAGAGTGGAGTGGCAGAGATCGGAATAGCATACAGTGAATTGTCATAGAGTGGAATGGTGCAGATGGAGTGGTGAACACTGGAGTGGCAAACAGTGGAGTGGCTAAGGGTGGAATGGCAGAGAGTGGAGTGCCATAGAGTTGAGATGCGTATAGTGGAAGAGTGTAGAATGCAGTGGCATACAGTGGAGTTGCATACAGTAAAATACCATAAAGGTGAGTGGCATAAAGTGGACTGGAATAGACATGAATGGCATACATTGGAGTGGCGTAGAGTGGAGTAGCATAGAGTGGAATAGCATAGAGTGGAATGCTATACAGTTCAGTGGCATAGACTGGTGTGGTGTAGATTGGAGCGGCATAGAGTGGAATAACATAGAGTTGAGTGGTGTAGATTGGAGTGGAGCAGAGTGGAGTGGCCTAGAGTAGCATGGCATTGAGTGAAGTGGCCTAGAATAGAATAGTGTAGAGTGGAGTGGAGTACAGTGGAGTGGCATAGAGTGGAATAGTGTTGAGTGGAGTGGCGTACACTAGAGTGGCAGAGAGTGGAGTAGAATGGAGTGGATTGGTGTAGTGTAGTGGCATAGAGTGGAATACCATACAGTGGAGTGAGGAGAGTGGAGTGGAATAGCACAGAGTGGAGTGGCATAGAATACAGGGACGTACAGTCAGAAAACATACAGTGGAGTGTCCTAGAGTGAAAAAGCTCAGAGTGGAGGGGCGTACTGTAAAATAGTGTACACTGGAGTGCTGCACATTAGAGTGGCATAGAGTTGACTAGCATAGAGTGGAGTGCCTTAAAGTTGAGTTTCATACAGTCAAATAGTGTAGAGTGCAATGGCATAGAGTGAAGTGGCATACAGTGGAGTGGCATTGAGTGCAGAGGTAAGGAGTGGAGTGATGTAGAGTGGAATAGCGTATAGTAGAATGGCACAGAGTGGAGTGACTTAGAGTAGGGTGGCATGCAGTAGAGTGGCATACAGTGGAGTGGTGTATATGGGAATACTGTAGAGTGAAGTGGCATAGAGAAGATTGGCATTAGTCAAATAGCGTATAGTAGTGTGACGAAGACAGGAGTGCCATACAGTGGAGTAGTGTGTCGTAGAGTAGTGTAGAGTGGCATAAACTGGAGTGGCATGTCTTAGAATAGAGTGGAATGGAGTGCAACAGAGTAGAACAGTGTAGAGTTTAGTGGCGCAGCATGGAGTGGCACACAGTGGAATGTAGTGGAGTAGCGTAGAGTGGAATAAAATAGAGTGGAGTGATGTAGCGTGGAGTGCCATAGAGTGGAGTGGTATGCAGCGGAATAGCATACAGTGAAGTAGCATACACTAGAGTGGCATAGAGTGAGTGCAATAGAGTGGGGCTGCATACAATGTAATAGCTTAAATTGGAGTGGCATGCAGTGTAGTGGCATACAGTGGAGGGGATTGGACTGGAGTGGTATAGAATCCCGTGGAATAGAGTAGAGTGGAGTGGAATACACTAAAGTATCATAGAGTGGATTACCATCGAGTGGAACAGCATAGAGTGGAGTGGCATACAATGTAATATCTTAAAGTGAAGTGGCATGCAGTGGAGTGGCATACAGTGGAGTGGATTGGAATGGAGTGGTATAGAATCCCTTGGAATAGAGTGGAATAGGTTAGAGTGTTGTGGCTTACACTAAAGTAGCATAAAGTGGAGTGGCATAAAGTGGAATACCGTATAGTAGAGTGCGTACAGAGGAGTGGTGTAGAGTGCAATGGTATGTCATAGACAGGATTAACGTACAGTGGAGTGGCATGTATTGGGTCGCCATGGAGTCAAGTACTATGTTGGACAGGAGAATGGAGTGCCGTGGAGTGGCGTACAATGGATTAGTGTAGAATGGAGTGGTGGAGAGTGTGGTGCTGTAGAGTGGAGTGATGTAGAGTGTAATAGTGTACCTGGGAGAGATGTAGAGCAGAGTGGCATAGAGTGGAGTAGCGTAGAGGGGAGTGGTGTGTCCTGGAGTGCAGTGACATGTCATAGACTGGAGTGTTGACCATAGTTTAAACAGGTCTAATATGAAATTGGCTGAACAAATGTAGATGAAAGTTGGCAGGAACGTAAAATATAGGGTGCAAAGCATAACTTTTTGTAGTAGCAGTAAAATGGTTAAATAATTTTAAAGTTATAAGTGACAAAATACATAAGGGAAGATTTATTAAAATGTCACACAATGCAGCAAAACACCTTGCTACACTACGTTGCGTGAAAGGGCAGGAATATGCCCTATCTATCAAAATATGGTGCATTACTGCCCACGCTCGACCCATGGAACTCCTTCCCAGGGCAGAGCACACCAAAGCTGCATCTTGCAGAGCCTTGCTTAACTCCAGATTTACCAAGCAGTGCAGGGCCACACATGGTGGCCTTGCGCTGCTTGGTAAATCTGACTTAAGTATTGGATTGCCCTTGCAACATCATGAGTGACACAAAGGAAACACAATACAATGATAACTCTGGCCCATACAGAGATGTTTTAAGGCATGGACAAACTGGACTTTGGCCTGTGGCCCCAGCCTTTTAGCCTCCCCCCGACAGTCCTGCCCTGATAACCGCAAATTATTTTTTAAACATGTTTATTTAAATACCACTTCCTTTTAATTGAGTTTTTAAATGGGTGATGTGTGGAGCCTTTTGCAGACATTAAGCAAATAATTGTGTTTATGTTGATCACCACCATGCAACATCCATAAAAAAGTTCATTTTAGATCGAAACAACAACTCACATATGAGAAATGGCAGCGGTTCAAAGAGATTATTTGCAATATTATTATTGAGCTGCTGCTATATTGCAATATTGAATACACATATCATTACTCCTAAAGATTAAATAGAAATATATTTAGAAATTGAACAAGTGTGCCTGTGCAGTTTCAGTTTACCTAGCCAAAAACGACATGAAAAAGCTGAAATTGGATCATAAATTCAAAGCTGTTCTGAACAGGGGCCCCAAAATATGTCTGGTCCAGGGCCGCCAAAATCCATTAGATGTCCCTGGGTCCATAGTTATATACTGGGACACGCTATACCGCAGTAACTTTGTCATATACAGTGGTACATGTAGATGACAGGGCTGTTTACGATTGGCTAATGATTGCTTTTGCCAAAGTAAAAGGCAGCCATGTAGTGTTTCCTATAGGTTGGCTCTGTTCTGGATTAGGGCCTGAGATATAGGTAAGTAGTAGGTTTTATTTTTGTTCCATAGCTATTGCTACTTTATTAAAGTAGTAATAAGTAGGCAAATGTATTGGTATTATCCCAATCTAGAATTCATACTGTATAATTAACCTCAACTAAAGAAAGAAAGGGGCACATAATCCAAAATCTACCCAATGGCATAACCACTGGTAAATCTAGGGGAAACCCATGATGAAGCAAGTCTAGCAAGCCACTGAGTCAAATGGAATATTTGTAGTACACAGGTAATGACCGGCTGCAATCAAGGACAGAAAAAAACACCTAGGGCCTGATTCACAAACTGCACGGTGTAGTGTGTTTTGTAGTACTACATAACATACTATAAAACGCAATTCAAAAACTAACTTGCGGACTTTTAGTTTTTCCCCATACCTATACTCATATGTGGGAGTTCTCGCTATCTGCAGTCTCCGCACACTTAGGTATACCTTTTAATAGTTAATGTAGATGGGACTGGAAGGAGAGAATGGGACACGGGACAGATACTACAAAAGGGGATGGGATTTGGGAGGAATAAGGGAAAGGTTTAGGGAGGAATGTCACCAACCCACACAAAAGTAGACCAATTGCATTACTCTGGTGGTGGAGATATGTAATTTACACTTTTGTAGTAAGTTCACACTCTGAGGGTCTGATTCACAAAATTACACTATTGTGTAAATTTACAATTTTGTTGGTATTCACAAATTAAGTGGCATATTTACAAGGAACTGGCGCATCTGCTCTGATGTGCCAGTTTCCTTGTACTGCTCTGTGCCCCCCTCCACAACACCATAGTAGTGCTGTATTCACGATACAGCACACCACGGTGCTCGTTAGCACAACAGTGCAACATTTTTGGCTCAGTTGTGGCGCTTTGCTGGACTAGCGTAAAAATTATTGCCGCTTGGTACCATTGTGCCATTCTGTAAATACGGCGCATGGTGAGGGCCTGTTTAGTGCTGCTGCAGCGTAAAAAATGATGCTACTGCGGTATTAAGGGGAGAAAGGGCCTTGTAAATATGTTCCTAAGATTTTAATTTTACTAATAGTAATTTTACGAATGTGGAGACTCTGCAATTGGAGAGGAGAACTCCACATATAAAAAGATAGGAAAGCCTATTTTGTATGTAGTCTCCACCTTGAGTGCGGTGTCTCTGCTATAAGAAGAATTAAACTTGTAGTTTGTGTAAGTTAACCCTTGTGAATCAGGCTATGAGTTTGTGAATACCGGAAGTAGTAAACTTACTCCAAAATGTCAGCTTAGTCAAAATATAAGTTACCTTTGTGGGGGCGTGGCCAAGATGGCGACCGCGCTGAGCACATAAAACCGGAGCTCCAAGTGGGCCCAGCAATTATCCTGCAATAAAGGCTGGTGTCTGCACTCCGGAGGCCCTCTGATCAGTGCCACAAGGGGCCGGAGCCTCAGTGGAACCGAGTGGACCGATCCTGGCTGACTGAGAGGCGGCAATGGAAGCGGCTGCTGGACTGCAAACAGAGGGGCCTGCCAGCGAGACGCAACCGGGAAACTTGGGCAGCGACGGAGTCCGGGCAGGAGAGAGGTGGATAGAAGAGGTGAGCCCCTGCTGCACCCTGACTGCAAAAACAGAATCTCGGCCTTGGCCCCTATGATTCCAGGGTGACGTTTTGACCACCCAGGGCCTAACCGAGGGGCAAGACCATAGCGCCAAGCCAACTGGATCCACCGGGGAAGGACGCAACTATGCAGGGGACCAATACCCCCCGAAATAACTCTCCCCCCCTTGCCAACCTTAGCTGGAGTTGGGGAAGAAGCAGGGGGCGGTGTTAGGGTAAAGGAGGTGCTGTGGACATGATCATTCCTCAGCGCTATACTCGCCGCAGCGCCTAGACGCCTGGAGATAAATAAACTACCAACTGCCCACTTGAGCTCAGGCACTTGGACATTATTTGATAGGACAGCCCTGGTTGCAAGGAGGCGACATCACGAGCTCTGGTGGAGTCTGGTCGAGCATGCTTTGACCCTGCAACAGCCTGGAGCATCAATAAGCCTCGGGACACAGTGATTTGAGATCCCCTGACAGCACGGAGAAGCTGGACGAGAGGTTCAGAGACTGTTGGCCATCATTGGTGACTGAAACATTATTATTGGGGGCACTGAGCCACACCTTGGACCCATTGCTGTAATATAGAAAATCCTGCAAACTGTCTAAGTACCGTTAGGGATGGTGCCACCTTGCAGAAGGCCTACAAAAAGTGCTTGGCGGGCCCTACTGTTTTGCCACCGTTCCTTGATCCAGGCAGATGTCCACCATGAGAGCAAAGTCTAACTCACTCAAATCATCAGTGGCGGGGTCAGGTGAGGTGTCGCACTCTACTGACTCATCAGACACTACATTGGAGAGTCTCCGCCATCTTGAAACTACACTTCAAACACACTCCGTGAAGTTTGACAAAGTACTACAAGCTATCCTAGATACCAGAACTTCTCTTGAGTCTCGGATCAACGCAATTTCTATAGAAGTGAATCTACTTCATGTGGACTATCGTAAATTAGTGGGACATGTGGAGGAAGCGGAATACATTCTTGCCACAATGCGTCCAATGGTGCAGGATGTCCACACCCGGCTGCAGCGGATAGAAGAGGATATGGCTACACTGCAGCGAAGGGCCAAGGACGCAGATGGACATTCCAGGTGCAATAATATTCACTGACTGGGTTTCCCAGAGCACGCCAAGGGCTCCAGCATAGAACTTTTCCTTGAAACCTGGCTCACAAAGATGGTGTTGGAGGGCAAGACACCAAAATTCTTCTCCATTGAGAGAGAACATCGCATACCAAGTCTGATACAGGTGGCTCGCAGTCATCTGGTACTCCACTCCACATGGGTCCACAGTTTACTCCAAGATCCGTAGACGACCTGTGAAACTGTTCCTCAGCCATATGGTACATACGCAGGAAGATCCCACATCGGTCTCGTAGGAACAAATGATCAGTAAAGCCAAGGACCCAGCAACTGTATCTTGTTGTTCTATATCGGCCCACACTGGGCACACTGGGTTCATACCTTGACTTCGCCCCTGGAGAACTGTTCTGTAAGGACCTGTTGCCATCAGGCATTGACTAGATAATTGCTGTTTTTCTTTAATAAGGGTGGCATGGTGTTGTTAAGCACTCAGGCCCGGGGAATGGGAGTTGTTTATGATGTTTGTGTTTTAATGGTTCATATTACTGTCATGCAATGCTGGCATGCGGGTAATGGAGGGGCCGCCGAAAGGGAGGTCAATAGCATTGCCATGTATTTGATTATTTGTACATGGTTCTTATGATGGTAATGTAGAATGTCCTCACATGGAATGTTAGGGGTATAGCAACACCGAACCGTAGACATAAATTATATGCGTACCTCCGATGACGCCAAATTCATTTTTCCTGTATTCAGAAGACTCACCTTACTAAAAGTGAGTTAGCCAAAGTTTGTAAGCGATCAGGTGGCCAAACTTATGGAACGGGCTATTCATCCTATTCCCGCAGTGTCTTAATGTGGGTTGCGTCTGAGGTTCCATTTATATCCAAAAGAATATTGTCAGACCCTGAAGGTAGATATATAATGGTTGAGAGTACCTTGGATGACCGTCCTATATATTTGGTCTCCTTGTATTGTAGTGAATCCTATTTCGTTTTAATGGGATAACAGGAGTTAGCTTAGCCTTTGGCTTGCAGACTCATGACCCCGTCACCTAGTGACTTTTAACCTACTTAGCTTGCTCTGTCTTAGCCCATTTAATTATTTATTTCTTCTAAGATGGCTGCCTTGTTTATAGTTAGGCCACTTGTTATGGGTAACATTATCAGTGTCACCGCGCCAAGGCATCAAGATCAAGCACCAAAGACAAACAAACAGTAGGTGTTCACACTTAGGGATTTTCCCTCGCTATACTTTCGAGGGATTGTTTATATTAATTGCCGTCCCAAGCATGTCTGTTATCTATTGTTTAGGAACACACCTACGTCAGGCGACCTTGTAGATCTGTATAAATACATCATACTTTAGACAGATAATCAGAGGGATTCAGACCAGAGGGCATCACCACCATCGCTGATACCGATGCTGCAGTCGTCTTGACGCTGACCCAGTCTTCGTGTCCCTGCGGAGTCTGAGATAGAGACCTCATTCCAAGGTAACGAGGGTTGGGGGCTCCTCTCATGGACATGGCATTGGCAGGTTAGGTTTAACAAACCCAGCTCTCCTTTAGGTAGGAGGTTAGGCCTTTTCACACTAGGGTATTGGGGTATTAGGACATATTACATCTCATATATCTTTTCTATGTATTGCAAGATGGTGGGGGTCTTTGTAATAATGACTCTCGTCTTCATAATACTGTTTCTTGCTTTATTCATTATCCTAATCATTGCAGCCCATGCAACTTATCGCAAATTGCAGTTATGTTAAATAAAAACTATTGTAACTTTACTGCATCTGTGTCATTGCCTGTGTTTGTATGAGACATAATATATCTGTGAGAAAAGGGTAATCTCCGTTTAACCACGACACTCCCTGAGATATCTTATTTTCGAGTCCATGCGTAAACGGCTGCCATAAATCACCTTTTTCGATTGTGTTTCTGGTGAGGTGCTGCTAGTGAGCCGGTAAGGTTGGGACAACAGTTGCGACTTGTTGTAGGAAAGATGCAGTCACCTACAAACAAAAGTACTGTCATCCTTAAACCAGCAGTCTTGCTCAGAGCAAGAGTCCAAACTACCACATGGCGCCACCAACGATGGTGTTTAGGCACTAATTTACGGATACCCTGACTATCACTGTCTCACAGACAACAGGTACCCTAAGTACCTTTATACGGAGACAGCCGTGGTCTTTGGGAGAATCCTCCTCAGCTGAAAAGGTAACACCTAATTAAGCTGTAGGTGGTTTCAAGCTCGAACTCATAAAAGGAAAATACTTCCCATTTCTGGTGTTCTATTTCTCTACACAAATATGGCTGATACCATAGACATTCCTGAAAATGCTAGACATGCACTAACACAACATTTATTAACGGATGGCCTTACAGAAGAGGGCGGGGATGTTACTTTGATAATAGAAGCTAATGAAGCATACCAAACAGAAACATTTTACTGTTGGGTCACCTTTCCTGAGGTTGACCAAAGAACACACACATTTCACACATATGAAGTTGCAAACGTACCTTTACGGTACCAAGCATACCAGTATCATGAAATATCGCTGACCTACCAGGAGCATCAGAACTGGTTCGAAGGCGCCCTACCACATGTACTACGAAGAGTGAGGTTAGGTGCCTTAAGTAATGATGGACCTACCTGGCCTATGTTCGCCACATACACACCTCACCCAGGCATACAGAATATGCCGATAGCAGATTTACGAGTTTTATATAATGAATTAGTGGCATTGTATAGACGATTAGTACAGTTCGTAATGCGAACATTGAACACAACACCAGTGCGTCCAGCACCGCCAGTAGCTGGTGGTTATCAATTGGCTACTGGGATTAATCCACAAACAGTGCATACTATCATGGGTAAAGTACCCACGGAACGGGAAAAAATACCGTTCTGGATTGCCCAGAAAACGAATCAGCTGGAAGCTGTGTTTCCCCATACGGGACCACAGGAAAAACATAGATTGCTCACTATGTGCTTGCCTTTTGGGATGGTTCCATCGGTGGATGACTGTGCCACATGGGGTACAGTCTTCGCTGCCATATATACTACCACACATGGTACCCCGACACCTGCCAATTTACCGGAAGTGTTAAAACAAATACAAAATGAGCATGGGGCTGCACCATCCCTGGATTTGGGGATGAAATTAATGCGTAACTTTGACGCCGTATCATCAATTATATTAAGTAATATTAAAGGGGAAGTGGTAGCACTGGCAATTCGCCAGCGTCTCCGGGAAACTCCAAACCAGGAACAAGAGAGACAGCTACCGAGAATAATTTCCGATACCTATACTAGTATAGGACGGGATAGTTTGGGAGCCAAACCTAAAAAATTGGAGTTACAAGGTACCGCCCATAAAGAGGGTACGAAGAAGGCACAAGAGGGCTCTAAGAAGCGCTGGGACAAACAAAAAGATTTCAACGAAAGAAGAAATAAGAGAGCTGATTCTCCACACCCGGAGAACTCCGAACGGAGATATAATCTCAGAAATAGGGAGAATATTAAAACTCCAGACAGATATACTGATTCACGTCCCTCTCGTTCCTTTCAGGACGCACCAGATAGACGTAGCGAGAGAGGGGGCCGTCAAGATTGACCTCCGGAATACGTGAAAGAAAAGAAAGACTCACATCAGTCTACCATTTAAAAAGAAGAAAAGAATCCTCAGCAAAAGCCACAGTTTAAAAAGAAGAAGGTGGCAGCACTGACAGTTAAAAATGTTAGTAAAATTGAGAACGCTGTTGAGGAACAAGAGGTGGGCAGTGACTCTGTTAGACAGCGCAGCAGAGGTCACGATATGTCGCCAGGGTCTGAAAGATCATCTGGATGTGACAGCAACTAGTGATTACATCGCGGTTGAAACTGCGGATGGCCGCGTTCTTCCCCCTGATAGGGTTTATGACTTAAAAATTCAGATAGAGGGAGACGTGGAGCGCACTATTGGTGTGATATTTTGGGATGAACTTACTAGTGATATCCTATTGGCTAAAAGAGACTGGCCACCTGAACACATCCGCAAGCTCCCACATGGGGAAGATGTCATTTTGCCTTCTTTCTCCGATCTTGTTCCGGAAGCAGCAAAAGAAGCCTATGCTGCTGAATGGGCTTTAGCGCAGGCACCTGCACTATACCGCAATCATGTAGGTTGGGACAAGAAGTCTACTTGTCATATTATTCCTGTTAGGTCTACACCCCAACCGCAGCCGCAATACCCTGTTAAACATGAAACGAAAGCTCGGGTAAAGGAGATCCTATCACAACTTGAGTACCAGGGAGTAATAGAGCCCTGTACATCTGCAATGAATAATCCCTTATTTCCCGTTGCGAAGCCGGATCATTCATATAGAATAGTAGTTGATTATAGACACTTAAATAGTCATACACGCACGTATGCTATACAAAATTCACACAGCACAGCACTGATAAACAATATAGTACGTAAAAAATATAAAACAACATTAGACATATCTAATGGGTTCTTCTGCCAGAATTTAGCTCATGAAAGTCGGGACCTAAGTGCATTTTCATTTGGCTCTCAGAAACGCTTTTGCCGTTTACCCCAAGGCTATGAAAATAGCCCAGGCCTGTTTTCAGCCTGTGTAACATCAATATTACATGATATTGATTCCGAGGCATTGTCCTATGTGGATGTCATGTATCTCACAGACGACGTACTCGACATTCATCTTGCGAGGGTCGATCGGATCGTTTTAGGGTTTGCAGACCTCGGTTATAAATTTAATTTTAAGAAAAGCAAGATAGCCTTTCTTAGCGTATTATTCCTGGGATATGAGCTATCAAACGAAGGGAAGAGCCTGGCCCCGCACTTTCTAGAGAAATGTGCTCAACTACAGCCTCCGAACACACTTAAGAAATTGCAGTCATTACTGGGTTTCTTCAATTTTGGCAGAACATACATTCCAGATTATGCTGAATGCATCAAGCCACTGTCTGACCTAGTTCAACCCAAATTTTCTAGCAGACACTGGACAAATTGAACACACGCACATCCTTAGGGTCATGCAAAAGGACATGCTAGAAGCTAAAGACTTACAAACACGTGACAATAAAAAGAATTTGTCATCAGAATAATTGCTGGTGCCATAGGATTTACTTATGTAACCTTTAATGAGGATGACACAATACCGATAGCATATAAATCACATTTATACTCAAATGCCGAACAACGTTTTGCACCTACAGAAAAGATTCTGACGACAGTTCAGATGGCCGTCATAAAAGAGAGGACACTTGCCCAGGGGAAACATATTATTGTTGTCTCCCCGGTGCTGGCCTTAGAGGCTGTCACTAAAGCAAGCATTCCTAACGCTAAGGCATTACATCCACGTTGGATTCAATGGGCAACGTCTCTGACCGCCACTGATGTCGATTATATATTTGATCCAAGACTTCAAACACAAGGATTTCTCCAGTATGAACAAGAGTACCCCGCTCCTCTAAATATCTTGCCACTGGACAGCTACCATACTGTCATATTACACTGACGGTTCAGCACAACCGGCTGTAGGTACTAAACATCAATACTCGGCAGCTTGCGCAGCCGTGAGCGGAGTGATAGAAGATGGAGTTTTACACCCTCACAATACCTACACGCAGACCTTAGGGGACGGCACAGCCCAGTTGGCTGAGCTTAAAGCTCTTGTTCTAGGGCTCGAACATACTGAGACATGGAGACAGAATTTGATAGTCTGTGACTCATATTACTGCGTCCAGTCATACAATGAATATCTCAATCATTGGAAACTGAACGGGTTTAGAGATTCTAAAGGGAACACCATTAAACACAAGACATTGTGGGGGCGGGCGGCTGATCTTAAGGATAAGCTACTGTGTGTCCATGTAGTCCATACATTTGGACACCAACGTGTAGGAGTACACGTCACCGGTAATACATTGGCTGATGAAGCGGCCAAAGCATCATTAGCTACGGCTTCTGTGGCTGCAGTGATTCGTTCTCGGACGAGATTGGATAGTGAAATATTGATTGCCGTTAAAGCTTCGGCTGCAGGCAAGCCCCTTCCGAAAGGATACCCTACAAACTATACTTACCATATCAGTGCACAGAATGTTGCTTATACAAAGATTCCTGGGGTTGGAGATCAAGTGATCCCCAATGAAGACCAGAGATTAGATCTAATTACAGCAGCGCATGAGGGTGTTGCTTCTGCACATGCTGGTATACAGGCCACAATAACAATTCTACAGTAACGCTACTGGTGGCCTGGTCTATGCAGACGAACAAAACAGTATGTCCTTTGCTGTGACATTTGCCAGCAGATCAAGGGTTCTAATATCAAACGCCCACCGCAGACATCCCTCTCAGTGTCCGAAAAGCCACTTAAGTGTGTGTACCTAGACCATTGTGGTCCCTTACAGCCTTATGGTGCATACAAATACATTTTAGTGACTGTGGACTCCTGTTCTAGATTCCTGTGGGTATGGCCACAGCGGTCGGCTGACGCCCGGACTGTTATAAAAGATTTGCTGATCTTTGTCGGTACATATTAGGTCGGTTGCAGCATTCCATTTGGACCAGGGCCCTGCATTTGCCTCTAAGGCATTCAGGGACACCATGGGGACGATGGGTGTTGAACTCCATTACTACTCACCCTACCATCCCAAGGGAAATTCGGTCATGGAGAGGTGGAATCGTGATCTAAAGCAGTCCTTAACAGCTCGAGTATTAGGTTCAGGCCGCAGTTGGTTACACCACCTATATGGGGTCCAGAGAGCACTGAATAATCTGCCAAGACGGTCCTTGGGGGGACGCTCTCCATATGAGGTTCTCTTTGGGATACCTATGTATGTCCCAGATCTTGATGCCCCTGGTATGGTGGCAGCAGAAACACCATTTGACATAAAAGAACGTCTCACTGTTTTACAGGAGCTTCAACAATTTTGTGATGATAAATCATCTGCAAGTGCTGCCACCTTAGGAATAAGGTAATTGGTGAAAACTTCAACTGGCTGGATTCCTAAAGTTGGGGATCTGGTTCGTGAGAAGATCGCTGTGAAGAAGGAGTTAGGTCTATCATACAGAGCACCAGTACCGGTCTTGGGAGTAAAAGGCACCAGGACTGTCATCTTACCACCACTGTCTGGTTCTAAGACAAACAGATTCATCTCCATTGATGACATCAAATTACACCATGTGGCCTATCCTTCACAGTAGACCAGGAGGTCCCTTGGGTGGTTCCCGATCCCCTCTCACTACCCAACAGGACATCCATCTACATAGTAGGATGAACATCACTACTACAGACTATGCAACAATGTAGACTGCTGTTCCAGACACTTCCTCGACCATGGGGAGGGCGGACAATGAACTCTTGTTGGTTCCAGTCACATCTTCAGTGACCACCCCGCTTCAAGATTTAGCTGTATTTTACACGAACACTTCAACGACTGATGACGTTGTCTACCAAGAGCCTCTATGTGCGGTGGATTAGAATACACCGGCTCCTGTGTTTGCAGAGACTACCTCTGGCTATTTCATTGACATTGATGATTTTTCTTCGGATTCATCCTCTACAGTGATTCATGATATTTCAAAAAGTAGTAAGCTGTATCGGTGGCTTAAAAAGAACTATTTGATATACCCCTGGAACTACTTGTGGTTCTGTTTGACATTTATTGCATTATTTTTATGCATTGGTTTTGTGATTGTTTTCTTTTTGCTCATAAATGGTCACTATATTCCTGATCGCTCCTCAGTGGAGCCTGTTGATGAAGTTTTAACACCACATCATTCTTCACATAAGGTCCGAAGCGATTTGTCCCCTGTAAATATTACTGCAATACCAATTACTGATGGGATTGTGTGGGACAAAGTTCCATTCGATATATACGGGCCTACAGAAATTATTCAGATTCCATACGTGTTTAAAATTTCAATGACTGATGTAATTACACCTGATGTTGTCTCTGATGATTGGGATGTCCAAACAGTTGATTCCTTGCTAACTGAAATGAAGGACTATTCAGCTTTTGAAAGTGATGAAATATATGATTATACAATGAATTATGGGGAAATGTTCTATTATAACAATTGGGGACATCACTACCTACACCGTGCCAATAGATATAGACCAGTTTTGAACTACACACAGTGGGAACACTGTTCTACACCACTGGTAGGGAGTCCAAAGTATTATAGCGATAAATTTACATACTTTTCTGGGCATGATACAAGAAAAGCAGAGTCGTATTATTTTCAAATACCTCCAGCACAAATTAGGAAAATGTTGCTAACAGATCCAAAACTGATTTATTCAGATCCCTTTGTTTCCTGGCTCGCGATTGAGGGTTACGAATACTGGAAGAGCACTATTGACTTGAAAAGTGTATGGGGAACACAAGATTGGCAAATACAGCATAGGGAGGCTTTGTTACGAGCATGCCTGATTCCTGTGCAAATGATTTTCTTAAATGACACTATTGAACAGACATCCTGTCTGGGGTTAGCAAAAATTAAAGATCTGAACACACCCAGTATCCCTACTCCGGCAAGGTTTAAAGATTGGCAACACTTCCTTAATATCCCAGAGGAAAGGCTAGATGCAATGGTTAAGGCTGGTACCTATAATTCTTCACTTTCCAGTCCCGGCGGGTGGTTGATATGGCCCACAGATACTAATGAGTGTCAAAGAAGTTTTCTGAACTCTTCAAGGGGTTTTTCGATTATCAGGCCAGACCCTCGCTTTATATCGGGTCAACATACAGATATAGTTACAACATACAGTGTGGGTAAGCGTGCCAGCAATGGGTGCAAACGAACACGTTAGCCGCAGTTAAGAAACACCTGAACACTCGTTCTGAAAATATCGACTTGCAGGATTTTCTGCTGGGTCCTAGAAAACAGTGTTCGAAAAGGTTTTTATATGCTATGTACAATGAAATTTTGAAACTTTCCCAAATTGAGGCTGCTGCACGTCTAAGGCAACTAGATAAGGAAAATTTAGAAAAAACATTAGCTGGTGTCGACAACGGCATGAATACAATGTCCAACAGGATTTATTCACTATCAAATATAGTGTCGTCTGCTATTGCTATCACTCAGACAGACTTGTCCCGGTTATATCATGGGCAAACACAGCTACGTTCCATCATGCAGCTAGGTTGGACATTACAGACACTGAAAAGTGGCAACATTCCATGGAAGTATATTAATGGGAGTGAATTCTTCACTGCTTTAAATTTTTTCCAAGGAACAAGCGACAATGGCTAAGAGGGAGGCTAGTTTCACCCTGCTTCAAGTAGAGAAATTAGATAAGTTGCCCTTCACGGTACCAGAGAGTCCTTCAACTATCTGGCTCTTTCCAGTCCCGGCGGGTGGTTGATATGGCCCACAGATACTAATGAGTGTCAAAGAAGTTTTCTGAACTCTTCAAGGGGTTTTTCGATTATCAGGCCAGACCCTCGCTTTATATCGGGTCAACATACAGGTATAGTTACAACATACAGTGTGGGTAAGCTGTGCCAGCAATGGGTGCAAACGAACACGTTAGCCGCAGTTAAGAAACACCTGAACACTCGTTCTGAAAATATCGACTTGCAGGATTTTCTGCTGGGTCCTAGAAAACAGTGTTCGAAAAGGTTTTTATATGCTATGTACAATGAAATTTGGAAACTTTCCCAAATTGAGGCTGCTGCACGTCTAAGGCAACTAGATAAGGAAAATTTAGAAAAAACATTAGCTGGTGTCGACAACGGCATGAATACAATGTCCAACAGGATTTATTCACTATCAAATATAGTGTCGTCTGCTATTGCTATCACTCAGACAGACTTGTCCCGGTTATATCATGGGCAAACACAGCTACGTTCCATCATGCAGCTAGGTTGGACATTACAGACACTGAAAAGTGGCCACATTCCATGGAAGTATATTAATGGGAGTGAATTCTTCACTGCTTTTAATTTTTTCCAAGGAACAAGCGACAATGGCTAAGAGGGAGGCTAGTTTCACCCTGCTTCAAGTAGAGAAATTAGATAAGTTGCCCTTCACGGTACCAGAGAGTCCTTCAACTATCTGGCTCTTTCCAGTCCCGGCAGGTGGTTGATATGGCCCACAGATACTAATGAGTGTCAAAGAAGTTTTCTGAACTCTTCAAGGGGTTTTTAGAATATCAGGCCAGACCCTCGCTTTATATCGGGTCAACATACAGGTATAGTTACAACATACAGTGTGGGTAAGCTGTGCCAGCAATGGGTGCAAACGAACACGTTAGCCGCAGTTAAGAAATACCTGAACACTCGTTCTGAAAATATCGACTTGCAGGATTTTCTGCTGGGTCCTAGAAAACAGTGTTCGAAAAGGTTTTTATATGCTATGTACAATGAAATTTGGAAACTTTCCCAAATTGAGGCTGCTGCACGTCTAAGGCAACTAGATAAGGAAAATTTTGAAAAAACATTAGCTGGTGTCGACAACGGCATGAATACAATGTCCAACAGGATTTATTCACTATCAAATATAGTGTCGTCTGCTATTGCTATCACTCAGACAGACTTGTCCCGGTTATATCATGGGCAAACACAGCTACGTTCCATCATGCAGCTAGGTTGGACATTACAGACACTGAAAAGTGGCCACATTCCATGGAAGTATATTAATGGGAGTGAATTCTTCACTGCTTTTAATTTTTTCCAAGGAACAAGCGACAATGGCTAAGAGGGAGGCTAGTTTCACCCTGCTTCAAGTAGAGAAATTAGATAAGTTGCCCTTCACGGTACCAGAGAGTCCTTCAACTATCTGGCTCTTTCCAGTCCCGGCAGGTGGTTGATATGGCCCACAGATACTAATGAGTGTCAAAGAAGTTTTCTAAACTCTTCAAGGGGTTTTTAGAATATCAGGCCAGACCCTCGCTTTATATCGGGTCAACATACAGGTATAGTTACAACATACAGTGTGGGTAAGCTGTGCCAGCAATGGGTGCAAACGAACACGTTAGCCGCAGTTAAGAAACACCTGAACACTCGTTCTGAAAATATCGACTTGCAGGATTTTCTGCTGGGTCCTAGAAAACAGTGTTCGAAAAGGTTTTTATATGCTATGTACAATGAAATTTTGAAACTTTCCCAAATTGAGGCTGCTGCACGTCTAAGGCAACTAGATAAGGAAAATTTAGAAAAAACATTAGCTGGTGTCGACAACGGCATGAATACAATGTCCAACAGGATTTATTCACTATCAAATATAGTGTCGTCTGCTATTGCTATCACTCAGACAGACTTGTCCCGGTTATATCATGGGCAAACACAGCTACGTTCCATCATGCAGCTAGGTTGGACATTACAGACACTGAAAAGTGGCAACATTCCATGGAAGTATATTAATGGGAGTGAATTCTTCACTGCTTTAAATTTTTTCCAAGGAACAAGCGACAATGGCTAAGAGGGAGGCTAGTTTCACCCTGCTTCAAGTAGAGAAATTAGATAAGTTGCCCTTCACGGTACCAGAGAGTCCTTCAACTATCTGGCTCTTTCCAGTCCCGGCGGGTGGTTGATATGGCCCACAGATACTAATGAGTGTCAAAGAAGTTTTCTGAACTCTTCAAGGGGTTTTTAGAATATCAGGCCAGACCCTCGCTTTATATCGGGTCAACATACAGGTATAGTTACAACATACAGTGTGGGTAAGCTGTGCCAGCAATGGGTGCAAACGAACACGTTAGCCGCAGTTAAGAAACACCTGAACACTCGTTCTGAAAATATCGACTTGCAGGATTTTCTGCTGGGTTCTAGAAAACAGTGTTCGAAAAGGTTTTTATATGCTATGTAGAATGAAATTTGGAAACTTTCCCAAATTGAGGCTGCTGCACGTCTAAGGCAACTAGATAAGGAAAATTTAGAAAAAACATTAGCTGGTGTCGACAACGGCATGAATACAATGTCCAACAGGATTTATTCACTATCAAATATAGTGTCGTCTGCTATTGCTATCACTCAGACAGACTTGTCCCGGTTATATCATGGGCAAACACAGCTACGTTCCATCATGCAGCTAGGTTGGACATTACAGACACTGAAAAGTGGCCACATTCCATGGAAGTATATTAATGGGAGTGAATTCTTCACTGCTTTTAATTTTTTCCAAGGAACAAGCGACAATGGCTAAGAGGGAGGCTAGTTTCACCCTGCTTCAAGTAGAGAAATTAGATAAGTTGCCCTTCACGGTACCAGAGAGTCCTTCAACTATCTGGCTCTTACACGGCATTATTAATTTACCGATTTCGACCTTTCATTTCTCGAGCTGCCTGAAACATCTTGCAGTGGGACGATATGAGCAACTAGGAGATAGCTTTATTAAGGAAGAGTGGGAGTTGCCCTTTGACTATAGATGTCTGAACGGCGTAAAGGAGGTCTTTCTTAGCAGGAGAGAATGTGAGACTGCTGTTCGTCATTCTATGATATGCAAAGAGGTGTCTCTTCACGGTCTTTGCAATGCGGGGGTTGCAAATGTGGCCTGTTTTCTGAAGAGTGCTCCCGTCCCCTTGATTCGTCCGCTGTTTCATGTACTTTTCAATGGAAGTTATGTTGTACTGAACGATCAAAGTTGTTGCGGCATGCGACCCGGAATTGCCTACGCAATCTCGGTCTCGAAGGTCGTTACGTGTTGTGGACATGTTTTGCTTCCCCCCACACAAAAGATTAAGGTATCTGACATGTGGCCCCACATAGATACTATTAATGTGAACTATGACAAGCTGAGTAGGCTAAAGGCGCTATTGTTTCAAAAACAGGTCACCTTGACATCCGCAAAGGAGACGTATGCTCTCCAGATTGCAAGATCATCAGCCGAGATACAATCCCTTTTAAATACTGATTTCCCAAAACACTTTGGAGGACTGGTATCCAGAATATTCAATGCTTCAAGCACCACTGGGCTGTCGGGTCTGGTTTCGTGTCCATCTTGCAGACTGTCTTCGGAGTCATCCCATCAGCCATCCATTCTCTCTTTTCAAGTGTGTTTGGTGGCTTTCCGATTATTTGGGCTTTAATTGGCAGACTACTACTGCTATTTCTTCTGATTCGCAGTGGTTGTTCCTTTCCAGCAACGCAGAGCAATGGAGCTGCTCCCACCAACTCCACTGTGCCGTGAGCGCATGGTTCAGATCTTCGGTGCACCTTTGCTGGTGGAACTGGAGCATGAATGGTCATTGTCATTCCGGCCCCTTCTCTGGTGCGTACAACCAGTCTTCCACTGCATATGGTGTCTCTTTGAACATCTGCCTATGGTCTATCTTGCTGTTGCACCGACATCTCCTGTGGACCACGAACTGCTGATGTCCCCGATGAGGGTTCAAACACGGTCATGCCCCTTGAGACTGAGGTTGCTCCGCGACGCCACCTATGAGCCTTCCGTTTTGAGATCTACCATGGATGAAGACACTGCAACGGATAACGATACACCAGGAAATATGTCTCACTTCTGCTCTGTGGATCCGTTTGTCCGCCCAGTACTCAACTTAACATTAGACGATGTTGACTCATTTTTGAGGTCCTTGGTTGGTGACTTCGATGACACTCTTCAAGATCATGCGTATAGCAAATAATTTGATTAATTGACTTACCATTCCAGATTCCAAATTATACATTTAAATTGAAATTGACATTTGCTTTTGCACGCTGTGCTTGTCGTAGTTGACATTAACATCTCTGTATGTATTTTAACAGACTTTTTTAACAGATTTTTGCTTTTAGCTTTTAGTTCAGAAGCAAGTTTTAGCAGTTGGATTGCTGTTCCTTCGTCATACCTGTTACGGCATTGGGGAGGGTGTAGTGAATCCTAGTTCGTTTTAATGGGATAACAGGAGTTAGCTTAGCCTTTGGCTTGCAGACTCGCGCCCCCGTCACCTAGTGACTTTTAACCTACTTAGCTTGCTCTGTCTTAGCCCATTTAATTATTTATTTCTTCTAAGATGGCTGCCTGTTTATAGTTAGGCCACTTGTTATGGGTAATATTATCAGTGTCACCACGCCAAAGCGTCAAGATCAAGCACCAAAGACAAACAAACAGTAGGTGTTCACACTTAGGGATTTTCCCTCTCTATACTTTCGAGGGATTGTTTATATTAATTGCCGTCCCAAGCATGTCTGTTATCTATTGTTTAGGAACACACCTACGTCAGGGGACCTTGTAGATCTGTATAAATACATCACACTTTAGACAGATAATCAGAGGGGTTCCGACCAGCGGGCATCGCCACCATCACTGATACCGATGCTGCAGTCGTCTTGACGCTGACCCAGTCTTCGTGTCCCTGCGGAGTCTGAGATAGAGACCTCATTCCAAGGTAACGAGGGTTAGGGGCTCCTCTCATGGACATGGCATTGACAGATTAGGTTTAACAAACCTAGCTCTCCTTTAGGTAGGAGGTTAGGCCTTTTCACACTAGGGTATTAGGGTATTGGGACATATCACATCTCATATATCTTTTCTATGTATTGCAAGATGGTGGGGGTCTTTGTAATAATGACTCTCGTCTTCACAATACTGTGTCTTGCTTTATTCATTATCCTAATCATTGCAGCCTATGCAACTTATCGCAAATTGCAGTTATGTTAAATAAAAACTATTGTAATTTTACTGCATCTGTGTCATTGCCTGTGTTTGTATGAGACATAATCTGTGAGAAAAGGGTAATCTCCTTTTAACCACGCCACTCCCTGAGATATCCTATTTTCAAGTCCATGCGTAAACGGCTGCCATAAATCACCTTTTTCGATTGTGTTTCTGGTGAGGTGCTGCTAGTGAGCCGGTAAGGTTGGGACAACAGTTGCGACTTGTTGTAGGAAAGATGCAGTCACCTACAAACAAAAGTACTGTCATCCTTAAACCAGCAGTCTTGCTCAGAGCAAGAGTCCAAACTACCACATGGCGCCACCAACGATGGTGTTTAGGCACTAATTTACGGATACCCTGACTATCACTGTCTCACAGACAACAGGTACCCTAAGTACCTTTATACGGAGACAGCCGTGGTCTTTGGGAGAATCCTCCTCAGCTGAAAAGGTAACACCTAATTAAGCTGTAGGTGGTTTCAAGCTCGTACTCATAAAAGGAAAATACTTCCCATTTCTGGTGTTCTATTTCTCAGAGCACGAGTCCAAACTACGACAGTATGCCCCCATCACTACCCAAGCCACCATCCTGGATACCTTCCCCCCTACTATGTTGTCACAGCTGCAGGTCCCGGGATTATGGGGAGGCGACTTTAACTGTACACATAATTCAGATTGGGACCGATTGCTGCCCCCCATGGCAGGCAAAGCGGGTGTCTCTGCAACTAAACATTTCCAACAGTGGACTAGGAGCCTGGACTTGCCTGATGTTTGGAAATTAAGGGGGTCATTATGACCCCGGAGGTGAGTGTTAATGTGGCCGCCAACAGGCTGGTGGTACATACCGCCACATTACGAGATTGGCGGGTTGGCTGCAGCCAACCCTCTCCACTCATACTGCCATGGCGGTATGAGTCGCCGGGCCGGAGATGTGTATCTCCAGCCCAGCGTCCAGCATAGTACCGCTGATGGCAATATGAGCCTGCCTACCACCAGAGTTTTCGTGGCATTAGCAACGCCATGAAAACCATGGAATTCCTTTCCTGTCACCGGTAGGTGGCTCCCCTACCCCCCAACACTCACCTGACACCCCCCATCCCAACCCCCTCCACCTCCTCCGATCCTCATACACACACACCCCCACCCCCTCTGATCCTCACACACACACCCAACCCCCATACACGCACACACCCACAGACAAGCACCACAGAAACACCCAATCACTCACACTGGCATACACACACTGGCATACACGCATTCATACATGCATACATCCTAACATGCACACACACATTCTTACGATCACACTGACATGCACTCACGTCACCATTCTTGCACGCATTCACTCACACGCATACAACCACGCAAACAACACAACACACACAGACGCATTCACACACTCACTCACACATTCATGCACACACTCAGATGCACACACACAACACCCCCAACCCTCCCATCCCCATCCCCTGTCGGAAGCCCAACTTACCTTAAGCAAGGAGGTCTTCTGGCAAGAAACGGGAAGGGGTGGTGCTACTACCAGCACCTCCACGCCAGCAAAACACTGCCAGACCGTGTCAATTGTCATAATACGGCTGGCGGCGTTCTACTGGCGGGGAGGTACTGGTGGTAGCAGCGCCAACTTACCACCATCCACCAACATGAACACTGCATGATTCCCACCCTTATTGTGGCAGAAGTCAGGCAGTGCTCATAATATGGTGGACAGATGGTAGCCGCGGTGGGGGTATTTTGGCGGCCGTCACCGCGGCGGTAGGTGGTTTTTACCGCTGATGTCATAATGAGCACCTAGGTCACCCTGACAAAAAAAAATACTCCTACTATGCTCCAGGCCATCAGATACAAACACGTCTTGATTATGTCCTCTGCAATTCTGAAAGTTGCCCATTAATGCATAGTTCTGAATAGCTCAGCAGAACTCTATCAGATCATAACCCGTTTAAGGTCACGATTCAGTGGGGAAAGTCACATCCAGCAATTCCCCTACTGGCGCCTGCGAGTCAAGGCTGTACAAGGAGACAGTATATTGCACCACACTAGCCACAGCTATGTATGCATAATTTCAGGAAAACGCAGGAACGGGGACATCTCAGGGGATGGAATGGGAGGCCCTAAAGGTGGTTATGTGTATCATCACGATATGGGGGGGGTCTGCTCCACACTCACACATAGTGTACTTGAATCAGAGAGGCTTTTGCGTTCATTGGAACTTGAAGCGGTCACCATACCAAGTGTATATACCAAACTGGCGGCCCAACGCTGCCATTACTGGGAGAAGCTCAATAGACTAGATGACCTAGATTATAAATCCTATGTGGCCCACCAACACGCGGATGGAGACAAGCCAGGGTGTATATTAGCATGGCTGCTGAAAACTGAGACATATAGGACCCTGACGGGAGCCATACGTGATCACATAGGGACTGCCCAGAACACTCATTAATGAAGTATTCACTAAATACTACAAATAAGTATACACTGCCCCAGAGGCACCTTCTTCCTCACTATCTGCATGGCTCCGTGCGGGGTTGATTGTCACCTTGTCCCTAGCGCAACAACAGGAAGGAACAGTCCCTTCAGTGAGAGGAAATCACATTGGCAATTCAGCAAATGGCGCGGGGCAAAACACCAGGCACGGATAGATTCCCTGTTGAGTACTATGCGATCTTCGGGTCCTCCTTAGTCCCTGGTCTCCTTGAGGTCTACAATGTGGAGCATCAGTGTGGCATACTGCCTAAATCACTTTAGGAAGCCTTGATCGTTGTGCTGTTGAAGCCTGGTAGGGAGCCCTTAGAAGTGAGCTCTTATAGGCCGCTGCCAATGCTTAACCTTGATTATAAGATCTTAAGCAAAATTCTTTCGAACAGGCTTCTCCCCATAATAAGTACACTTATTCACGTTGACCAGAGTGGTTTTGTCCTGGGGAGGGCCACACACTTCAATGTCAAACTGCTGTGTCATCTTGTGGATGCCCTAACCGAGGAGGTGGTTCCGCCAGTGGCGGTCTCATTGGATTTTGAGAAGGCGTTTGATACGCTGGGTTGGGAACATTTGTTACAAACCCCTTCTAGCTTTTGGAGTCAGACCCAACTTCTTCAGATGGGTTAAGCTCCTATATACTGATCCAAGAGCACACATCCGTACAGGCCACTACATCTTGTGTTCCTATTCTGAAGGATGGGGCACCTGGCAGGGTTGCTCTTTATCATCGTCCTGTTTGCATTGGCCATGGAACCACTGGCTATAGCACTACACTCTCGAGGACCGGAATAGGGCATTGCGATAGGGCCCACATGACACATTGTTTCATTACATGCCAATTACATTCTTATATATTATTGGGATCACGCCACCATATTGCCACATTTATATGTCTTACTTACGCACTTTGGGGAGGTTGCAGGCCTTAAGATAAACTGGGGCAAATCTTGCATATTCCCATTGTGGAATGTGGCACTAGACCACCGTGACTAGTTACAGGGAGGACACCTCCCCTGGGCATTTGATACCTTCCGTTACTCGGGAGTCAATGTTTTTCATACATCTAGGGACTATTGCCTTTGTCTCCCATGGGCAGGGCATCGATAATCATGATGCTGGTGCTCCCACAATTATTGTACGTTTTTGTTGCTCTTCCAGTGATTCCGCCTGGGTCCTTCTTCCATTCCCTACGGAGTCTGGAGACGGCCCTAGTGTGGGGATTGGCATGTAAGAGAACCTCTTTGGTGATCCTACAATGGGCTTGTTCAGAGGGAGGTCTGGAAGTTCGTGATTTTTTATGATATTTTGCTGCGGCGCAGCTACAGTGGCCTATGCGCTGGCTAGCAGATGCGGGAGAGGTGTGTTTGATAAGAGCTGGGCTGCGAAATCACAGCCCTCTGACATGGCGGTTTTCTTCGTATGGGTGGGACTGCAGACCTGGACTGCTGCTACGCATGGCCAAACTCACCAGGACACGTTACATAAACGTCAGATGGGCACTGCTTTCATATGCACCGAAATTGCCTTTCTGGGAATTACCAGCCATAAGTGGCCTATTGGGCATACATGACTCCGACCCATGGAGGGAGACTGCGCTTAGGCGATTTGTTTAATGGCGATGCCTTATTCTCCTTTCTAGACCTCTGGAAGCAATATGATGTGGGGGAGGGCCTTTTTCTTACTTCGCCATCAGAGCGAAACTTGCTAACATATGGCCCCCAAGAACACCTGAACCTCTAGTACACGGAGTGCTACAGTGCATTCTTACACATCGCTTGGATGGTAGATCTGTGTTGGTCCTATATAGGGCACTTTCTCATGGGAGAGATAACCCATCATCTCAGAGCAGGGTGCGATGGGAGAGCTCCCTAAACATAGAGCTCACCACTACACAATGGGATATGGCCCTCATGCAGGTCAAGCAGGTTTCGAAAAACACACGTCTGAAATATACACAATTTAACTACGTACATCCGGCTTACATTAGACCCTACCGGCTCAACAAAATGCTCCCAGAGACATGCCCTAGATGCTCCAGATGCAACCTCGAACTAGCCACTTTTATACACATGCTTTAGGAATGTCCGCCACTGTTGCAGACTTGGACTGAGGTCATGACATGGATATCTGAGATTGTAGAGGCCCATAACCCCTCCGAACCCACTTAATTGCCTTATCCGAATATTGCCAGTATTAAAACGCAATAAACACTACTTGAAATTCAATGATCTTGCAACTGTGCTCTATAAGCGCCTAATTGCCATGCACTGGAAGGCACCTCATCCCCCCAAAATAGATAACTGGCTCCTAGTTACTCACAAATGGGTTTTGACGGAATCTAAAGCCATGTCTAATGATCATCGGCTGCGAGGTGGAGACACTGCCATTACGACGTGGGATCTTTACACTCTCCGCCTACACAACAATTTACACCCACCAGCGGACGCCTGCTATTACGATGCAATTGACACCGCTTATATTTAGATGACTATGTATGTTCACCTTTAAGGCTTTTGGAATGGCCATTGAGATAGCTGTGCACAACTTGCCGATATGAGTGATCCATCATCTGGGGATTTCTTCTTTGTGTCTAGGCTAACTCCCAGCGTGTAAAATCCCCCTCCCACCCACTTCGTTTTCTCAGTTAGAATCATACTATGCTTATGGCATATGTGACACGCCGCACTGTCCATATGGTTTCTTTAGTTGTATCATAGTATTGTTGAGGTTATTTAATAATATTCTGTTCTGTACTAAGACTTATTGGCTTATCCTGCGAATATACAGATATACAGTGATCACATATTCCCCTGTGTGCGAATACCCCCAATAATGTACTATGCCTTTACACTGCTCCTGTGTGTATGTTAATGTGTGATTTCGGACAAAATGCCATTAAAGAAATTAAATAAAAAATAAGTTACCTTTGTGAATCAGGCCTCTAGCATTTTAGTTTGTAAACAATACGTTTTGTGCTGTTTATTAAAATCGGTGAAGCCAAGTAACTGTACTTGTGATACTCTTTCTACTATATTGATTAAAGCTCAATATGACCTCCTTCCAATTGCCAGATCCAATCTGATGACATTTTCCCAGAGCCAAGGTAACGTTCCTGTCTCACTTAAAGATGGGGAAGTTCACGCCATGGCTAAAAAAATTCTCATCGTGTGGACATGTTATAGACCCTGGCTCTACAGTATTAGCACTCTTGCACTTTTGGATATAAAGGATGGTGGCGGTTCTTCAACCAAAGAGGGGTCCAGGTAATCCATTTACAACTGGTTTCCTTACCTGACTGCAGTAATGTAGCACTGAGAGTGCATGATGATTTCCATTGCTTGTGGGACACCTGGGGCAGTAGCCGTCGTGCTACTGGATCTCTCCATAGTTATTCAGGTGGGCAACTCACCAAATTTCGGGGAGCGCTAGTGACAAGGTTATTGACTGATTTGCCTCTTTTCCTGACCACCATACCAAGAACGTCGGTTGGATGTGGCATTTTTCAAGCCTGTTCCCATTCTTTTTGAGGTCCCTAAAGAGTCGACCTTGGCACTCTTGGAAAATTGTGACCTGCCTAAAGAATTTTATTTAGAGGGGTCATTTCAGGACCTCGTAAAATGTGGGCCCGCATTTATACTCCGTTTGCGCCGAATTAGCGTCGTTTTTTTCGACGCAAATTCGGCGCAAAACTAACGCCATATTTATACTTTGGCGTTAGACGCGTCTAGCGCCAAAGTATGGGCAAATAGCGTCATTTTTTTGCGTGAACGCACCTGGGGTGGGTCCTTCCATCCTTGGGTGTCCTCCTGGGGTGGGCAGGGGTGGCAGGGGGGGTCCCTGGGGGCAGGGGAGGGCACCTGTGGGCTCATTTTGAGCCCACAGGCCCCTTAACGCCTACCCTGACCCAGGCGTTAAATAGTGGCGCAAATGCGGGGTTTTTTGACCCGCCAACTCCCGGGCGTGATTTTTGCCCGGGAGTATAAATACGACGCATTTGCGTCGCCGTCATTTTTTTAGACGGGAACGCCTTCCTTGCATCTCATTAACGCAAGGAAGGCGTTCACGCAAAAAAATGACGCTATTTGCCCATACTTTGGCGCTAGACGCGTCTATCGCCAATGTATAAATATGGCGTTAGTTTTGCGCCGAATTTGCGTCGAAAAAAAGGACGCTAATTCGGCGTAAACGGAGTATAAATACGGGCCATAATTTTTTATATTTTTTAATTTGTTTTGGTGGCATAGGGGGGCCTTATTTGTGCCCCCCTACATGCCACTATGCCCAATGACCATGCCCAGGGGACATAAGTCCCCTGGGCATGGCCATTGGGCAAGGGGGCATGACTCCTGTCTTTACTAAGACAGGAGTCATTTAAATGGCGTCTGGGCGTCGAAAAAAATGGCGCAAATCGGGTTGAGGACAATTTTTTTGCCTCAACCTGACTTGCCCCATTTTAAGACGCCCTAACGCCATTTTCCCCCTACGCCGGCGCTGCCTGGTCTACGTGGTTTTTTTCCACGCACACCAGGCAGCGCCGGTCTGCTAACGCCGGCTAACGCCATTCCATAAATACGGCGCCCGCATGGCGCTTCAGAATGGCGTTAGACGGCGCGAAATTTTTTGACGCTAAACTGCGTTAGCGCAGTTTAGCGTCAAAAAGTATAAATATGGGCCCTGATACTTTAGTACCTGACCTTTTTGTGCATAGGTTGGTTCATAAAATATTAGTTATTTGCGACCGCTTTGTGTGAATTTCAATCTTAATATTATATATGTCTCTTAGTTGTGAATGACACTCTATTTCTTCAAGGACAAGACCATTAACAATACATTTTTCTTGTTTGCTAATTCCAACTGCATTCTTCCCTTTGGATGGAAATCCCTTTATTTCACAACTGGCCCTGAAATTAGTTATCGACCACGTATAACGTGGCACATAACTCCAACAGGTTCCAATATTCAGTATAAAATAGACTTGCTTACCCATAAAGCTAGCTTCAGTAGACACCATGCCACCTCATAGAAAAGGTGCGACTATAATAAGTAACCTGTTTTTTATAGGTTTAGATTTCAGGATAAGAATTCACTCAGTTCTGCGATGAAGAAATGCCAAAACTGCACATTGTATATTTTCAGGTTAATGACTCTGTGGAATTCCCAACAGGGGGAGATTTAGACAGAGCATGCCATTTAGGTTTTTAGAAAAAATTTAAAAAATCTACAGATTTTCAGCTCCTTTCTGTTTTGTATGTAAGCAAATGCTTAATTGTTTTGCAGTGGAGTCATTAATTAATTGAAACTACGCCATGTTTCATCTACTATAAATCCGAAACGTTAAAGTACAATTTCATTGTCCTTTGTGGTCTATGGTTCGTTCTTTGATGACGCCTAAAATAAAAGGGGTATGAAAGGAAAGTAAAGGAGCACATTAAACTCTTGCAAAGAAAGAGAAGGCCGTGCAAAATTGAAAACAAAAAAGAAAAAAATGAAAAACAGGAAAGGAATGCAAGCAGGCAGTAGTATAAGAGCTTGAAAGGAAAACTGTAACAAGGGAGCGAAATAAACAGATAAAAAATATGAAGGAGGCACAAAAATAGAAATAATGTAGTGAAGAAGAAATGATACAGCAGAAAGTAGAGAGAAGAAACCCTGGAGAACAACATAAAATTTAAAGTAATAAAGCGAATTGAACAAAATATTGGAATATGGAAGCAAAAATAAAGACATGGAAGAAAGAAGCAAAATGAAAAAGGAAATGAAAAAAGCATTGACAAAGCCAATAGGTGTCACCTACACGACTATTGGCTTTGTCAATATTTTTAACATGTTGCAAAGCAGCGCGACTGCAGTGCAGTCTCCTCAAAGTTCTGAAAAGCGATATTATTTTCTTTTTTTTATTGCTGGCGGAAGGGTGGGGAATGAGGCATCTACAACCTCTGTGTTGCACGCCCTTCCTAGATCCCCCCTTCCAGCAATATAAAACAAGCATTTGCAATACAACGGGTATTGCATTTGTTCGAGATAGAGCAATTAGCGTTGTAAACTCCTAACCAAACTTTTCTTGCCACATAAATTGAAAGAAAAAAAAACTAGCGTGATTGCGCTATGTAACACCCAGCTCGATCGCACTGAAATTGAAAACTAAAAAAACGAGCGCGATCATACTATGTAAAACTCAGCGCGATTGCGGTGCATGGAAAATAAGCGGTGCTTGTGCTGGCGGTCCTTCATGGCCCAGTGGGGCTTGAGTTGGCGGTGCCCTGTTCAGCGGTGCTTGTGCTGGCGGTCCTTCATGGCCCAGCGGGGCTTGTGCTGGTGGTCCTTCATGGCCCAGCGGGGCTTGAGTTGGCGGTGCCCTGTTCAGAGGTGCTTGTGCTGGCGGTCCTTCATGGCCCAGCGGGAATGTGCTGGCGGTCCTTCATGGCCCAGCGGGGCTTGAGTTGGCGGTGCCCTGTTTAGCGGTGCTTGTGCTGGCGGTCCTTCATGGCCCAGCGGGGCTTGAGTTGGCGGTGCCCTGTTCAGCGGTGCTTGTGCTGGCGGTCCTTCATGGCCCAGCGGGGCTTGTGCTGGCGTTCCTTCATGGCCCAGCGGGGCTTGAGTTGGCGGTGCCCTGTTCAGCGGGGCTTGTGCTGGCGGTCCTTCATGGCCCAGCGGGGCTTGTGCTGGCGGTGGCCTCCTGGGCAGCTGGGCTTGTGCTGGCGGGGCCCTCCTGGGCAGCTGGGCTGGGGCTGGCGGGGCCCTCCTGGGCAGCTGGGCTGGGGCTGACGGGGTCCTCCTAGGCAGCTGGGCTGGGGCTGGCGGGGCCCTCCTGGGCAGCGGGATGGGGCTGGCGGTGGCCTCCTGGGCAGCTGGGATGGGGCTGGTGGTGGCCTCCTGGGCAGCTGGGATGGGGTTGGCGGTGGCCTCTTGGGCAGCGGGGATGATGGCGGTCTTCTCCACCGTGCTGCTCTTCCCAGACTTGCCGGGTTTCTTGTGGCCCTACCCCACCTTGGGAGGTGTAACAGCTGACTCCACACTCCCAACGGGACCCCTGGGAGCGGCTTTGGTGGCTGGAGGCTTCCCCCTCTCCCGCCGGGCACTGGCAAACTTCGGATGCTTCACAGGGGGGGGAGACTGGCTGTGCTGTGGCTCCGTGCCACACTGGCTGTCCTGGTGGCCGGTGCACTCCACATACCTGTGACTACAGGCACCACTGGTCCCAGACATGTTGTGGCTGAGGTGCTTCTTCGGGACCTATGAGATGTACGGGGTGGGGGAGGTGTGGGAAAAAGGTCAAGGCTGGACAGGAAAATTATTTTGGACACACTGGGACAGGTAGCTGGAGGGGGTTTGCGAGTGGAGGAAGAGGTGGTGGTAGTAGGAGGAGTACGTTTGGTGACGTTGGGTGCAGGTGCATGCGCTGGAGGCTGTCGTGAGGTGGATGGCTGTTTGGTGGGTGTGTGCCTGCGTTTGTGTATCTTCGGAGGGGGCGTCACAGACACACTGGGAGAGGACACAGGGGACGTGTGAATGGTAGTGGGGGTGGTGACTGCACATGAGCGGGGTGTGCTCGTGGGTGTGCTGGTGAGGGACGTAGTGGCTGTAGAGGTAGTGCATGCAGGTGTGTGTGTAGACGAGACTGGGAGGGAGGAGGGAGACGACGAGGAGGGGGACACAGTGGAGGCAGTGGATGTTGGTGTGTCTGCATGTGTGTGATGCTTGCGTGAGTGCCTGTGGGATGTGTGGTGCTTATGTTTGCCTGAGCTTCCCTTGTGTGGTGAGGTGTGTGCAGGCTGGTCTGATGGTGTGCTTGGGATAGGCAGAGGTACAGGGGATTGGGTCTGGGAGGAAGTTGGAGGGGGGAGGCTAGACACAGGGACAATGGCTGCCATCAGTGCTGAGGCCAGAGTTTGAAAAGCTCAGTGAAGGGCCGCCTGACCAGAATGAATGCCCTCCAGGAATGCATTAGTTTGTTGCAACTACATTTCTACACCCTGGATGGCATTCAAAATGGTAGACTGCCCAACAGTGAGTGGCCTGAGGAGGTCAATGGCCTCCTTACTGAGGGCAGCAGGGGTGACTGGGGCAGGGCCTGAGGTGCCTGGGGCGAAGGTGATGCCCACCCTCCTGAGTGAGCGGGCACGGGGCAAAGGCTAAGGGGCTGCTGGGAGGGCGGTGCTGGTAGGGGGGCTGGCGGCTGTACCTGTAGATGCGGGGGCACAGATGTTGCCGCCACCACAAGGGAGCTCCTATCAGAGGACGAGTCTGTGTCGCTGGTCTCGGCTCCTGTCTCCGCCGTGGAGCTCCCCTCGCCCTCCGTCCCACTGGTGAATTCAGAGTCCGTAGTGTGGCCCTCCATGGCCATGTGGGATGCAGCTCCCCCGTGCTCCGGTGCCACTGCTCCTCCGCCTGATGATGCTAATGCACACAAGAACAGGTAGGCCACAAAAAGGGGGAGGGAGACAGAATAAAGACATGTTGAGTGCATGGATTACCGCTACCGTTGGCGGACAAGACAGACACAGAAGCCCCCTGCACTACGGCGCGCTCTTGGGCTCTACAGAGCAATTCCTGGGAAATGGCCTACAAGGCAATGGACAACATCTGCACACATAGATGACACAGGGGCATGAATAGCTGTACTTGGCACTCTACAGAGGTGGGGCGGGGGGCCACAGGTCCATGCCTTACGGAGGGGCCTAGCCTACGGAACTCGCCCTGGCCTAGGGAAACCCACAGCCCTCCTCCCCCACCCAGACACCTCCACTGCGTGCAAAGTCAGCTGAATGAGAGTGTACTCACCCCCTTGTGTCTGCTGTGATGCCCTCAAGCGCCCATCCAACTCCGGGTAGGCCACCGCCAGGATCCTGAACATCAGGGGGGTCATGGTTCGACAGGCACCCCTCCCAGGCTGGGAGTACGTCCCTAGCTGAGCCTCCGCCGTCTTCTTGCTCCAGCAGCGAATGTCCTCCCATCTTTTCCGGCAGTGGGTGCTCCGTCTGTGGTAGACCCCCAGGGTCCGGACGTCCTTGGCGATGGCACGCCAAATATATTTCTTCTGGTGGGCGCTGACCTACATGAAATGTACAGGGGAAGAAGAGAAGTCATTACCAACTGCACCGTCAAAGTGAGTGGCCCCCATCCCTACCCTTGCCATGTGGCACATGCACCCACCGTCTTTCATGCATGCAGCACTCTGCCCCCTTCCTTCTTACATCCAGCCCTCTCCACACAGGCATAGCCCATACAACATGCTCCCTGTGTACTTACCTGTTTGTCTGGAGGACCGTAGAGTAGCGTGTACTGGGGAAGGACCCCATCAACGAGCTTCTCCAACTACTCCGATGTGAAGGCATGGGCCCTTTCCCCAGATGCACGAGCCATTGTCTCTTCCAGACCGAGGTCACAGCAGCACTTGCAGTGTAGGTCCTCTCCTGTCGAAGATCAGGTATCGAGTGATTGAACAGATAGAAAATGTCGGTCACGTCCACGGCGGTCACGTCCGCGGCGGTGTGTACCATCACTACCGGCGTACATCGTTATTGGCTCCTGGGATCCATAGGGTCCAATGTTAACCAATGCAGCATTGCGCCGCGGTCTCCGACCGCCTACCGCAACAGTGTACAACGCCAGCGTAGTTACCTCACATCCCATTGTCCCACTTTAGAGGTCAGGCAGCCGCCATTTCAGGGGCCCACATGGCCTTATTTTATACTGCGTCACACATACCTAGGCCTAGTCTCAACACACATACAGGCCACCTTTTGTGTATGATTGGTGTTCTGTGTAAACTGTGGGTATGTACCTCTGAGTTGTTTGACTCTGTGCTCGCTGTTGTCCTTCATAGGCACCGTCCACTGGGACATGTGAGGAGATGGCGGCATCCTCCGGTGTACCGACCGTTGGTGGACCTGTCGACAATGGAGGAGCGACATTTGATAATCACCTACAGGTTTGACCATGCCACAATCCAGGAATTGTGTACCCAGTTGGAGCCAGACCTGATATCAGCAATCCGCCATCCCACAGGAATCCCCCCTCAAGTGCAGGTGCTGTCAGTGCTCCATTTCCTTGCAAGTGGGTCTTTTCAAACAACTGTGGCCATGGCATCAGGGATGTCCCAGCCTATGTTTTCCAACGTATTGTCCAGAGTGTTGTCTGCCCTTCTGAAACAAATGCAGAGCTACATCGTTTTCCCTCAGGTGGAGGATTTTCCTACAGTGAAAGGTGATTTCTATGCCCTAGGGACATATCCCTATCATCATAGGTGCCATTGATGGGACCCATTTGGCTTTCGTCCCCTCCCACAGGAGTGAACAGGTGTACAGAAATCGGAAGAGTTATCATTCGATGAATGTACAGATGGTATGTTTGGCAGACCAGTACATCTCCCATGTGAATGCCATGTTCCCTGTCTCAGTGCATGACGCCTACATCCTGCGGAATAGCAGCATCCCTTATGTGATTGGTCTACTCTAGAGGCACCGTGTGTGGCTATTAGGTGAGCCCCTGGAAGCAAGACAGTGGGAATGGTTGTCTGGGGTTATCCCTACAGGTTAGTGTGTGTCTAACTGTTGTCCCTCGCCATTTGCTGGTGACTCTGGGTACCCCAACCTGTCATGGCTACTGACCCCAGTGAGGAATCCCAGGACCAGGGCAGAGGAACGCTACAATGAGGCCCATGGGCGAACTAGGAGGGTGATCGAACGGACCTTCGGCCTCCTGAAGGCCAGGTTCAGGTGCCTGCATATGACAGGTGGATCCCTATTCTACTCACCAAAGAAGGTGTGCTAGATCATCGTGGCCTGCTGTATGCTTCACAACTTGGCTTTGCGACGACAGGTGCCTTTTCTGCAGGAGGATGGTCCAGATGGCGGTGTTGTGGCAGCTGTGGAGCCTGTGGACAGTGATGAGGATGAAGCAGAGGAAGAAGACATGCAGAACAGGGACTAAGTGATCCAGCAATATTTCCAGTGCAACACAGGTATACATTCCTGCCTACCACATGTACTTTTACACTACTACCTCTATCCTGTCTGTCGTTTTCACCCAGTGTATGGTCACTGAGTTGTCACTTTCCCATACTGTTTCACAGATGTGGGTCCCAACGTGTGTCATCTGCTTACATTCCTCATGGACTAGAGCTGTGTGACATAGGTATGTTGACATTACTATTTCAAGAACATTTGTCACTGTAATTGCAAATACACTATTTCGAAATCACAGACAGACTCCAGATAATTTTGTGCTTTAGGTGTGTTTATTTAAATGCAAATTATTGGAGGGGGAAGTTAAATGGTGAGGGGTGATGGCGGAGGAGTGTCCATGGCAGAGTCCAGTCTATTAGTCTCACAGGTGCATTGCCCATATGGGCATAGGAAGTGGAGCTGGGGCAGTTTAATAATGGACAGGGTGACAAAGTGGGACAGTGGGATGACAATCAGGTGGTCTCATTTCTTGGCGGGGGTCTTGGCATTGTGCTCTGTCTTGTTCCTGGATCTCAGGGACCGTTTGCGCGGTGGTTCTCCCTCTGCAGGGGGTGGGGTGCTGGTGTGGTGGTCCTGTGGCGGGGCGTGCTGTCCACTAGCGCCGGCGGAGGTGGTGGGCAGTTCATCGTCCATGCTAGTGTCAGGGGCCCCTTGGAGTGCCACAGTGTCCCTCCTGGTGTTGAGTACTTCCTTCAGCACCCCTACGATGGTGCAATCAACAACAAAAGGCAACTCATAACTTGAAATAAATGCACATTCTAAACATGTAGGAATAAACTTATGAGTGCTCATACACTGACACACATCGTTGCCTTGATATGTACTTCCGGGTTTACAATAGTAGACCCGTTTTAATAGTGAACAAACAATTCAGTGGGGCACATCAACAATCAATGTCTATACTTTTATAATATCAAAATGAGATGACATGAGAGATTCTAGTATGTTCAAACTAAATTGCTAATTGATAAATCTTCCTTTTCTGAAAAAAACAATAACTAACCAAAGAAAAAAAACATGTACTCATATAAAACTAACCAAACAGAAATGTCCATGCAAATAGAGAATTTTAATACAAAGAATATATCATATTATACACATAAACATATAAACATATATACACAACATGTAGAAAAAGAATGAAAAGCCATCAGCCGACACGTGTTTCGTCCTGACTGGACTTCTTCAAGGCTGAGAGAATCACAACATATAACAATCAATTACAACAAATATATATATACAATATATACAAATATTAAAATAAATACACATCCAATATTTTATCCTTTCCCTTTCCAAAATACAAAAAACAGATAAATTCTTTGGTCAATTAAGTACACAAGCTCTTAAAAATGCATATTATTTATAATATTTCTCTTGGTTTAAAGCTAAACAAGAGACTTCAGAGGAAAGGAAGAAAACCACCACCACAACCTCAGTGGTGAAGTGTTTATTTGAAGTATCCAACAATATATTTCCCATGTCCCCAAGAGTAGGTCTGTTGAAGCCACAGCGATAGTTAGCCATGCAACATGCAAGCCCAAGTGTAAATGAATTTCTTTTTCGTTGGCATTCGATCACTTTATGTCTAAAATTTCTTTTCTTTCAAAAGTAAACTACTTATAGCCCAGAATAACCCCTCATTATGTAATGTTGAGGAAAAAGAGTCTAATAAATATATACCTTTATTTGCTTCTATGTCCGTATAATCATATACCATTTATCATCCTCTATGAAGAAGGAGGGGGAACGTGATAATTTAGTTACTCCCATTTCGCTTGGCAAAATTTAGGGAATGCCAATATAGTGTATTGTAGTGCAATTACTGACCTGTTTTAATCATAGTCAGTCACTTCCTTGCTGTCTTCAAAATGAATCTAAATTACAGGAATCGCAAACCTCATGTATTGAGGAACCAACTGAAATACAAATAATTACAATAAATCCAATGTCCTCCCTAAAAGGAACTAAATTCCTATGTGATCATCTTTTATACCAATGTCTCCACACTGTCCTGGTAATGGAGCCAGCATTCTAATAATGCTCCGTTTTTAATTGAATTCGCAAATCTCATGTATTGAGGAACCAATTGAAATACAAATAATTACAATAAATCCAATTTCCTCCCTAAAAGGACCTCAATTCCTATATAATCATTTTTTATACCAATGTCTCCACACTATCCTGGTAATGGAGCCAGCATTCTAATAATGCTCCATTTTCAATTGAATTACATAGAATACATTTCCCAAACTTCTACCATACACTTACCTATATGCCTCTCTCTTTGTTCTTAAATCTCGTCCCTGTTCTATTTCCCGATGTATCTCGGCGAGAGCATCGAGGGCCTCTGTACCTCGTCTCACTCTCCCCGACTTTTCCAAAGGAAGTGTACATCCCTCGCCGGCATTTTGCGCGCCACATTAGTACTCAAACCGAGTTCATTAGCACTAACAACGGACAGAAGCTTACCCATAGAACCACGGCGGCCATTTTGAAGTGGTTCCTATTGAGTGAAAACTAACACAAAGTCAAGACGAAATATCGTCTATAACGTATGCAGACATTCTAAGACGGCGATTTCAATACTTCAAATCCTTCGCCGTTATTTTAAACGCCGCGTTAATACTTAAACATAATTCATTAGCCGGAAAAAAAGGAAAAGCACCTGCCTATGAAACCGTGGCGGCCATTTTGAAGTGGTTTATATTTAGTAAATACTACCACCCAATAAAGACAAATTGTCATTTATGGCCTATGCAAACATTTAAAAGCGGCGATTTCTATGTCTCATATCCTTCAACTAGTACACCAGCCGTATTTACCCACTTTAAGCGAACAATGAACACGGATTTACACCTAGTCAATATGACTAAAGCGCCCATATATCAAGAAATTTATGTTTACTCGAAATTATTAAACAACGCAGAAGAAAACCTGTCTACTAAATATAACTATGGCAGCCATTTTCCAAATGGCAAAACCATATATTACATATAACGTTTTAGTAGTAAACTTTAACGCAGTAATCTTTCAACTTTATGAGTGAGTACAAATTGGATCTATTTGCCAACCAAAGAAATACATTTTCAACCACCCAATATCATGATGGTAAAGTAATTTCTACCCCCAGTATGTACACAAATGTCACCTTAGTGAACATATAGAGTGAAGTCGTAACCGGTCTCCCCAACATATAGAAAATTCAAATGAGAAAGGAAAGAACCCTCCCTATCTTTCAAGGACACGAAATAGAAAGGATATTGACAAAGTTAGTGACTCATATCATTTCTGTGTTGTTCTACATTCATAGTATGCCAAATGGATACATTCAGAGGAAATGGTACAACTCATCATCCAAATTCATGCCCATTTCAATCGTTCTTAATTTGATAATCCATTTTGCTTCATTTTTACGCAAGTCCAATGTTCTGTTGCCACCCCTAGCGTTCACCGGGATTTGATTTATACCCATATATTTTACTAATGGAACCTCAGTTACTGGATGTTTATCTTTAACATGCCGTACTAGCGGTGATGCTATGTCATAATTTCTTAGGGCTCTGATATGTTCTTGAATACGTTCCTTCAAGGGCCTTATTGTACTGCCCACATATATATGGCCACATATGCATTCCAATATGTATACCACAAATTTCGTATTGCAGTTAATAAAAGTGGAGATTTTATATTTGTCACTACCATTGTAGCTGAATTCAGTGGTTTTATGCAATGCCATACTGCACATATTACAATTACCACACCTATAGAAACCCGCAATTTTATTCGGAAGCCATGTTGCTTTACTTTCCATTAGAGGTGGTAAAAAACTTTTACAGACTTCATTTCTGATAGTTTTACCTCTTTTATGAATCATTTTAGGTTTCTTAGGAAGTAAAGCAGCAAGTGTTTCATCTGTCTGTAGAACATTCCAATGTTTACATAGAATGTGATATATATTGTGACTGTTTTGGCTATATGCCGTACAAAAACTCATTGCTCTGTATGATGAACTGTCTCGCATCTTTGTCTTTTGACCCAGTAGGGTGGTTCTACATGTTTGATCAATCTTTTTCCTTGCTGTTTTAATGATACGCTTGGAATAGCCTCTCTGTGTGAATCTATCTTCCAATTTATTTAGTTCTATGTTACATACATTGGGATCGCTACAATTTCTTTTCAATCTGGTCATTTCCCCAAATGGGATGGCTGAAATTTGACTTTTGGGATGCGCACTTTCTGCATGTAATACCGAATTGCAGGCTGTTGGTTTGCGGTAAACTTTCGTATGGATCTTATTATCTGTGACGGATATCTCTAGATCTAAAAAACAGACTTTGTTCTTGCTGAATTCATACGTCATTTTAATATTGAAGATGTTACAATTGATGTATTCATAGAATTCCTTTAATAGTTGTTCCGATCCAGTCCAGATCATTAAAACATCATCAATATATCTTCCCCAGAAGAAAATGTTGTCGGTAAATACAGAGGGGCCCTTCTTCCAAACATGTATTGCTTCAAAGAAGCCCATATATATATTAGCATATGAAGGAGAGAACCGTGAACCCATAGCTACTCCTTGTGCTTGCTTGAACCATTGCCCCTCATGTAAAAATACATTGTTTTCCAATGTAAATTCAATCATACATAGTATCATATCAGTATGTTCCATGTATGATGCAGATCTCTCAGACAGAAAATGCCGTACTGCTTGTAAGCCCTTATCTTTGGGAATACATGTGTATAAGGAAGATACATCTAAGGTTACCAGCATCATCTCTGGAGTCCAGTTCACGTCCTCCAGCTTACAAAGAACATCCTTCGTGTCCTGTAGATATGAAGGAATATTTTTCACAACAGGCTGCAGATAGCTATCAATGAACTCGGAAAGTCTCTCCGTAGGCGCTCCTATTCCCGATATTATGGGTCTGCCTGGTGGTGAAATGGCACTCTTATGTAGTTTAGGTAATACATATATACAAGGTGATGTAGGATAAGGATTGAAGATATATTTGAATTCAAAATCAGAAATTAACCCCTGATTGCACCATAAGAATAACAGTTTTTCCAATTCATCAACAATCTTTTTAATGGGATTACATTGCAATTTAATATATGCTCTACTATCAGCTAGTTGTCTATCTATTTCTTGAACATAGTCTGCTCTATCTAAAATAACAATGTTTCCCCCCTTGTCTGCCTCTTTAATCACTATATCGTGATTACTTCCTAGCTCCTTGAGAGCCAATCTCTGTTTATTTGTTATATTAAACGATTTGTGAATGTTGCCACTTTTAATTTGTTTTTGTAGTTTACACAAATCTTCTTTCACCAATCTCCCAAATACTTCTATGACATTGTTACTGGGTAATTTAGGGGTAAAGCTAGATTTAGGTTTGAGGCCACTATTTAAAGATGTATCCTGAACAATTTTGAGGTCATTTAATAGGTCTAGCCTGTCCATGTTGTTATAATCCATATTTTCTAAGGTGAGTAAAAGTTCAATGTCTGCAATATCTTTGATGGTATAATTACTCACTGTAGTACTCATTGTGGTATCTAAAGTTGTTTCTGTATGCTTTTCTGTCTTGTCTGCAAAATATTTTTTGAGTTTCAACTGTCGAAGAAATTTAAAGAAGTCAATATGTACTTGCGTCATGTCACAAAGATTAGACACACAAAAACCCAATCCTTTGCCTAACACCTTTAGTTGTTCTTCAGTAAGAGTATGTTTAAATAAATTCACAATCAAAATGCTGCTACAATCCTGCGCAGCATCTACTAACTTTTTGTTAGATGCCAATATCAATTGTTCTTGATTCTGCTCCTTGCTGCTCTGGTTTGCATCCCTATAGCTGGTTGGTTTTTGACCTTCTCTTCCCTGGTGCCCAGGGTGGAGCTGATGGTTCTGAGTTCCTCCCTGAAGCCCATATACTGTTCCTCCTGCATGCGCTGGGTCTCCTGAAACTTGGCCAGTACCGTTGCCATCGTCTCCTGGGAGTGGTGGTATGCTCCCATGATGGAGGAGAGGGCCTGTCCGCCCCCTGTCGCACGGCAGCCCTCCCAGTTCCCCTGTGTTCCTGGGCCTCTGTCCCCTGGACCGTGTGCCCACTACCACTGCCCCCAGGTCCCTATTGTTGTTGGGGTGGTGGGTTATCCTGGGTTCCCTGTAGTGGTGGACACACAGCTTATTGACGTGTCCTGGGGACGGAGGTATGGGCCCGCTGGTTGGGTGCTGTGCTGGTGTTTCCAGAGGGGGGAAGGTCTGTGGTGGCATGTGCCTGTGTGAGGGGAACCGACTGTCCCGAGGCCCCCGTTGGGCCCGGCTGGTCATCTAGATCCAGTTGGACAGAAGGTGCTGTCATCACTGTGGGCCTCTTCTGTGGGTGGAGTGGACATGTCCTGTCTGGTGATGTTGGGTAGGGGTCCTACAGGGGTGGAAAGGCATGATTATTGCATCTGTGTGTGGCATGGTGTGCAATGGGTGGGTGACTGTGTACCCCAGTGGTGGCATTCCTGTGTGGGACCTTGTGTGATGATGGTTTAGGGGGGTGTATGGCTATGTGCAGTGTGCATGCTTTGGTGATGGGTGTCCATGCTTTGTTGTTGCATGCAGGGCTTGGTGTTGGGATGGCTGGTTTGTGATATTGGGACATTTGTGAGGAGTTGGAGTGATAGGGGTGAGGGAGAGGGTGGGGGTATGTGATAGCATGCAGGTAAGGTGGGGGATGTAATAGTAAAGCTTTGACTTACCAGAGTCCATTCCTCCACCTACTCCTGCGAGGCCCTCAGGATGCAGAATCGCCAAGACCTGCTCCTTCCATGTTGTTAGTTGTGGGTGAGGAGGTAGGGGTCCGCCGCCAGTCTGCTGAACCGCCAGGTGGTGTCTTGAGACAACGGAACGCACCTTCCCCTGTAGGTCATTCCACCTTTTCCTGATGTCCTCCCGATTTCTTGGGTGCTGTCCCACTGCATTGACCCTGTCCACTATTCTTCGCCATAGCTCCATCTTCCTTGAAATTGAGGTGTGCTGCACCTGTGATCCAAATAGCTGTGGCTCTACCCGGACGATTTCCTCCACCATGACCCTGAGCTCCTCCTCCGAGAACCTGGGGTGTCTTTGCCGTGCCATGGGGTGGTGTAGGTGATGTGTGGGGTGGTGTGTGTGGTGATATGTAGTGGTGTGTAGTGTGAGGTGCGTGGAAGTTGTGTGGGTGATGGTGTTATTTGCCTGTGGATGCTGTTGTACTTGCTGGTGGTGTCTCTCTCTGTGCTTCGTTCTCAATTTTTGTCGTAGGGGTTTTTGGGTGATGTGGCTGTGTGTTTTATATAGTATTGGGTGTGTGGGAGTGGTGTGTGTATGTGTCTCAGGTGTGTGTATTTCGAATTGTCCAATGTGGTTGTGTTTAGTAAATGTGTGTGTATTTTGAGTGCGGCGGTGTGTACCGCCAATGGAATACCGCGGTTGAAAGAGCGCTGCGTGGATTCGTGTGTCGTGATAGTGTGGGCGTATTTCTGTTGGCATGACAGTGGAAGTTTTTTCGCCAGTTTATCACTGACCTTTGGTGTGGCGGACTTGTGTGGGTGTCTGAATTTTGGCGGGTTCCGAGATGTGGGTCATAACAGCTGTGGCGGAATTCCGCAGCCGCGGCGGTGTGTTGGCGGTCTTCTGCATTGCGGTAAGCGGCTTTTACCGCCAATGTTGTAATGACCCCCTTAGTTTGCTTTTTAAAGACTTAAGAAACTTTATATCACCCTTCAGTGATGTCTCTACAAATTCTTATTGTATCTTTTATTGTGTTGATCTACAAATATCCAGATAAATATTCAATATTTTTCTAAACACTGTGTGGGGTATTTTTGTGGTGCGATATTGTGTTATTGTATGATTTATTGCACAAATACTTTACACATTGCCTTCTAAGTTAAGCCTGACTGCTCATGCCAAGCTACCAGAGGGTGGGCACAGGATAATTTGGATTGTGTGTGACTTACCCTGACTAGAGTGAGGGTTCTTGCTTGGACCGAGGGTAACCTGACTGCTAACCAAAAACCCAATTTCTAATACTTAGTATTCTGCAACATAAGCATTAGTCAGGAAACACGTTATTACACCAAAGCACTTGTCATAAGAATATCATAAAAGCCCATATTAGGAACATTATAAAACGTATGGCAAGTCAGAAAAACATATTAGCATGTTATGTCCATAAAAGGAACATTTGCATACACATATGAAACATCCTAAAACAGGTAGGCAACATATAAGTCAATAAAATCTCTAACAAGAACTTATGGTATTTATATTATCTCCGGGGAGTACTTGGTCGCTGCGGTGATTCCTCCCTGGCACCAGCGCTTCACAAAGCTCTTTACACCTCATAATGAGCCCGGGTTGCGGCGGTGATGCCCCCACAGCTGGAGAGCACTTTTCCAAAGCGCTAAACAAAAATGGAGCAGCGCTTAAAGCGCTAAAGGAATAAAAGATGAAGCACTTCCCAAAGTGCTAGTTTTTGTCGAGTGATGAAGCACTCCTCGTGCTTCACAAGGTTGCATGGAACAGGGGCCACAGCACCCTTCCCCTGGGGAGCAGAGTTTCAGAAAAAAGGCCCACAGGTGGATGGGCTCAGCAACAGGCCAGCACAAAGAGAATGCAAGCCAGGGCAGTTCCTTATAGTGGCCAAGCAGGTCACCGGTCAGCGCAGCAGCAGTCCATGGCGGTTTCTGGTGAGTCCTTCAAGCCTTCTGTGTCCAGTTCCAAAATGTCTCCAAGAGTCTCCAAATTGTGGGGGAAACTCCCCTGTACTTATACTCAGTCCTTACAGTGTTTTACAATGGTAGGGGAGAGGAGGTTCCAACCAGTTACAACTGGTTCTGGGAGTGCCCCATCTCTCCTCCAGCACAGGCTCCAAACATCAGTTGGGGGTAAATGACCCTGTGGTGTGAGGCCAGGGCACAGCCTTTACAAATGTAGGTGTGCCCCTCCTCTCCCTTCTTTCAGCCCAGGAAGACTATTCAGTATGCAGATGCACCTCTGTGACACCTCCATCCTCCCTGTGTACAGGCTGTATGAAAAGTATGCACAAAGCCCAACTGTCACTCTGCCCAGACGTGGATTGGAGTCAAGCTGCAAAACACCAGGGTCATAAGCACAGAGAAATGATCACTTTCTACAAGTGGCATTTTTGTAATGGTAATAAAAAATACACCTAAACCAGTAGGCAGCATTTCTTAGCACCATTACAACCATACCAAACATGCCTACGCTACCCCTCATAAATCAGACAATACCCCTTACACATAAGGCAGGGCATTTCTAATGCAATCCTATAAGCAGGCAGCACTCACAAGAGTAAGACACCAAGTTAGGCTGTTTGTCACTACCAGGACAGGCCACACAACCTGGCACATGTCCTGCCTTCTCCATACATAGCACCCTGCCCATAGGGCTAGATAGGGCGTACCTTAGGGGTGACTTACATGTAGTAAAAGGGGAGTTCTGGGCCTGGCAAGTAAATTTAGATGCCAGGTCCCTGTGGCAGAAAACTGTGCACACATGCCCTGCGCTAGCAGGCTTAAGACAGGTTTGAAAGGCTACTTCAGTGGGTGGCGCAAGCAGTGCTGCAGGCCCACCAGTAGCATTTAATTTACAGGCCCTAGGTATAGAGATACCACTGTACAAGAAACTTATAAGTAAATTAAATATGCCAATTAGGTATAAGCCAATCATACCAACTTTGGATGGGAGAGCACCTACACTTTAGCACTGATCAGCAGTGATAAAGTGCTCAGAGTCCTAGAGCCAACAGTGAGAGCTCATAAAAAATAGGAGGAAGGAGGCAAAAAGTCAGGGGATGAACCTGCCACGAGGGCCAGGTCCAATATCTCTTTAAAAAGTATTCAAAAGAGGCCTTTTTCTTAGTATCGGGCACTATGGAGGGTGGGCGCCAGGCTGAAGTTCCGTCTAAAGCCCTAATCAGGGTTACTATCCTAGAGGTAGAGGTGACTGGTACAGACAGACTTCCGTGCCATCTTTTTTCCCACTCCCTTCAGAGGAGGTTGATCCCATTACAGACGTGGACAACAAGGAGCCATTCATGACACAGGATATTCTGGTGAGGATAATAAACATTTTAAAAGTCATTTTTGAAGGGGGAAGAGTGGGCCTGTTTCCAGGCAACTGGAAAAACATTATCAAGATCCTTTGGTCTTAGGGTGTACCCTCTAAGACTAATGTTTATTTGTCAAACCGAACAGTCTTCTATAAACTCAAAAATTTAATCTCTTTTAAACAAAGGAGCACCCCACGGGGTTCATCAGTCCCATTTGTCTCATAGGAAAGAAGGGGAGGCGGTTATCTTCTTGTACTAAACCTCAAGAATTTCAATGTCTGGATTCTTTACAGACACTTCAAAATGGAGGGCATTCATATGCTAAGGGATATCCTTCAGGAGGGTGACTGAATTGTACACCTTGACCTTAGAGATCATATCTTTCTATTCCCATTCTTCCTTCACATCGGAGATTCCTTCAATTCCAGGGGCAAGACCAATGCCTGGAATTTCAATCTCTCCCCTTCGGACTGTCCTCTTGCCCATGGCGTTTCACCAAATTGAGGAAACCAGTGGTGGAGTCCCTCAGACCAAAGGGAGTCCACTTCATTGTATATCTGGAATGAAGCATGGGTCATTATATAAACTACATTTAGGCCCAAAAGGGGGAAGAGGACATTCTGGTCATGACCATCCTGGGAGGCTTTCCTTTTGACCTACAGATTTACTGACGCTGGCACTGTTATCTCAGCCTCTCGAGGAGACTACCATCTGCATCACAGGCAGACCCCTGCTATTCTATTCAGGTATTGGGTTGGGGCGAATCTTTGAGGTCAGGCTAGGCAGAGGGTTACAACCACTATGCTCTCAGATTTAGACACAGTGTTTGGTAGGAATATCTAGACTCTCTAGAAACATGCAATATGGTGGGATTGTTTATCTCCTTCACTCTTGCTGTCAGGTTGGTTACCGTGCTCTGTTTCAACTGCCTAATTATCGCAGCACATGCTTTTTATACTCAAATACATTTACTTCAAAAAATACATTGAAATCCATCTTGCATCTTGTATTTCACCTTGGCGTGCATGAGTAACTAAAAGAAACGGGTTCCATGACTTCCCTAAGGAGTCAGAGTGTCATGTTGAGGTTGCTGTAATCACCTTTTGCCCCAAAAGGTTTGGTGGGCAGGGTGAGGCACTGCAAGCTAGCCAGCAGTTAGACCGACAGCTGCCAAGTGATGTGGGGTGCACTTAATCTCTCACACTTGGTGGTGCTTCCATCCTAAACATACAGTACTATTATCAAAATGGAAACTACAACACATGGTACCATCAACATTTAAGGACGGGTACTTATTTAACAGATCTCCTGAGTAGCTCTCTTGTATGCCAAAGGTGCTCTAAATGTTTTTTTATACAGAAACATCCATGGTGTTAGGGAAACACCTCTTCGGCTGTATAGGTAGCACCTATACTGGTCTGTAGGTTGTTTAAGCTTGAACCTTAAAATGATACCTTGTTTGGTGTTTCTATCTCTGAAGTTTGTTTAATAATGGCACAACCAGTAATTCCAGTAAATTGTAGACATGCTGTCATACAACATGTACTAGACAATGGGCTACAGAATGGAGGTGGAGATATTACGTTTGTGGTTGCGGCACATGATGTGTACAGAACTGAAGCATTTTACTCCTGGGTCACTTTTGAATCTAATACATATACATTTGGCCAACCTACAGACACAATACAGAGCATACAATTATTTAGAAATACCATTAATATATCAGGAACATCAGAACTGGTTCCAAGGTGCCCTTCCACATGTAGTTGAACACGTTAGATTGGGTCCCCTCAGTAATGACAGGTCCTCATGATGAGTTTTGGCTACCTATACCCCTTACCCAAATATACAAAATTTGCAGGCAGCTGATCTATGTCCAATATATAACAATCTAGTAAGAATATACAGACGTTTAATACAGTTCGTAATGTGAACATTGAATACTGCCCCAGCAAGGGCTGATCCAGCTGTTCAACATTAATTGGCTACGCCAGGGATGAACCTGGTAACTATCAATGCAATGATGGGTAAAGTTCCCACCAAGCATGAAGAAATTCCATTCTGGATTTAGACAAATCAAATCCATTGGAAGCAGTGATTCCTCATAGGGGATCCCATGATAAACATAAAATTCTTACAATATGCTTGCCACTTGGAACAGTACCTTCCGTTGATGACTGTGCTACATGGTGTTAGACCTGTCATTCTTAGGGTGGTCTTACCCCAGACTTTTTGCCTTTTTCCTCATATTTTTCTGACCTTCTTTTTGCTGGCCTTAGGACTCTGAGAACTTTACTACTGCTAACCAGTGCTAAAGAGTATGTGCTTCTCCCCTAAATAATGTTAACATTGGTGTATCCCCAATTGGTACATTTGATTTCCATGTAAGTCCCTTGCAAAGTGGTATACCATATACCCACGGCCTGTAAATTGAATGCTACCAGTGGGCCTGCAGCACTGATCGTGCCACCCACTTAAGCAGCCCTATAAACATGTGCTGCGACTGCCACTGCAGAGCCTGTGTGTGCAGTCTCACTGCCACTCTGGTTTGGCATTTAAAACCCCTTGCCAAGCCCTAAACTCTGCTTTTATTACATATAAGCCACCCCTGGAGTATTCCCTAGGTAGCCATAGTGCAGGGTGCCATGTAAGTAAAAGGCAGGACATACATTTTTCAGTTTTCCTTTCCTGGTAAAGAAAAACTCCCAAAGTCGTTTTTAATTACTGTGAGGCCTGCCCCTCTTATAAGCCAGCGTTATGAATTCCTTATATTACCTATAAACTGTAATTCCTGATCTGAGTGGAAGTGCTGCATAATGTGTAGTACCATTGGAATGGTAGTAATAAACCGTCTTTACTTGGGAAGTTGGATTTATTATTGTAATTTTAGAAATATAACTTTTAGAAAGTGGGTATTTCTCTGCACTCTCTGTCCTGGGTGCCCACAGCCTATCTCCAATATCCGTCTGGCTGGGGCAATGTGACAGCTACCCTTGTGCATTCCCTTCAGACACCCACAACACGGAATATTCAGCGACATCTGCATTCATCTGCATACTCATTGGTCTTCCTGGGGAGAAGGTTGTGAAGGCTCACACTTACACCTGAAAGGGTAGTGACCAGACTCCACACAAAGGGGCTGATTACTTTCCACTGTTAGTCTTGAGCCAAGGCTGACCTGAAAAGGGGGACATGTGCACTTCACAAGAACTCTTTGTAGTAACCCCACACATGAAAGGCACTTTCTGGTATAAGTTCTGGCCCCCTGACCCACTCAAATCAGTACACCTCTGGACGCGAGAATATGCTGCTAGAGGACAGACTGCTGTGTGTCAGGATTGCCACTCTGCTAGGATTGACTGCTCTCAGGAACTGCTGCCCTGCTTTGCTGCGACGCCCTGATGCCTGCTGATCTCTGCCCAGTAGCCAGAGACTTGTTCTCAAAACCCAGAGTGACTCCAAGTGGCTCCTGCTTTCCTTCCCTGCTCCCTACCTTCCATCAAACCTACAGGCTTTGCCAAACTTTGCTGCTTGTATCTGTGAACTGCCTAGTGTGGCCCTCCTTTTCCTTGCTGCTCACTACTTTCTATCAACCCTAGCGGCTCACCTAACTTAGCCGCTCGCCTCTGTAAAATACCCAGAGTGACCCTGCTTTTTCATGCCACTCACTACTTTCCATCAACCCGAGCGGCTTTGCCAAACTTCACAGCTCCCTTCTGTGAACTGTCAGGTGCAGCCCTGCTTTCCCTTGCTTCTCATTACTTTCCATCAACCCGAGCGGTTTTGCCAAACTTTGCTGCTTGCACCTGTGAACCATTCAGAGTGGCCCTGCCACCTGTGAACCATTCAGAGTGGCCCTGCCTCTTGCTGCTCACAACTTTCAAGTCAACCAAGTAGTTTTGCAGAGCATTGCCTCTTACACATGTGAACCATCCCTAGCGGCCCTGCTTCACTTGTGCCACTCAGTGCTTTCGGTCAACCCGCGTGGCCTTGCCTGGCTTAGCCGCGCAACGCTCCACAAGAGGAGCACAACTAGGACAGTACTGGAGTCCCAAAAAATATTGCACACCCATGCTGAGGAGTCCCTGGCACCACCCCTTTGATCTCTGCATTCACTCATCAAACTTTCTTTATTTTTGAGTCTGCAAAACAAATATCTTGCTATTTACGAATTGGATCTGATTTGCTCTGATCTTGACTCAACCAGATAAACAAGCTTTATTTTTCTATATCTGTGTGGAGTCTTTTTGTGGTGTACCACCTGTGATTATTGTGTATGTGTTGCACAAATACTTTACACATTGCCTTCTAAGTTAGGCCTGCCTGCTCTGCCTCAAGCTACCAGAGGGTGAGCACAGACTAATTTATGTCAAGTAATTGACATGCTCTGACTAGGATTGTGCTCCCTACTTAGACAGGGTGTATACCTCTGCCAATTAGACACCCAATTCCTAACAATGGGGCACAGTTTTTGCTGCAGTTTATACCATAAGGCATGGTACACCATCTCTTTCGATTCTTCTGGAGGTGTTGAAACAAATTCACAGTGAGCTTTCGGCTGCCCCTTCCCTGCATTTGGGGATGACATTGATGGGCAATTTTGCCATAGTCTCCTCCAATATTTTAGGAAATATTAAAGGGGAAGCAACAGCTCTAGCAGTATGCCAATGGCTTGTGCAAGCTTCACAAAAGACCAGGAAGGCAAGCTACTAAAAATATATTATCTGAGTCTTATACTAGAATAGGTCGAGATAATTTGTCGGCCAGACCAAATGAGCCACACTTAAGGGGAACTCTTGAAAGGATAGTACCAAGCAAGTACAAGAGTCATCTAATAACGCTGGGACCAAAGTCTATTAAAGATAAAGTAAAACAACAGGGATTATCTCTGCATTCGGAGACCTCATATGAAAAATATAATTTAAGAAACAGTGACAATTTGAAACAACCTCACGGACATCAGTATACTGATCCAAGCCCTTCTGGTTCCTTTCACGAATCATCTGACAAATGGACATAGAGAGCTGGGTGGTCAGAAGGCAGAAAAGTAGAGTATGTGAAACTAAAAAAGGACTCAGAACGCTCATTTGACGATGCAATAAAAAGGAAGAGAAACTTCCACAACAAAAAACAGTTTAAACAGAAGAAGGTTGTGGGGGTTTCAGGTAAGTATGCCACACATGTTGAGGGCATTCCTGAAGAGCAGGACTGGGACAGTAACTCTGCTTGACAGCGCAGCAGAGATCACAATAGGTGCCATTAGATTCACATAGGTCATATTCAGTAAAGGTGACACAGACCCAATTGCATATAAATCGCATCTGTATTCAAACTCAGAAATGCATTTTGCATCCAATGAAAAAATGCTGACCGCAGCTCAGATGGCCATCATTAAGGAGAGACCTTTAGCCCAAGGCAAACCCATTATTGTCATTACCCAGTTCCAGCCCTTGAGGTTGTTTCTATAGCAAGTGTTCCCAGTGCTAAAGCATTACATCCACAATGGAGACAGTGGGCTACCTCTTTGACCGCAACTGATATTGCTTATGTTTTTGACCCAATATTACAACCCCAAGAATTTCCGCATTATAAACTTGAGTACCCCAAGCCTACTAATGTCATGCCCCTAGAACATTACAAATAAATCATTTACACTGATGGTTCGACACAACATACCATAGGTACTAAACACCAGTACTTTGCAACTTTTGCAGCCACTTTTGGAGTCATGAGGGATGGTGAGCTCCACCCTAAACAAACCTACACAAAGTCCCTTTGGCAATGCACAGCTCAACTTGCTGAGCTTAAAGCATTGATTCTGGCACTAGAACATAAGAATCCTGAATTCCCCACACTTATTGTGTGTGATTCGTATTATTGTGTCCAGTCTTTTAATGAAAACTTACACTACTGGCACCTAAATGGATTCAGAGATTCTAAAGGAGACACCATCAAGCATAAATTGCTCTGGGGAAAGATGTCCGAGTTTAAAGACAAACTGCCAAGGGGTCATGTAATACATACACTGCCATCAACGTGTTGGAATACATGTTTTTTTTTTTTGTGTGTCCTCATTCACCCTAGGCAGTGCATAGAACTCCCTTTGCTTGTCAACCAACACATGGGAAGTTACTTTTGGCCAGGGGTTACCCTCTCTTCTCGACCAATCCTTAGACTATCCTGAGTCCCCAAGGATTTCAGAGTAGGGTTTGTAATCATCGGACCAATGACACAAAACCATATCAATTTCAACAAATAAAAATAAAAGTAATGTTACAACCCTCAGTGGTCTTTTTTCCAATCCAACAATGGTGCCCAAAAATCCCCTCGCACCTTATCCTTTCCCCCTAAAGCTTGATCCAAATCTGCTATACTTAGTATATCTCTAAGCCATTCTGCATATCCTGGCAGGGCCGTCGACATCCATTTCCTGCATATTTCTCGTCTCCCCAACACTATTGCATAGAATACTAACTTTTTCTCTCTCACCGTAGCCGGCCGTCCCAACCAATCCTGGACTTGCCCGAAACTTATCAACCTTAAGGAGGCCTCTATTCTCTGTTTCAGAATACTCAAAATTACTCCACATACTTCTTCCCAGAAGTGTCGGACATCCAAGCATTCCCAAAACATATGAATATCTGTAGCTTGGGCCGCCCCACATTTTGAACAGTTCACCCCCTGGCCTCCTTTCATTTTAGATCATTTACCTGGGGAGATGTAAGCTCTATGTAGCGTGTAATAATGTTTTTTCTTTAGCACATCGGGTTTCACTGTACCATGGAGCAATGCTAATGACTCCTTCCACCAACTTTCGAGCAGTTCTTCCGAAAAACAATCTCCCCACAGTTTTGCAGGAAGGTCAAAATCGCCATCTACCCCTTCCAGGATCCCCCAGTACCAAGCTGACACTTTGTGGGGGCCTATTGAAGGGCTCGGGATAATCACATCCAAAGGGTTGTTCTTACCCACACCTTCCTTAATCCCTTTGGCCCATTCTCTAACTTGCAAATATTTCCACCTAGACAAGGCTCCTCTCGTTAGTAACACTAATTCTTCCCATGGAAGCAGGTCTCCTTCAAAAAACAACTCTCCCCAGTACTCTACTCCCGCCTGTTTTAACGGTAGCGCTAGTATGTCTTGAAAACATTCTGGAGTACCCGGGGAGTCCCAAATAGGAGCATTGGAATTATAATAGGTTAGTTTTACCAAACGTCTGATCTGATACCAACATTCCGCTAGGCCCCGCATAATTTTCAGCCTTATCTTCTTGTAGAATTTGGGGTCCCCAAATTTAAAAATAAAGTTTGTTGACGCACCCTTAATGTTGGAAGCCATTGTTTTGCACATTAGACCAACTATTGTAGAGTCCGATGTGGAAAAAACTCTAAAGTTTTTTAGAAGGAAAGCCCATGCATAATATTGCAAATCCGGTAATGCCAGACCTCCCTTTTGCTTACACCGCCTCAACTTTCTCCTTGAAATTCTAACCCCCTTAGAGTTCCAAATAAAATCGCTTATTAGGCACTGCATTTTTTCTATATATTTTTTCTGCATAGGTAGTGGAGAAGTTGAAAACAAGAAATTCCATTTAGGGAGAATAGATATTTTTACCAAATTGACCCTGCCTATAATAGACAAAGGGAGATGAGTCCAGCCTTTTAATAGGCCCTTACATTCCAGCTGTAATTTAACCTGATTCCTCTCTACTAGTTGATCATTGTTTTGAGGTATCAAAATTCCCAAATATCTGATTTCCTTCTTACAATGTACTGATTTATAATACATATTCCATGCCATTATCTCTGTTTTCTCTACATTCACCTGATACCCTGAAATCTTGCCAAATTCTTCCACAAGCCTAATAGCCTCAGGGAATGCCGTTGAAATACTATCAGTAAAAAGCAAAAGATCGTCCGCGTAGAGAGACAATTTTTTCTCCCAGCCCTGACAACGAAAAGGGGAAATCACCCAGTTTTGCCGAATCTTTCTTGCAAAAGGCTCCATATACAAATTAAACAATACAGGGGATAGCGGGCAGCCCTGTCTAGTGCCCCTTGCAATAAAGATTGGGCCAGTAAGATTCCCATTCACTAATATTCTAGCGGTAGGGGCCTTATAGATTTGGTTTACTACCCCACACACATTAGTTCCCAGATTAGCCTTCCTTAGCAAAAGCTTTAGATAGTCCCAATTTACTTGATTGAAGGCTTTAGCTGCATCAATTGTAATAATCCCCAAAGGGGAATCGAGTGATACCGCAAGGTCTATTGCTCGAATCAATTCGTAAGTCAACTCGTGGAGGTATCTACCTTTTGAGAAGCCCTTCTGATCTGAGTGTATTAAGTTGTTTTGCAACTTTATTTAGTCTGTCCGCTATAATTTTAGAAAATAGCTTATAATCACTATTCAAAAGTGAGATAGGTCTGTAAGATGCACGGTTAGTCGGGTTTTTACCCGGCTTCAAAATCAACGTGATAACCGCTTCATTCCAGGAGAGAGGCATATCTATCTCATTAAAAAAGATTCTACCAAATAATTCCAACAAAATCGGGCTTATAAGGTCCCCTAAAACTTTATACACCTCCACCGGGATACCATCGGGGCCCAGAGCTTTCCCGTCTTTGCCCCCCGCTAGGGCCGCCCTTACCTCCTCAACCGTAATAGGGCCATTTAACCATTCCTGAGTTTGTTGCGAAATATGTGGCAAGGTATCTTGAGCTAGCCAGTTTTCTACCCGCTTTGCTTGCCCATCCACCTGTTCCGTATACAGGGATACATAAAAATCTTGAAACCCACGTTCAATATCCTCCCTATATATCAGTTTTTCACCTGTATCCTTGATCATTATTTCCTTAATCTGGCTCCTAACCTGATCTAATTTGGCTTTCCAAGCTAACAGCTTCCCTGAATTTTCCCCATATTCAAAATGTCTTAATTTGCTGACCTCCCATCTTTTCGCAATGCGTGCCTGCAAAATATCAGCCAGTTGCGATCTTAACTCAGCCAATTCCACTCTTCCAGTCTCCTCTTCCTGCGACCCAGACACTTTACCGACCAACACTTCGGTTTTTAACAGCATCTCCTGCTCCAAAGCCCTTATTTTGTCCCTAAACACTTTATATTTGTAGCATGCTATATTTTTGAGTACCCCTCGTATTACTGCCTTAAAAGAATCCCAAACCACTGATAATAGTGCCGACCCTATGTTAATGTTAAAGTAGGCCTCGGATTCCCTACGTACATACAGCAGGACATCTTCATCTAATAATAGTGCACGCTCCAATGTCCATCTTCTAACCAGCCTTCTCTGTGGAGCAGACAAATGCAGCATTACTGCCGCATGATCCGACAAATGTGGCGGGAAATATTCGACTTCTTTAACGTTTTCCAACAACCTTTCATCAACTAGAAAATAATCAATGCGTGACGCGTGGCTATATTTCTTATTAAAAAAGGAGAAGGCTCTAGCCTCCCCTTTCTTCTTCCGCCAAATATCACACAGACCTTGGTCTTTCATCATTCTCTTTAAAAAACATTGCGCTTTGGGTGTACCCAAGGACCTACAAGAGTCAGACCTATCCAGTCTATTGTCCAGAACCACATTAAAGTCACCCGCCATAATAACTGAATCTGAAAATCCAATAAGCTGAGAGAATACTTTCCTTAAATGTCCGCTATCGTCGCAGTTTGGGCCGTAATAGCCAGTCAGAACTAAAGATATTTCATTCACCTGTAATTTTACTATAATCCACCGACCAGCTTGGTCTGTCTTTATTTCGAAAATTTCTGGTCTGGCTTGAAATCCTTGCTTAATTAAAATGGCTACCCCCCTAGTATGAAAATTATGGGAGGTACAAAAACACGTTTGCACCCACTTTTGAGTGCTAAATAACTCTTTACACTCATCCTCCGCCAAATGAGTTTCCTGCAAAATTAAGATTTGCGCCAGGTAATCCTTTAAATATTGAAGGGTTCTATTACGTCTCGACTTAGTTCTCAGCCCATTAATATTCCACGAGAGAAGTTTTATCATAAACTTACCCTCCCCCTGGCCCATGCCGATTTTAGTCATTTAAGGTTAACCCACCACCCCACCACCTAGGTGAACGAGAAACAATTTCTGACCTTATCCCCAAAAACTCACCCCCTTGTACCTCCCCCTCCCTAACCCCTCCCAGGGAGAACCCTCCCACTATGTCAGCCACCATGGGCCTGATTTTAGAGTGCCCTGCCTACCTGGGGGGCCCAGAATTCAAAAACTTATTGCAAATATTACACATGATCAGCCTGTTCTTTCCTAATAGCATCTAACAATTCATCTGCCTTATCTATCTCTCTTATATTATACATTTTGTTATTATGCATTATTCGCAAAAAAGCTGGGAATTTCAATTGAGCCGTGGCTCCAAGTTTTTTGAATTCATCTAGCCTTTTTCCCAACTCCCACTGCCTGTCCATAGTGATTTTAGATAAGTCAGATCTGATCTCAAAAGTCACATTATCCATCTGTAATGCCTTCTGTTGTAACGCCTTGGTCAAAATTTTCTCTTTTAGATGATAAGTTAAGAAATTAACTAAGATTTTCCTTGGTTTTGTACTGTTGGGCCGCCGCGTGAAGGGATCCCGGTGAACTCTCTGAATGTCTCTTTCGATCTCTTCATTACTTTCCTCCAACTCACAGACCGATTTGATTAGTGAGACAACGTATGACTTAAGGTTTACTCCTTCTGCTCCTTCCGGAACTTTTAACAATTTTAAATTGTTCCTACGTGAGTGGTTTTCCAGATGCTCGATCCTAACTTGTAAACCTTGTTCTTTTTCACTCAGGCCTTGGATTTCGTCCTTGTGGAGCTTCAACTCCTCCTTTATCCCCCCACTGTTTCCTCTAAAGTCTGGATCCTCTCCATCAAGTTATCGATTTTTTTTTCCAATACCTCGCAAGCTTCTCGAATTTCACCTTGATTACACTCCGAGCTTGCAAACCCTTTCTTTATATCCTCCGATATGGAGAGGATCACTTCCTCCATAGAGGGGGTATGCCTCAAATCTGGGGGGGACTAACGACTTGTGCTACTTGGCCTAATTCCTCCTGTTGTGGAGTGAGCTGCATATCACCTTGACATATCATATCAGCAGCCATGCCAGCTTGAGTATTCTCCTGCAAGGATGAATTTGCAAATAAAGGGGAAAAACCTTCTTCGGCCTCCTTACCAGCATCTGTACCCCTTCCAACGTCTTTAATCACAAAAGTATCCATTTTCCCTTGCCCCAGCACTAGCACAATATCTTCTGGCCCAGTCCTAAAGTAAGACCTTAAAGAGGGTGTCAGTCTATGTTTTGTTTTTGTTTTTCCTTCAATCCCTTCTCTTTTTTTCTTTGAGCAGTTCGCCAGAGCCAGGGTTTTTCCCTTTTCCTTCAGCTTCCCAAGGCTATCACTAGCCACCGGATCCCTTCTGTCCCCCTTTATCCCCAACCCCTGCCCCCCTACCTGCCATAAGTTGATGGAGGGCTGGGGAGGGGCGGGGGTCTTCTCCTCCTCTCGAGCCTTGCCTAAGGCTTCAGCACCAGCTACTTTCTCGCTGGCTCTTCTTAGTAAATCAAAGGGAGCGCGAATAACCGTGCTACCAAGCTCCCGGGATGTCCTCCCGGGAGCCTTGCCGGTGCTGGCGTTTCCGGGATTCCCCCGAAGTTGAATCCTTGCCGATCCTCTGCGCGCCCGGCGGAGCTCCAGTGCGGCACGTCCCCAGTGCCGGAGTCTCCCGCCGGGTGCCTCGTCCGGATAACAACGCGAGCGGCTCTCCGAAAGAGGCGCTTCCTCCCAACACATTCGGCCGATCCTCTTCGCATGGGGCCACGCCCCCCCAGGTACGGCAGACGTCACGTCTAGCGAGCTGCGGCCGTGACGGCCCTAACGCAGCCCGCCATGTCCTCCCGATACATACAATTGTGACTGAAAAGTGTTGGAATACATGTTGTAGGGAATTAATTGGCTGATGAAGCGGCCAAGACTCTATTTGTTACTGCAACTGTTGCTGTGATAACTTGTTCCCATACCAGGGTGGATGATAAAATGTTGGCTGCCATAAATGCTTCGGCCAAACCTCTACCAAAAGCATACCCAACAAAATATTACTCCACTTGCGTGCCCAAAACATTCCTTATGTAGCAATACCAGGGGTGGGTGATCATGTGATCCCCTACCAAGATCATAGGCTACAACTTATTAAAGCAGCGCATGAGGGTGCTGCTTATGCCCATGCTGGTGTTGCGGCTATGATCTCATTGTTACAAAAGTGTTATTGGTGGCATGGTCTATATAAACAGACCAAATAGTATGTACTTTGTTGCGTCATCTGTCAATAAATAAGGGGTTCCACCATCAACCGCCCAACACAGACACACCTCTTAGTGTCAAACAAGCCTATGCAGTGTGTGTACCTGGACCACTGTGGTCCCTTAAGTTCAGATGATGCATACAAATATATTCTACTAGCTGTAGATTCTTGCTCGAGATTCCTGTGGGTGTGTCCACAACGAATGGCTGACGGTTGCACTTTTATTAAAGACTTGCAAGTCTTTATTGGGACATATGAATGGCCACATTCTATTTGGACCAGGGTTCTGCTTTTGCCTCTAGGGCTTACAGTGATGCCATGTGAATATTGGGGGTAGCAGTGTATTGTTGTTTTCCATATCATTCAGAGGGAAATTTGATTGTGGAAAGAAATAAAAAGAGCCTTAAAGCAATCCTTAACAGCTAAAGTATTAGGCTCCGGTGGTAGTTTGATCTATCACCTACATGGGTTCCAGAGAACATCAAATAATCTGTCTCAAAGATCTTTGGGTGGCCGAACCCCATATGAGGTCCTGTTTGGGACATGCTCATCATGTTCGACCACAGAAGCCACCTCCTGGTGATGGTCCCAGGACGCTCCTGTTTCGGCTACTCCACTACTCTGACAGAGGCTCCATCCTGCGTGAAACACAAAAGCACAAAGACGTCACGGTCGAAAATGCCCAGATTAAGTTTTTTTTCCAGATTACACTGTATCAGTATAGCAACAGAGATATTTTTTCCTGGTCATCAAATGCTGCCTCGCTGAGCTGGATATTTGTATTTGCTCCTATTCCTGGCACATATGAGAGTGGTTTCAGAGGAGAAAACACATTCCACTGACTCTCCTGATGCAGTTTGGGAACGTTGGAGTCCACTGGACTAATATCCTCTAGTCAGTACACACTCAGAACAAAAAAGATCCTACGACTCTGCTGCAGGCCGTCGCCAAGGACATCAGCCCAGTTCAAAGCATCCATCTCAACCGAAGAGCGCTCCCAAACTGAACAAGTTATACAAGAGAGTCGCTGAGCACTGCAAATTGCGGCCACAATATGAGAGGCCATGCAGGTCTCCGACTCTAGTTAAGATTCCACTAAATCAATGAGCGATGACAGCTCTTCCCCCAACTGCCGGTCTGGAGTAGAATCACTTGTCCTCTTCGATGTGATACCACAGACAGCTGAGGATATTATTTGAACCACACATTGTCTGATCCGTTTTTTTTCTGCTACTCAGACTGAAAATGTATGTATTGTAAGGTCAAGCTTTTATTGTTTGACTAACTATCTTATCTTCACAAGTGTTTCACTACTTCAGTGTAAACTGTACTCTATTTCACACGGCTACATTGCTGCAACATTCATGTACCTTGTCAATATTACCTGCCTAAAATAGCTTTTATTGTAATGGCTCACACTTGTAATGAGGGGGTACACATCTTTACCTGCGGCACTTTCCTCGTAGCTTCTCCCTTCTCCAAGCTATATAATCTTTGCTGCATAGTTGTTCTGCGGTTAGGTAGATACATGTTGTCCCTCTGCTCTATTGGCATTAACAGTTTTGTTTTTTCAACATGTTAAATTGCTTTATGCAATCCACTCCTGCCCCTAATTCCCTTACCTGGTCCAAATTACCCACTAGCAATTACACCAACCAGCGGGTAGCGGCTACCTGACGTGCTTCTACATACCACACATATGACCCACCTTAAAATTATCACCTGGAATGTGAGGGGTGTGCACTCCCCCTGGCGCCCATACTCAGTATACTTGTACCTCAAACGGCGTTCTGCCCACATCACCCAATTGCAGGAGACACATTAAACACAAGCTGAGGCCTTTAGGCAACAACGACCCATGAGCAGCAGAGATTTGCCACTGATTTCTCCTCCTGTGGTAGGGGTGTGTTACTACGATTCAAGCGAGGAACCCCCTTTGTGGCAGAAGATATTGCTGTTGACAAGGAGGGCTGTTACATGTTTGTTAGAGGTTGGCTTGAAAGACTTTACATCCTAATAGGTAGGATATACACCTCCAATTCCGAACAAGCCGTATTCCTTCACAGTTTATCAGGGATACTGTCTCATTGGAAGGATCTGCCATTTGCTAATGGGAGAATTTCAACTGAGTCCTCGAAACCACTCTTGACCATTCTTTCCCCCCTTTCCGTGTACACCTGCTACCTCCAACACGCAAGTACTGCAGGACTGGCTCCAGCACTGGCAATTAACAAACATCTGGTGCTTCTGTACTCCGGATACAAGGATATATTCCTTCTTGTCTGCACTAATTACATGTCTGTATTGACAGACTCCTTGCCTCAATCTCCTCACTCCCAACCATCTCCAGCATAGACTATTTAGGTCAAATCCATTCTGATCACAACCCTCAAACTTTACAATTTGCTTGGGATAAATATCCCTCCACTATCACTAGCTGGCAGCTAAAACCATCGCTCCTGGAAGACCCACCCTTCGTGCCTCTCAGTGGGGTGGTCACCGAATACTTTGAAAACAATAATGACACAGTATCCACTAAATCAATAGAATGAGATGCATTTAAGGTTACTTAACAGGAGCACTGCTTTGGGACACAATGGTCCAAGTGTCAAACATGTCACAGATATTTCAAACACTGAACGCACTCTCCTCAGTCACAAAAATCATGCCATCCAAAACCCTACTGGCATTCCCCAACAAACAGATGGTCAGCGGGAACACACCTCCCTGTTGGAAAGATTGCGCTACCTAAATTATTTTGCCCACTTAACTCATCATCATCAAAGAAACTTTATTCGATTGTTTTTAGCAATCATAAAAGTCATTTTACATAAAAAACTATTTTCAGCAGGAGAAGGGATGCAAAGAGTGAAATACATATAAATATGAATATGAATATAAACATGTAAAATTTAAAAATTAAAAAAATTAAAAAAAGAAATAAAAGTTAATGAACAGTTTGATTAAGAGGAGTAATAAAAAAGACCTCGAATATAGTACTTGGAAATCTCACCCATTTGCCTCAAGACATTTTCTGGCCTTAATCACTGAACACAGGAACAAGGCTAATCCATTACAAACCATGATAAATGGAAGAGATAAAAGATACAAGAAAGCTGGACGACATTGTTTAAAATGCATTAATTTTAAAAGTGGTATCACAAACGTTTTCCTAAAAATTTAATAATATTTACAAAAGAAAAGTGTGTGCATTGTATTTTGGTCAGAGACATTATCACAGGGACATTTTTCCAATTGTGGAGACCAATCATTAATCAGGGGGAAACTAACGAGGCGGTGAAAGGACTCTAGTCTCAAACGCGTAAGGACAAACCGATGTCTTGGGTTCGTGACTTTGCATAAGTATGGTTCCATGTCATTCGTTTGTTGTATCATATGGTTTCTCCTGACACTATATTTGTTTGCCTCCACGTCCCATCTCAATTCAGCCAGATGGGTGTGGCAAGTATTTTTCAGATCTTTCCTGGAGATTGTTTTCAATTCGTCTGGGGTAAAGAACAGCTCAGGGTGGCCTAATTTAATAAGAAAGTGCTTTATATAATTTAGCCATGGAATTTTGGACGAGTAAGTAAGTGCTAGGGCATCTACTATAATAGTCCTGTTCAACCTCGCAGGATCTGAAGTCCATACTTTATGCCAAAGTAGGATTGGTTTAACACGAATGAGATCTGTAAGGTATGTTACTCCCATTTCTGAATGGCATACTACTGTTGATGTTGTTTGCGGGACACTTAGGACTGTTTTCAGGAGAGCGTTTTCTGTCAGCTGTAAAGTAGTGCAGTCTCGATATCCCCAAAGTCCGGCCCCGTACAGTGCTACTGAGACACATTTCGCATTGTAAAGAGTCATCATGTCTTTGGGAATTACTCTCCCCACCCTTTTAGAGAAGTTTTTTACCGCCATAACGGTTTTCACAAATAACAATTTTCTCGCTTTTATGGCTTGTACCCATGTACCTTTATCATCAAACATGATACCTAAGTATGGAAATGTCCCTGTGTTGACTAGTTTTACATCTTTTAAGGCTATATGGCAATTTTTTTTGCTGCATCTAGGATATGTCATAGAAAAAGTTTTAGTATGATTGATTTTGAGGCCCAAAACGTCCATGCAGTTATCAAAGGTTATAACTAATTTTTGCAGAGCAACTGGGGTGCGGGCCATCAAAACGGCATCATCCGCATACAAGAGGGCCGGAATTTTCTGAAAGCCTACTTGTAGAAGATCACTACAGGCATCAGAAAGGGTCCCCTCTAAGCTGTTAATATACAAAGCGAACAATAGGGGAGCTAACACGCATCCTTGACGCACCGCTTGTTCGATGGGGAAAGATGAAGTACATTCCCCTTGACGCCCATAGCGAACCTTGGCATTTGCACCAGCATACAATTCCCTAATAAAATGGACTATGGTGGTATCGACCCCCAAGTCCAGCAAAATGGGCCACAATTTTGAATGCACCACACAATCGAATGCGGAAGTTAAATCGACAAATGCAAGGTATAGTGCTCCGGGTTTGGCCCTTGTATATTTACCAAGTATGATCTCTAAGTTAAGAGCCTGTTCCGTTGTCCCTATGCCAACCCTGAACCTGTATTGTAGATCAGAGAGGATATGATTTTCCTCCATCCAATCTTGTAGTCTGTTTAGGATGATGCGTCCCGCAATCTTTGCAAGTGTGTCAAGCAGTGAAATAGGACGGTAACATGCGGGATTATGGCGATCTCCCTTTTTATAGATTGCAATAATTATTGACTCAGCCCAGGTCAAAATGAAAGTAGTTGAACAACAGGCGCGTAGCACCTGTGTCAACAGTGGACCCCAAAAAGAGGTATTAGATTTATAGATATCAACTGGAACTCCATCTGGGCCTGGGGCTTTTCCACTTTTACTTGCGTTTATAGCGTCAGTGACCTCATTTAAAGTAAATGGTAAGATAGGGTCATAGGAGTCTAGTTTAGGGTGATTTATTTCTAATGCCAAATTTTCTGAGGAGTAAATAGCGGAAAAGAAGGCAACCCACTCTTCTTCCGTGATGGCAATTTTAATTTGGGGTATTTCTTCATCACATAGGAGCGGAGAATTCACAATTTTCCAGAATTTTACATTATCGTTCCGGGTGCTCGCAGCATAGAGGGATTGCCATGCCTTATTTTTTAAGTTCTGTTTCCTTTTCTTTATGGCATTTTTATACTCCTTCCTCTTTAAACTTAGTTGGCGTTTATCCGGGTTTTGTGAATGTAGGTAACTTTTTAAGTTCTTACGGGCCAGTGTGCATTCAGCTTTAAACCAGCCTTTACCTTCTTTCGCTTTCGGTTTATTAAAAGTTGCTTTAAAAGACTGTTTTATACTAGCCGTAATTACCATAAAGGCCTCAATACGGTCTCGTGGACACGTGTTGTATGCAAGGCAAGTATTAAATTCGTTAGCATGATTGGTCACTAGTTGGTTCATAAAACCTGTAGGTTCAATATCTGTCCACCGGATGGTGTAACCATTTCTTGCTCCTAATTCAATATTTCCTACTATCTCTTCCGTGTCCCTGTGTATACAGGCGTGTTGGGGAAATGTAAGGCCTAAGATTTGAGGGTTATGGTCGCTGAATATGGTGTTTTGAATGCTATAATCAAGTACATAAGGAAAGAGATTGTTGGAAAATAGAATAAAATCAATTATCGTGTTGGCTTGCCTACCGTTAAAGGTGGGTTTCAGTTGTGGCCTACCCTGAGTGAGGGAATTGCATAGGATGAGGTTGAGACTAAATAGAACTTCATTCAACGAGTTGCCTGAGTTGTTGTGAATGAAATGTAATAAATTGTTTTCACCATCAGGGGCGTGGGGGCAGTAGCCCTTAGTTGAGCTGGGACACAGGTATATGTTAAAATCACCTCCCCACACAATATAAGATTGTTTGTTTGAGGAGTCACATACTCGGTTTATGTCATCCTGAAGGAGGTTAAGTATTCATCGAAGATCTTGAAAAGGTACATTATTATAGAAATTAATGACGACCAATTGTGCAATATTTTTTAAATGACATGAAATCACTTGGTAGAACATATTAGATATTAAAGCAATGTCCTTGATTATATCACACTTGTTGGATATAAAGGTGCACAAGCCACCCTTAGCCCTGCCCCGTGCCGAAGGAACGGCAGGAGTATGTAGTGTCCTGTAGCCATTTATATGAATCGGATTCACAGACCAAGTCTCTTGGAGACATACCCAGGGAAAATACTGAATGTATTCTAGCCAGACCTCGTTCTCCACCTTAGATCGGAGGCCAGCCACATTCCAGAATAAGAAAGAAAGATGGTCTTTATGCATTGTTCTAGCCTGATTAACAGAAGACTTGTCAATTATCTGAGTTTTCCCTGAGGTAGTAATGGTTTCTGTGCATACCAAAGGAGTCAGGGCACAGGTAAAAGTTTTTTTTGGCAGGGCTCTTGATAAGGATTCATCATTGAAAGATTGCCTAGAAGAGGGTTCCATGTTCGATCGTTCTTCTCCATTGTCTGCTACTGAATTATCTACAACCAGATGGGCGTGGTCCGATATTTCTGTAAGGTGCTTGAGTCTACAAGGTTCCTTGTTGGATAATAGTCAATCAGTATCTTCCATACTGAGCCCCCAAAATCTGTTCGCGGTAGAAATCATATATTGTGACTCAGGCCTGGTTCTATGATCCTCAAGACAAAGGCTAGGTCCATCATAGTTGTTGGTGCTCGTATAAAAGAAACCCAGAGGAAGCAGGGCAACACCATGGTCGGTAATCTGATGTGGACTTAAGTTTTTTAAGATATCTTTGACCAACGTAGGGGTTTTAAATGAAAGAACTACACAATCACCCTTGAATATTTTACCGTTTCTACCCACCCATTTTACCCTTCTGACCATCTTGATGTCTTCAAAAAGTTTGTTTGTCAGGCCAGGTTTCAGGCGAGTTGCAATCCAGTGAAGGGCCTTGTTCCTCAGAGCTGCACATGATTCCCCCCACTGCTCCAGATAAAATGGGGACATTGGCAAGAACTGCCACGTAGGGGGTTGCCGCAGGCAGGAGGTCAAGTATATCTCTCTCGGTTAAAGGGGCACCCTGGTAAACTTTAGGAATGATTACGTGTTCCCTTCTTTTTGGCGGTATTTTGTGGGGTTGGGCATTGCCAGTTCTTTCAGGTGAGGCACAGGGGTCGACTTGTCTTTGGGTAATCTGTAAAGTGGGTGGTTGGGCCTGATGCGTTAAAGGAGGCCTGACGTTGAAATTGGAATAACAAAGCTGTTGTGCAGTTGGGGATGAGGGGTTTATTAATTGTGGTTTCAGTGTTTTAAGTAGATAATCCATTTTCCTCTCCAATTGAGTTAGATGTTCCATTACTTGATCAAAACGTGTACTAACTAATTTTTCTAGAGCAGTCAGTATCTCTGCGGTATTAGTTTTCCCTTTCACTATATGAGGTTTATTCTTATGGTCAGATTTTTGATTTTGGAGGCAGGTTTGAGCATTTTGGATACATACATTGGATTGTACTTTTGAAGAGCCATGTCTAGCGTTCACAGGCGGCTCTTGTTTGGATGGGACATCCTTCCTTGCTGGTTGGGGTTTCCTCTTACGTTTTGGTGAGGGAGGATGGTCATCACCATCTGAGATTGTGTCAATTATATCTTGGATACATCCATTAGTAATTTTAGACTGGGTTTCACTTCCAAAAAGATTTGCCGGATGTTCAGGGATTGTTGTTAAAGGGGGAGAGTTAGGGATTACTAATGACTTATTCTGGGTGAGTATTTTCCCCTCAACATTGGTGATCTGAGAGAAAGGAATTTAAAGGGCTCCTGCACGATTGTGATGCTGCCGCTGGTGCCGCCTCCTCCCTTTGCTGGAAAATGCGCTTCCCGCCGAGCGGGAGCTCGAGAAAGGAAATTAAAGGGCTCCTGCCCGATTGTGATGCTGCCGCTGGTGCCGCCTCCTCCCTTTGCTGGAAAACGCGATTCATACACATTCAGCAGCGGACAAATCTGGGTGGCTCCTCGCATGGCTTATTCACCAGGACCAACCCACACACCCCATCATGGCAATAAGATCCGCCAATAACATCTTACTCTATACCCAACTTGAAATACATAAATAATTGACCAAACACTACATGCAAATATACCAATTGATTTCTCCCGCAGTTCCACACAACTTTAACTGTTTCTTTTATATGAGATCATTACCCCACATCACGCCGGAACAGCTAGCTGAACTTGATGACTCCACTATGCAATTTGAAATCCAAACAGCAATGATATTGCGTGCCTCTGGCAGGCCCCCAGGCTCAGATAGCCTGCCTGCTGAGTTCTATAAGGCTTGTGACCCTCTCCTTGCTCCTGATTGCTGACACTATACAACAAATCTCTCTCAGTTTATTGTCTTTTTGCCTCCCAATGTGAGGCGCTACTGATCTCTCTCGCCAAGTCTGATAAAGACCCTACACTACTGGTGTCGTACAGACCACTTGTCCTACTCAACACAGATTATAAGGTCCTAACCGCCTTTAGTCCTATTTCCATTATACCGAGACCAGAATGGGTTCACCCAGCCCGCAATACTTCCTTGAAACTGCGATGATTTTTTCGAGTCATGACTTATTCCCGACAGTGTTGGCCTTGTGCTGAGTGACTGGTTTTGGACCTCGAAAAGCCCTTTGCTTATTAGATTGGTCCTTTCTATTTAATACACTAGCTCGTTATGGGATACGGAACCACTTTTTGCAACTAGTGCAATTATTGTATACCCAACCACTGGTAAGGGTTAAGACGGGTTCCCTCGTGTCTGACCCATTTCACATACACCAAGGCACTAGACAGGGCTGCCTGCTATCCCCTCTTCTCTACTCCCCGGCAATGGAACCACTTGCAGTAGCAATTATGAAACAGGACAAACTGTGGGTATACCTTTAGAAGATGGAATCCACACTATCTCCCTTTATGCCGATGGCTTACTACTTTATCTTAAAAACATGCACACGGCATTCCTGACACAATAGCTCTGATACTCAATCACTTTGCGTCCCTTTAGGGCCTGAAGGTTAATTGGGCAAAATCTTGCCTGGTTTACCCTTAATAATGCACAAATCATTTGGCAACACCACATGTTCCAGTATTTAGGTGTACACATTTACCACTCTACGGCGGACTTCTTTGATGGCAACATCACACGAGCAGCCACATCCTTGTGATCCCAAATGGGCTTCTGGCTCATATTACCATTAATGGTGGCGGGGTGCGTTGCGCTCCTGAAAATTGTAGTTTTTCTCCACTTCCTATACTACTGTTCTAATTTACCATTCTTTAGTTAATTTTAATGGCACATACAGGAATTCATGTGCCATACCTCCTGTTGCTGGGTTGATTTGGCGAAATTATGCTCACCCCTATGTCAGGGTGGACTTGCAGTACCACATCTGAAACATTACTGTCTCGCTTCACAGGTCCAAAGGGGAGTTAGATGGTTAGCTGGCCGTAAACCGGCAGACGCAGCCACGGCCCTACATGCCTGGAACCTGCACGCAATCCTTTACTTATTTCACCTATGCTTCTGAATGAGAACTCCTGATCCCCTGCTGCTGGACATGGCTTATTGCTGCTACTGCTGATGCCTCTACCTCACGCAATCCCAGAGCTGGCAATTCTTTGCACTCCTAGGGGTGACAACTTCACCTCCACAACAGAACTGATGGCATGGCATGCCGTTGGTCCACACTCACTAGGCAAGCTGTACCAGGAAGGCATTGTTGTTCTGTGTACATCGTTAATGAAAGATGATGGTTTGCCCTCCGGACAGTTCCTACTGTCAACTCCTCCTTGGCCTTGTTGGGAGGTAAATGAGGTGACATGTCACACGAATTTCCCCACACATCTCACAATTCAGTACCTTCATATGAAAGAAGCAGGCTGACACCTGATACGGTAGTTTGCCGACTCATTGCACATTCACACCTCCCCACCACTTATCTACCTTTGACAGCAATGGGAAACTGACTTTGCCCGTCCTTGCTCACATAAAGAATGTGCTGCGTTATTGGAAGGCCTAGCGCATGTCCCACATAATGCCTGATTTAAACTGATTCAGTTCTATATCAGACATACGGCTTACTTACCCCTGCTAAAAATGTACCCATATTTCCATTGAAGTGATGCTGCCTGCCATCGCTGTCATCAAAACGACACAGATCTGCCTCACATGCTTTGGGCTTGTCCACACCTGCATATCTACTGGGAAGGAGTCACGTCTCACCTATCCAGGTGTACTGACTGATACGGTCCACAAACATGGAAGGTGTGTCTTTTAGAGCTATTCAGTAAAGACAAGGAAACCAGAGCCAGCACTCACTTCTTGGGCCTGGGTTTCATAACGGCAAACGCCTCATTACTAGACATTGGAAGTCACCTAACCCTCCGGCACTGGTTGCTTGGACTGCCTCTTTGCTCACATGGGCCCAGGTGGAAAGCATTCTGTTACATAGGGAAGACACCCTAGAGCTCCACAAGTACCTAGTAGCTTATATTGGGACACCATTTTATCCGAGTTTGAGAATAAGGCACACTCAGATGCTGCTGATTAAATGTGGCTGTCACGAAACATCATATACACTGCAGCGCTATTTACAAATTCAGATCTCGGGACGAATAATTCCCTTTCATGAACATACCTATCCAGGAGTAAAAAAGTGAGCACTGCCCTGGTAACATTAATTTAACGGAACGTGGGCGTGTGAAAGGTGGAGAAGATGTTTGGGCTCCTTGAGTGATGTATTGCAGTTCTCTTTCAATGTTGTGATTCAGTTCCCCCTGAAAAACAAATGAAAAATTTAACTGTTTATCAATCCCATTGTCTTTTCTCTCAGACATTGGACATACCAACTTTTTGTAATATTAACAGTTAAATTTTATGCTGCCTCCGTTACAAAGATATTATATGCTAATTTATGTATCCTTGTTATATTGCTACTTCGCTTTCCCTTTCTCCCCATTTCCTCTTTCTTTATGTGAACACCTAACTTTGCAACACTGTAAACAACATGTACCAGTTTTAACTTGGAACTAAGAGGTTAATTATGGCACACAGTAACCGTGCTCTAGCCTTATTGCACACTTTGTTTGTATTGTTGTTGAGATGTATATTTAAAAACTCAAAAAACAGACAAAAGAAAATGAAGTTCTGTTTGGCATCTCTATGTTTGTTACAGGTCTTGATGGTACTGGTGCAGTGGTACAGACACACCTTTTTGGCATAAATGAACGTGTCTCTGTTTTACAGGAATTACAACAGGTCAGTGCTTAATTTGAGCCGGTGGTTTCCACTCAATTGTCAACAACGGCACTTATGACAGTCAGTCACATAGTAACACTGTCTGTCTTATTTAGAAACGAGGATAATAACTGCTGTTTATTATTTCAAAATATAATAAAAACGACTAACGCCTTCCTCCAAAGTCATTCTTATAGCTTTAGGGGACTGGAATAGTCAGAACTGGCACACTTGTAGAAGTGTGATGGTTAGTATTTGTGTTGTTATTGTAATTGGCAGCACTGACAGCGGCAGAAGCTGGTGCAAGCTGAAGTGGCCTTCTGATAAACGCCCTGGCACTATATTTTTATAAATTACACCCTGTAACAGGCCCAAGATGAGTGTTCCACAATGCACACCGCTACTTTGGGGATGAGGGATTCAACAGTATTCACAGGTTGAATTCCAAAAGTTGGAGATCTGGTTTGTGAAAAGATACCTGTGAAGAAGGTGTTTGGCCCATCTTACCGAGCGCCAGCCCCAGTTCTTGGGATACAGGGCAGCAGGACAGTGATCCTACCACTGTTGCCTGGTTCTAAAGACAATCGTTTTGTCTCTACAGATAATATCAAATTGCCTCATGTGGCTGATCCTGCACAGTAGACTTGAGGATTCCTGGGTAGTTCCCTTATTCCTCTCAATACCCTACAGGAAGAACTTCTTCAAGCATTAAACAATGCTGAAATTGTCTCCCCATGGTTGGTGAGGGCAGAGAATGAACTTTTGTAGATTCCGGTTACTTCTACAACTACAAGTACAAGAAACATCCAAAACATTAATCTAATGCAACACAAACTGTCTATGATGGACAACAATTGGATACATCTACCAGTTCTCTTTTGCTTGCTGCGGCTCCAATGTTTGTTCAGACCAATTTCTGTTTATTTTGTGGATATAGATGATTTTTCTTCAACTTCAACAACTGCTTCAGTACATGGTATATGTAAGCTTTTTAACTGGCTTAAACACAATTATTGTATTCGTCCATGGCATTACCTATAGATTTTATTGGCACTGCTTGCTTTTCTTATTTGGATTGGATTTGTTGTTGTTCTCTTCTTGCTTATACATGGCCATTATCGTCCTGAACACCCTTTTGTTGAACTGGTGGATGAGGTTCTAAAATCATATTTATCTGCCCACAAAGTACGAGGAGACGTGTCTCTAGTGAACGTTTCTGCTGTCCCAGTTCCTTATGGGCTTGTTTTGGTTAAAATTCCATATAGCATTTTTGGTCCTACTGAAATGATACAGATTATTTATGTTTTTAAAATCTTGATGAATTAAATGATCACACCTGGGGTTGTGTCAGTTGAATCTCTGCTTTCTGAGCTTGAATATTTTGCTGTATTTGAAAGTGAAGATATCTACAAAAAATTGGCTAATTATGGCAAAATGTTCATTATGGACACCATTACCTGCACAGAGCTAGTACCCCATCTTTAGATTGTAATTATGCACAATGGGAACATGGTCAACTACTCCTTTCGGGGGGTTCTAAAACATATGTAGATAAAGTCAAGTATTTTACTTTGCATGGTGCTATTAATCCCTAGACACATTATTTTGAATCACTTGATTTATTCAAATGTATTCATTTCCCAGATAACCATAGAAGGTTATGAATACTGGAAAAAGACAGTTGATTTGAAAACAGTTTGAGGAATGAAAGGGTGACAAGTGAAAGGCATTGATGCTTTATTCAAAGCATGGTTAATTCTATTGAAAATGATTTTTCCTTGAATGAAACTGTTCAGCAAACAACTTGCCTTGGGTTACCAAAAGTCAAAGAAAGGAAAGTGACCAGTGTTCCCTCAAAAGCAAAGTTTAAAAATTGGTAGAATGTTGTGGATTTTACAGAAGACAGCTCAATGATATGGTTAAAAATGGTACATTTAATTCAATACTTTCAGGTCCCAATCGGTGGTTATTGTGGCCAGTGGAAACAAATGATTGTCTTGCATATTTAATTAACTCTTCACGTGGTTTTAAAGCAAGCAGACTGACACCACATTACATCATCACACAACACACAGTTATAATCACTACATAAAGTGTGGGCAAATTGTGTCAACAATGGTTGCAATGCTCCACATTGACAGCTGTTAAAGATCGTCTCTCTTTCCTCTCTGAGGAAAAAGTTTTGCAGGATTTCTTGCTAGGTTTCAGAAAACAATGCACTAAATTATTTTTGTATGCAGTATACACCAAATATGGAAGCTTTCACAAATGAAAGCAGCCACCTGTTTAAGGCAAATAAGACAATTTAGAGGAAGTATCAGCCGTTGTCGATAAGGGTATGAACACACTGTTTACTCGCATTTACACTTTAAATAATATAGTGTCATCTGCAATTGACATCATTCAGAATGACATGTTGTCATTCCAACATGTTCAGAGACAGCTTAGGTCCATTATGCAGTTAAGTTCCACACCGCAAGTCTTGAAGGGGAATTGAGTGCCTTCCAAACATGTGAGGTCACAGAGTTATTTGCTCATTTCAGCCTTACCTGCAGATAACAGATAATGGCAAAGAAAGAAGATAGTTACATCATACTTAGTATATAAACATTAGATAAGATTGCCTTTTACTGTGGCAGAAATACCATCATCAGTATGGTTAATACATGGGGTGATAACACTGCTGATTTCTATATTCCGATTCACTTCATGTCTAAAACATTTTCCAATTGGCAGAGCTTAACATTTAGGAGAGAGTTACACTAATGATGTGTGGGAAATGCCTTCCGATTATAAGAGTATGAGTGGAGTCTTTCTTAGCGGGAGTATAAGATTTCTGTAAGACATTCAATGATATGTTGACAGATGGCATTGCACAGCGCATTCAAAGCGTCAGTGGCTAACAGCCTGCTACTTGAAGGGCATTCCTGTCTCTTTGATTCGCCCACTATTTCAGTTACTTTTGAATGGGAGTTACATAATGCTGTGTAATCAAGGCTGCTGTGGGATGAGATCCAGTGTTGCATATGTGATATCTGTTTCTTAAATAGTGACCACCTGTGGCAATGTACTGTTGCCAGCCACACATGAGATAAAAGCAGCAAACGTGTGACCTCACATTGCTGCTACCAGTGTCAATTTCAACAAGCTGAGCAGACTAAAGGCACTAGTGTTTGAAAAACACGTGGCACTGACATCTGTCCATGAAACCTATGACCTACATTTGGCAAGGTCATCAGCGGAGATATAGAGCTGGATTTCCATCTTGGCAGACGGGTTACTCTGTCACAAACATGAAGATTATTCCATCCGCCGTATTAAAATCTCCATAGTATATAATGGAATTGTAATATGGTGAATGGGGTATTGTCATGTTTGTGGCTGAGTAACCCTGTCCCCCAAGATCGAAATCAGGCCCATAGTTCCTCTTAAATATAAAGGGGCATATTTACAAGAAAGTGGCACATCACTCCTGATGCGCCACTTTTCTTCCATTGCCCTGCACTACTCTGACAACACCATGTGTGCACCGTATTTACAATACAGCGCACATTTGAACAATAGAGTCAAAAGTTTTGATGCTAGTGTGGTGCTTTGCAGGATTAGTGCCAAAAATTATGGCACTAATCCAGTGAAGTAAAGGGGGGCCCATAGACTAAAATCAGTGTGCCATGTTATGACAGAAATGGTGCAGTGAAATCTTGTAGACTTCACTGTGCCATTTTTTAGGGCCTCCCAGTGCCGGAACTCCCCCCTTGCCTGAAATATACCTGGTGCAGGCATAATCTGGTACAAGGGTTTACAAAGTGGCGCAATGCTAGTATTGCGCCACTTTTTAAATACAGCGTGTCAGAAATGCCTACCTAATGCCACATTAGCATAAAAAAATTATCTATTTTGGCAAAAGGAGGCGCAAGGGGCTTGTAAATATGCCCCTAACTTCCCGAGATACTCCAATGAATTGATAAGTCGTATTTTTAATGCATCCAACATCGCAAGGATTGTACACTTTTTTAAAGCTGTAGGTTCTGGATTTGTAAGCACATTCCAGGCCTTTTTAGGGTGATACCACCAGCTACATACTCACTTTTTTTTGGTGTTTTTGGTTGATTTCCACTAGCCTTGACATTAATTGACGGTATTCTGCTGTTGCTATTTTTGATTCACAATGGCTGTCCCATCTCAAACAAGAAGATTGATGGAGCTCCCCCCATCCAAACTGTGTCATGAACGCATGACGCAGTACTTTGGAACATCACTACTGTGTGAGCTTAATGAGGATTGGTTGCTTTAGTTCAGGCTAGTGTTTGGCTGTGTGCAGCCTGTTTTATGTTGTTTACGGTGCCCTTTTGAGAATGCCCTCGAGGTGTGTCTTGTTCAGAAACAGGGTCTTTCAACAGACATGAATCTGATGATGTTTCCATTGAGGGTTCATTCCAGGAGTTGTTCTACAAGGCTGTAGTTGTTCCATGATGCTTCCAGTGAGTCATCTTTCCAGGAGCAGGTTGCCTCGGATCTTGGTGTCCCGTTATTTGGCACTGCATAGAACGTTGCCCCCTCAGCTGCTGCTGAGGCTATGGATCACATGTGCACCTTTGGCCTTTTGAATGAGTCTTCTGTGATAATGTCATCTGCTGAAGTGTAGTCCCTCTTAGATTCCATCTCCACTGATTTGTTTGATGACCTCATGCAGGCTTCCTGTGAATTTTAATTTAGACCTGTTTTACTAAACTAATAATATCTTTTGAATGGCCATCTTTTCTTTGACTGCTCTGCTTGTCAACATGGACATTTTTATGATTGTTAAAGTGTATATATAGCTTTAGACTATTTTTATCCTTTAATCTTTTAGGGATACTAGAATCTGAACTCCTGGACTAACAAGGGCAGGGTGTTATAACAACTCTTTTGTTCCCGGGTTGGGCACCCCTGTACTAGCTTGGTTTCACAACATGTGCCTTTGTTTACTTTTATACATGTTTTATTCATATATAAGCAGGCTAGCCTTTAGCATTTGCTTTTGCATATTTTATCATTGGCTCCTTCTAGGACGTTCACCCTGCAGATTTAATCAGCCTTGTACTACACATAATCTGTACTCTTTGCCTAGGCTAGGACGCACAGGACCTGATATGCTAACTTGTATTTGCCAGCCCAGGAGTCAGCTTCTGTCTCTGAGACACAGCATTACATCAGGGCTGCTGCCCAAATGAGGCATGCGTCATAATATAAACTGCACTTAAGGCCAATGGGGGTAGGGGACATTCAGTCATGGCCATCCTGCGACGCTGATATCTCAGCCTCCTGAGGAGATTGCCATCTGCATAACAGGCCGACTCCAGCTATTCTATTCATGTATAGGGTTGAGGCAAATCATTTAGGTCAGGCTAGTGCTCTCAGATTTAGACACAGGGCTTTATAGACTCTCTAGAAACACAAAATATTGTGAGGTTGTTCATCTTCTTTACTCTTGCTGTCACGTTGGTTATTGTGCTCTGTTTCATCTGCCTAATTATCGCAGCACATGCTTTTTATACTCAAGTGTGATTACTTCAATAAATACATTGAAATACATCTTATATTTCACCTTGGCGTGCATGAGTAACTGAGTGAAAGGGGTACAATCTGTTTCCATGACTTCCCTGAGGAGTCAGCATCTCATGTTGAGGTTACTATAATCACCTTTTGCCCTTAATGGGTTGGTGGTCAGGGTGAGGCACTGCAAACTAGCCAGCAGTTACGTCGACAACTGCCAAATGGTGTGGGGTGTACTTAGTCTCCCACACTCGATTTTACTGCCATCCTAAACATGCAGTTCTATTACCAAACTGGGAACCGCATAACTGTACTCATTTGCGGCTGGACTGAAAAGGTCTACAAGATCACACAGCTTTAAAACTCATTTGGCACGATCTATCTGAAGTGCACTGTAAGGCCATTGTTTACTATGCTTTAATAGTTAATATATTTGGATATATAATTAAAAATGTGCTGTAGGATGCACAATTTGTGCTATTTTTTCCAAATTTCCTTGTCGATAGGCCCCCAACCTCCTTTGAAGTGGTCAGGCTCACTCGCAGTCGTCGCTTACTATGCACTGTCTTTTTTTGTGTTCTCTGGTCTGTCTTTTTGTTGTTCTTTGTAAGAATTAGGTATGGCTGGATAACCTGTAAGGTCATCATTTACTTTGCTTTAAAAGTATATATGTGAATATGTAATGAAAAATGTGCTGTAGAATGCACTATTTTTGCCATATTCCTCTGAATTGTCTTTGTGGGATAACCCCCCCTCGCAAATGCCCAAACCCCCTTGAAGTGGACATGCTGGCTCACTGTGCTTGCTCGCACACATCGTTTAGGAGCGGGTATGACAAAATTTGGGTTCCCAGACTGACCCTGACTACAACACAAGTATCCCCCACTTATGCCCCTTTTTACACCAGTGTGGGAACGTGCATGGAAGTGGACCTTGTTCTCTGTCCGATTAACCTTGAAGTAGAATGGAAAGCAAAGGTGTTAGCCACAGATTTACAATTTTAACTCATGAGGTGCGTTTGGCCACACAATGAGGACCAAGAATCAATATGGAAAGGTTAGTAGGTTTATTACAAATTAGTAATTAATCCAGTGTGTATAGGTGTGTATCAGAATCAAACTGTAAAGGTGCAAAATCAGAGCTAGCAAGCTGAAATGCCAGAATAAATTTAGCCTTAACAGCATAAGGCATACAAGAGTCACAGTCACAGCAATACAGAAACTAAGAAACAAAAACCGACGTTCCTTCTAAGCATGAACTAAATCAATGTCATCTTGCTCAGGCTCTAACTGAAAAGGGACTGCTAAAAGGGTCTCAAGGGTTTCAGAAATGAAGCAAGGCAGGTGTCAGCATCTCATCATCCTAAAGTCTCCAGTAGAAAGCATGAAAAAATAGAATCATTGTTAGCATAATGTTAAACACTCTCAAAGGGCAAGGAAAAGTAGAGAGGTCTGTACCTCTCAGAGTCCAAATGAATCTGCTATAACTCCAACAAAGTAAACACTAACAAAGTGGAAAGTTTCAGGAGCATCCATATTTCTAAACACCTCACCAGAAACCCAATTATTTCTCTTTCTGGCAGAGCACAATTGCAACATTAGAGTAATCTCCCATCCCACAGAGTTCCAATGACCAGGTTAACCTTGAGTGCCTTGATTTCAGTCAGAAAGAATAGGAGGCTTCTTCTGCTCATTAAATTGTCCAGTCCATGCCAAGATTTCTCTTCTCAAGCCTTTCTATTTCTAAAACACATTACTCCTTTCTCCACCCAAGAAAACACAAATGCACACCTGCAACAGAAGAAACATGCAAAGCAAAGGGTGCAAGCATTGTCAGAATAAATGCAAAACATTAATAAATTAATTCATCATTACATATGAAATACGCTTTCAATAAACGAAACATATTAAATTATAGGTATAAATGTGAATGAGAAATACAAATTCTCATGTTAAGGCTAAACATTAGAACATATGTATATATAACACTCTAACTTCTACCGGGAAGACACCTTCAATAGTACGTTTTGATGCTTCACTTTACATTAATAACATTCAGACACACAAGATATATGATGTCGGTTACATTTTTGTAATACTTCTGCATCATGCAGGGGTAAAGTCACAATTACGCGGCTCCACCAGCATGTTTAACTCCCATTCTGAAATATAAATCTTTGGCTGCACGTGTCATGTTACAAACACGTCAGATTTACAGTAAATCTAACGTTCAGATTTTTGTTGACTCATCAGGAAACACGACCGCTCACGAGGAGCACAAGCCACTCTATGTTTTACGCATGCTGACCCCACCGACCTTTTGGTGGTATTGACATCGAGCGCAAAATGTGTAAAAGGCAGAAGTAATGTTTACACACATTATCACCCAATTTTTACTCCAAAATCAGGATTAAAACACATTCATTGCAGGCATAAATGTTACTTGGGCCAGAGTCACTTTCTAGTCCCAGTTTACACCATGGTCCAAATGAACACGTTCATGTACATTATCTAAGAATGTTATACTTGAATGGCTAGGAACAACTAGAAGTCTGTAAATACACTGCCCTTCAGAGTGCTAGCAAGAAGGTAGTAGGGATTAGTGTGTTTGTTTCTTCTCTTTCTTCTTTCGCATTTGTCAACAGTCTGTTTTAGAATACACGTCATATCCTTCGGACTTGTCATATTGTTAAAATGTTTTACATTTCCCACAGACTGATACGGATGCCAGCAGCTTCAGGAGTTTGGCTTTCATGTGCAGGCGTCGTCTTGAATACATCAGCATTCTTTCTATGTAAACATTGTACTTGAACATTAAAACTTAGAAATACAAATGTGTTAAGTATTTTGGGGTTGGGGTTTTGAGTAGAGCACCCACAGCTGCCGACTTTGAAACTGGGGAACCAAGCTCTAGTCGCAGTGTGGCTCAAAATCCTGTGATTCTGGGCGGGATTTGGGGGCAACAACTGACGGTGGAAGGAGTGGGGGGAAGAAGGGGGAGCACCAACAACAGACAGTGGGAGGAGGTGGGGTTGGCAGAAAAGCAACATGAGGGAGCTGGAGGAGGGCGAGTGATGGACAGCCTGAAGACACATTTAAGAGTGTACGTCCGAAAGTTTTTTAAAGAGTACCTGGAGTAGCCTGTCGCCAGTGGAAGGAGACTGGCCATGGACAGGTAGCTGTTCTAAGTCCATGCTCCATTGCAGAGACAACACTGAAGCCCAGGAGGAAACAGAAAGGTGCAGAAGGTGCTGATCAATCAGGAGCAAGGAAACAAGAGTGGCATGGAACCCAACCAATGGTGAGTAACAGTAAGTAACGGTAGTCTCTAAGCCTGTTTGAAGCTTTTTTTTGTTAACAATGGATTTTGATAACTGCATGTGCACTGTTCAGGTGAAACCTTAAAAAACGAAGGAAATAAACAAGGAAAGAGGGAAGAAAATTGGTAGGGGACTAAGAGTGGTAAGAAATGGACAGAAGAAAATATGAAGGAAGAGTTTAGAAAAGAGGGAAGGAATGAGAGTGTGTGGGTGAAGAAGAGGCATGGTTGTCAGATAATGTCTGCTTGTTTGCAGACACAGGGAGCAGAAACTGGCTGCTATACAAGAGCTGAGGAATCTCATGCGAAGCCACTGACAGTGACAGCTAGCAGGTGATACTTCTGTGTGCTCTGAGAGAAAATAGCAGAAGGTGCCCTTTGAACATGGCATCACCGGTGCCAGTCACCCACATTAACAGGTGCATTTGTATGAGGAATGACTGTCGGAGCTACAAGATGTTACATGCATGAGACTTTGAATCAGCTGCGTGCCTCTAGATTTTATTCTACTGCATTAGCATTTATATAGCACTTCTAGACCTCGGACAAGGCGCAAAAACCGTTTGCAGGTGCAGCAAATGCGTAGCTACTATTGGTGCAGGATGTGCAGTGGCACCGGGGCTCATTAGACCCCTGAAAATGGATGCATTTACTATCTCAAACGATGTCAAAGGGGCCATTTTCCATGCTTACAACAGGTATCATGGCATTCATGCTGTGCTATTGGGACAGGTAGAGGGATTGGTTGGAAGAATGTTGAATTGTTGTGTGGCCTATGTGGGAAGTGTTTTGATGTCACACGTAAAGAGCAGAGTGGTACTGTTATTCTGACAATGGCTGCAGCACTTTTCATCCTTAATTTAGTAAGAGCTAGATCTTTGTTGCCCCTGAATTCCAGGTTATATTGGCTGTTTCCATCCTTTGGGAATGAATTCCATAAATTTGCAGCATGGTGGAGAAGGAAATTTCACCAATGGCCTCTTCTTCAAGGTAGGAAAATCAGCCACGGTGCTAGTCTAGACCAGATTATCTTTGAACTTTGCTTGGAGGAACAACGGACCCTTGGTGTGGGTGACCCTTTGACAGTGCAGAATCCACGAGGTGGAGCAAATAGCTTCAGGGTGTCAGTAAAGCTCCTGAGGCACTGTTGCGATGTGCGCACATGGGAAAAGACGTGGGAGCAATCTTAATGCCATGTTTTGTGCTGTTTTGGTAAGCGAAGGATTTTTTTCTACTATTGTATTGTGGCCAAAATATTGTCATACAAATATTAGATACATATAAAAATATTGTGAAGGTAATTGTATAAGTAAGTATGTGTCTACTATACCCAACTGAACATTCATGCCCTTTATATATCTTGCCTTCACAACATTTTTGTGGTTGATATTTTGGCCACAGTTTGTATGTTTTGGGATATTTGTTCTCTTCACATTCTGGCATCCAACCAATGGGTAGCCACACCGCCAGAACAATGGCAGTGTGGGATGCTGTACCAGCTGGCCGGCTGCCTACAGGTAAATAAAGGAAGGGAAAGCGTGCAAGCCTCCCCCCATGCGCAGCAGTGGTCATGCGACTATGCACCCTGCCCACCCCACCCGTCCAAAGCAGCCCCGGAAAGCTGCATCAAGGTGAGCACCAGTGGTGCACCACCATTAGGTTCTGGGGTTTCAGGATCCTCGTAGTTATGGTTACGGCCAAGGTGGAATTGACTACATCACACAGTCCATCAATAGTGAGTTAGAGAACTCTTTTATTGATGGCTCTCAACCGGCTTGTATCTATTTTTGAGTAAGATTTAGGAGCTTTGTAGACAAACTCAGACTATGACTCCCTCTAGTGACAACAGGAAATTTACGCATTTCATATGGTGCCCACTACAGCGGTGCAACCTAACCTTACAGAGCCCCCAAAAGGGTACAGTGAAGGGACCTGCACATAAAATAACTCTTCTACCCACTGTGTTCAAGTACCTACACATAAGACCCCTGCTGTAGTTTTAGTGACATGTGGCAAAGGCAGCAGTGGGGGCATACCAAAATTAATTTATAAAATTTATTTTGGGGGATATTTGTGTGTAACCCTGGCCTCATGAAGACCTAAATCAATGTTTCAGCCTTAAGAAAAAGGTCTTTTGTGGGTGTTAGTTGGTGAAAGATGTGATGATACAATTGAAATCCATTCCAAAATAAATGACGACTAAAGTGTCACCATCACTATCTTCACTTCTAATTAAGAACCGTTTTATATCCCTTCTTGTGTGCATTTTACATTTTCATAGAACAATAGTTCATCCAGTATAGTGTCATCCAGTATGGTGGTATCCACTGTCCTATTGGATGCGGTGTTGCCTAGTAGATATAAGTCCCAGGAGAACTCAATTTGAATCCCAGCTCACCTAGTCAACAAATCGTACAGTCTTAGGTAATTCATTATAATTTCCCGTACTTTGGTTCTCTCTTCTGTAAAAAATCAGAATATCTTGGGGTGATTCAGAGACAAAAAAAACACCCATATATGGTAATAAAAGGACAATACAAACTCTTTATAGGAGGTGTGCAAGCAGAAGTGGTTCTTCCTTCAAGACAATTTTGGCAATGAAAACTGCTTTTGACAATCCAGTTTTATAGAGATATTTAACTAGTAATCATGTTTAACAGACTGTGATGAAGGAGAATTCATGGAACATTCCTATACTTGAAGCTCTGCCGGCAGCATTATTTCTCTGCTTCAGCAAACCTTGTAAGTGCCTTTCAGAAAACTGTGCACCGAATAAAAACACTTGGTGCAGAAAACACAAATGTTTGTGCCGCGGGAAACGTAGTACTTGATATTGTGTGCCCATTATCGTTTCTCCTCAAGTTATAGTGCCTCATAATGTAGGCTGGATAAAAATACTTTCAGGATCTCTGATAATAATTTATAAAAGAGGAAAAACTGGGACCTGATTCACAAATATCCTGTGCTGTCTAAATCAGGCCCTAAGACAATCATTACAAATTTACCCGAGTGTACTTACCACATGTTTACAGTTCTAACACAAGTGTGGCTGAATACTAGTTAAACTAGGTGGATGTACTTGCATATGTTAACTCCAATGAAATACAGCACTTGGATTTCCCACCGATGGTAATATGGTACTGTTAACTCCGGGTGCTTTAGTTTACTATCGGACATTCTGTATGGGAAAATATCGCACTTGGCATAAATCGGCACCTGAACTTATCATCCTCGGTAATACCATGTGTGTAAATGCTAAGTGCAGAGTTAAAATTTCAATGACAAGTTGTGGGGTAATCTGGAAATCATTAGGGATTGCCTGAAAAGTTCCACCTGCCCCAGGAGGTGGTAAATGAATTCCATTATTAAAAATATGTTTACCATATTTTAATATCCAAAATATTACACAAATTAATTTAAAATTATGAAATCAAAAAATCCCAGTGGCGGTCCCCACTAGGTAATCATAGTTAGGACCATGTTGTCATAGAAAAAGCGTTTTTGACTAAAGTTTCTTTCTGGCATGAGTTATAGTTTCTTCAGATAAGTATAAGTATAACTATAACTGCTGAATTTCCATGGTTTTGAATAGGTAAAACGCCAACCTAACTGTAACGTCCTGTAACTTTTGGTTTTATCAAACACACACGTTAATATTTGTGTCAGGATGTGGCAAGCCAGTCAGGGCCTTGTTTTTCCCCAGGATCTGAGGAACTTTCAGGGAAGATCCGAGGAGGATCCTCGAATCCGGGGATCAGCAGAAAAAAAGGGCAATGTTTTGCCCATGCGGGGTCCCTAAGAGACCCCTTCATGTGTCCTTGGGGTCAGGATACCTGTATCCTGACCCCTTATAAGTTTTTACACCCCCATCCCATGGCAAAGTGAGCTGCAACTTTTATGTCAGGTTGCGGCTACCCAATCAGGGTATGCTTTTCCTCCAAATCCGCAGAGGGTCCAGGGAGGATCTGCGTCCCTATTTATACAAATTTGGATTTCCTTTAATTGCTCAAAAACTACTGAACGGATTTACACCGAATAACAAAAAGGGCTCTTTCCGGACCAATAGCTACCTTTCTGACAAATTTGATGTAATTCTGTCCTCCATTCTGTGGTTTTCACGCTATTGCTGTTCAAAATCCAAGGGGAAAACTGAAGGGGGAAAACGTGTTTTGGGACACCCCCCTTTTCTCAGCCCCCGCTGATCATCCTGAAACTTTCCAGACAGCAGGTGACATGAGCATGAAAGTGTTTGGGGAAATCTTGTGAAGAATAATCAAACGGCACCAAAGTTATTAGCAAACCAAAACATGCTTTTTCTAAAGAAACTAGGTCCTAACTAAAACTATCTAGTGGTGACCACCACTAGGTAATATCTATCTATCTATCCATCTATCCATCTATCTATCTATCTATCTATCTATCTATCTATCTATCTATCTATCTATCTATCTATCTATCTATATTTATTTTACCTACTGGTTGTGGCCAGTAGGTAGTTATAGTTATAGTTGGGACCTAGTTTCCATGGAAAATGTATTTTTTGACTTGCCTATATCTTTGGCACCGTTTGACGAATCTTCAAGAAGTGCCCTCTAGGGTCATGTTGTGCATAGAAAGTTTCGAAATGATCCGGTGCTGAGAAAAAGGGAGGGGGTAAAAAAAAAAGTGTGTTTCCCATGTTAATTCCCATAGACTCTTTAGACATGACTGCAGCCCAACCACTAAACGGAATCACACCAAATTTGGCAAAACGATAGCGCTTGGTTCATAGAAGAGCCTATTGTTTTGATTGGTGTAAATCCATTCAGTAGTTTAAGAGAAATTAAAGGCAATCCAAATTTGCATATCTAGGGTCGCGATGATTTTGCGAATACTGCTGATCTCCAGCAGAGGTCTGATTGTCTACCAACATGTCAACCATCCATTTTGAGACTCTGCTTCAGATGAGTAAAAAAAACTATAAAAAAAGAAAAGTGGGCCGAGTACTGTTATCCTCCTTGGTTATTAGCCTTGGTCCAGAGGTCCCCCCATGGTTAAAAAGCTTTTTTTGATTTACAGTGAAATCCCTGCCGCTTATGGCCGAAGCCTATGTGTGGCATGGGATTGGATGGGTATAGGGGGGTTGGCCAGAGGTTAGGCCCTCTGGCCAACCCCCAAAGTGCAAAGCGAATGCTGTGCATGGTGCAGGGTTGGGTGGTTGTGGAGGGTTAGCTGTAGTGCCTGGCCACAGACCAGGCTCTGCAGCCAAACCCCACCACACACTGGTGAAGGCCGTGTAACATTTGTTGTGAAATTATTCACAAAAAACTGTGCGTGGTTGGGGGACATGTTATAGTTACCATAGGGCACGAGTTATAGTTACTTAAGATAACTCTGACTATAACAGGTGAATTTCTAAGGTTTTGTACATTTAAAATGTGAGCTTAACTATAACTGCCCTGTAACCTTTGTTTTTTTAAAGTTATATATATATCTCTTAGTTTTACTGCAAATTTTACATTGATATTATAAATGATGTTATCAAAGCTGTCAAGAGTGCCGTAATTTCTGGGGTAATTAGCAGGGCATGGTGAGGGCATAAGTTATAGTTACGTTAGGGCACAAGTTATAATTATTTGAGATAACTGTAACTATAACAGGTGAATTCCTGTGGTTTTGTATGTTTAAAATGTGAGCGGAACCATAACATTCCTGTAACCTTTGGTTATTTAAGTTAATTTCTATGTTTTTTAAATTCAATTTCCTAACTATAACGTCTTTATAACCATTGTTTTTTTCAGTGAATTTCTATGTTTTTTTTAACCATAAAGTAATTTTCATTAATATGTGTGAATCCAACCACCCTGCATGCCCTTCGGTGGTGCGGCAGCAGTTGGCCACCGGGCCTGGCCTGCAGCCGGGCCCACTCCCCTAACCACCTAACCCTATTCTGTGCACAGCCTTTGGCCATGTGCAGCGGGTGTTGGCCACAGGTCCCCGTGGCCCCCCTCCTCCAGCTGATTTCAGCCTGGGGATCCCATTTCCTGGAGTCCGCATCAATTTGCTTTTTCGGAGGAAGGGGCCGCATGGCCCTCCTCCCTCTGCTAATCTTGGACCTGGGAAAACCATCCCCAGGGCCCCGCCTACTAAATTATTTCTTTGGGGGGAGGGGAAACATGCGGTACCACTCCTCAGGCCAATTTTGGCCCCGGGGATCCCATTCCCCGAGCTCAGAGTTAATATATTTATTTATTGGGGAGGGGGACATGTGGCCTCCCTATCCAGGCCAATCCCAGCCCCGGGGACCCCATCCGCTGGGGCTTGGCCTAAACATTTTTTTTAGGCGGAAGGGAGGAGGACCACACGGCCCCCCTCCTTACGCCGATCTTGGCACTTGGGACCCAGTCCCCCGGTGCCCAGCCATGCCCAGCAAGGCACCCAGCCAAAATGGTTGACGACTGCAGTCTCAGCCGGCTCCTCACCTCTGACGCGTGCCACCTTTGCTGACACAGAGAGGGAGGTGCTAAATAAGCAGCTCCCTCTCTGTAAGAGCAATATTTTCTTCCGTTGCTCTGCCTGCATCTCTGCAGGCAGGGAAAAAGAGGAAACCTCCACTTCCAACAAGTGAGAGTTGTTTGACAGCTCTCACTTGCTGGAACCGAACCGGACTGTTTACTCTGACTTGGTGGGAGCTGTCAAAGGTCCCTCCAAGTCAGAGCAAGTAGCTATGTCCTGAGGGTGGGCACCCTGGGACATAGCAGAAGTCGGTCCCAGTGGTGGCAGTCCCCTGGACCATTATTGGCTCCAACATTTCCATTATCCTTGGGGAGGTAGTGGTCCCAGGGCAGGGGGTCTGCAATGGACCACCTATCTTATTTAAATTCAGCCCTGGGTAGGTGATGGTCCCATGGGCTGCAGGAAGGGGGGGGGGGGGGGGGGGGGGGGCCCCAGCCCTTCACTGAATATTTGCCCCAAGTAAGTGATGATCCCTGGGGCTAGTCAGGGGCTGGGTGGCCCCCCACATTTAATTCTATGCTAGCCCTGGGGAGGTGTTGCACCCCGGGCTGCAGGGGGCCAGGTGCCACCCCACATTTAATACTATTGTTGGCCCCAGCCCCCTATTTCATTCTGGCAAATTGGGGGCTGGGAGGTGGGGGTCGTCAGGGCTGTGTGGGGGCAAGGTGGCCCACCGTATTTGATACTATCTTTAACCCTGGGAAGGTGGTGGTCCCTGGGGCTCTGCATTTCTTTCTATGTTTGTCCCAGGGGAGTGGCAGTCCCTAGGGCTGCCGGGGGACAGGCCTCCCCCCATATTTATTTCTTTCTATGTTTGCCCTGGGGAGGTGGTGGTCCCCATGGCACAGGAGTGGGGGGAGTTTGCAGGAATCCCCCACCTAAATAAAAGCATTTTGCCCAAGGGACGTGGAGGTCCCAGAGAGGCAGGGGGTTGGGTCCACAAGTACCCCTTAGTTAAATCAAAGCAATTTGCCTCGGGGAGGTGGTGTTCCCTGTGGTGCAGGGGTGCCACGCGCCCCCTGGTATGCAATGTAATAGTCGCCCTGAGGAGGTGGCTTTTATTTAACATGCCTCCCGGTTCCTTGCTCACCCGAGGGCTTCAGTTAAACAAGCTTGGGAGCCCATGCTTGTTTTGTTTTTCTTAATTTTCACCGACTCCGCTGCAACTCCTGGAAAAAAATTAAAAAATTGTTTTTGGGCCGGGGGGGGGGGGGGGCGGGGGGGTTCATCTGGAACACCAGCACCAGAGCTAAGGGATCAGAGTGTCCCTACCCTGGCTCCCATGTCTGAGTTTTCATGACAGAGTCCCAAGATGGCTCCCAACACTTCCTTGTTGAAGTGTTGGCAACCTATCAGATCTCAGCACAAAATCAGGTCGGTTTGCGGAGCCTTCTCATCCCTATATATACACATTTGTTTTTTTCTTTATTTTCTCAAAAACTACCAAACAGATTTAAACCAAATAACAAAACGGTTGTTTTCTGGACCAGAGCTACCTTTCTGCCAAATTTGGTGTAATTCCGTCTGGTCTTTCTGGCGCTACTGCTGTTCAAAATTCCTATGGAAAAATGCATGGGGGAAAAGGCATTTTGAGACCCCCCTTATAATTGGCCCCCGCTTGATGGATCACCCTGAATCTTTCTAGACAGACGCTAAAGTGAGCTTCCTATTTTTTGGGAAAAGTTTGTGAAGATTCATGAAACACAGCCATAATTATTAGCAAAACAAATTGGGCCATGATGAAGACACTTTGGTGTTGAAACTCGCAGTCGACAATAAAGATTGGATTTTAAGAAGCAGACACATTGGGTGTGACTTCCTTTTTGCAGTCTGGCAGACTGTAGGACTTTATTTATTACAGAAACGGGGGCCACAACCGTTTGGCCTGCACCGGCCTCGTTGGTGGATGTAGCCGGTTTCAATGTGGAAACTATTGTTCTATATATATATATATATATATATATATATATATATATATATATATATATATATATAAAAATATAAGTATATACATATGTATATATTCACTGAAAAAAAGGTTAGAGGACTGCTATAGTTAGGTTCGGAATATCCAATATCCAAATGTTGCAGGGACAATATCATTGATGCCATAGACGCTGTCATGACTGATGTAATATATGGGGGTAATAACTGTGCATGGCGAGGGCGCAAGTTAAAGTTACCTTAGGGCATGCGTTTTAGTTGCTTGGTGTAACTCTAACTATACTAGCTGAATTTCTATGGTTTTATGCATGTAAATTCAGAAATATAACATTCCTAATAACTTTGTTTTTTCAGTGAATTTCTAAGTTTTTTAAACAGTGTGGGGGGTAGGACCGCATGTATCCAGCTACAAACTGCACATGGTCTTCGGCCGTATGCGGCGTGTGTTGCTAGCAGGGCCTGGTCTGCGGTCAGCCCGTGTGGCCAACACCCATAGGCTTTCAATCTTGAGTAAATCCCAGCGTCACACATGGCCTTTGGCTGTGTGCAGTGCAGGATTAACCATAGGGCCTGGCCAGAGGCCGACCCTGCAGCCAACACCCCGTATGGATCCAACCAACTCCACGGACAGCCTTAGGGCTCTGTGCAGCCACAATTAGACACAGGACCTGGCCTTTGACCAGGCCCTGTGGCCAAAACCCCTAAACACCCCAGGGGGCATTTATTTTCTGTGAAGTGAGCATCAGTGCCAGAATGCATCCTGACCTGCTTATTTATTCAAGAAGAGGTCACAGTTTTGTACAAAATATCTACCCAACTGGAGTACTTTTTACTGGCTAATTAGTAAGTGCTAACTTGTTGGGTAAATGTATAGTGCATATTCCACACTACAGCTGCATAAAGGCCTCCAAGATAATCTCTCCAGTGACCTTGCCGCCCATAATTTTGTCAATGTGATTGTTCCTCGAGCATCAACATACTGATAACATGAATCCTAGTGTGGAGATAATGGCGAGACTAAAAAGAGTTGAATCTCCACCAAACAAGGGCACTTCCTCTTAATTAAATGCAGGAAGTGCTTTTGGTTTAGTGGAGATGTGCTCATAGTCCTGTGTATCAGGGTCCGCGGGGGAGTCTGAATGTCCCTGCAGTCCTTGCCGTGTTTCTGCCTCCTCCAGGAGCCGGCATTGCTCCTGCACACAGGGAGTTGCAAAAAATGCAGCACCATGCTTGAGGAAGAATTTATTTTATCTGTTTTCCTGCTCACGTCAGCAGGCAGGAAAACAGACGAAAAGTCCACACCCAGCAAGTGGGAGCAATTTACCTGCTTCTGCCCACTGGGAGTGGATTTACAGTTTGCTCTGACTTGGCAGGAGCTGTGAAAGCTCCCACCAAGCAAAAGCAAACTGTAAACCAATTAGCCGCTGCTCAACTTGATATTCCTATGATGTAGCATTAAACTACCAGGAATTCCAGTGTGGCTTTTTGACACCCTCCTTTTCAGCCTGATTAGCCTAGGTTAACCAAAATAACCTTAAGTAAAGGCCTGCAAACTTGTGGGCCAACCACCACCAGTAAAAGGCACCAACCTGACTTTTCCTGCCCCCCCCCCAACACTGAATACTTCACACGTGTCTCCTCAAGGTCCTAACCACAAACGTCCTCATCTCCGGCAGGTATAATTTCATCCTCTACCTAAACAGATGTACTCCATTTTCCCTGAAAAATGAAACAGCCTCATAACCCAAGTCAACATGCTCCATTCTGCCTAATCCCTCATCCCTGTAAAAACACCTCATTTCTCTATTAACCTTCCTCCTGGCTTTGTCTATAGCTAATGACTTGGCTGCTCATCTCCAGTACCTCCTGGGAATAAACACTGACAAAGATATAAACCACCCTGACCATTTAATTTCTCTGAAGTCATGCTTCACTGTTCTTACTAATGCTAGACTTTCATAAAGACCATGTCATTCTCCCCAAAATGTATCAACAAAGTGTCCTTGAGCTACCTACCTTTCAGCAATCATGGCTCCCTCTGTTACCACCCATACCTAGTTTCCACTCATGTTGACACCATCACTGGAACCGCCACAGCAGTTTTCTTTGTGTTCTTACCTGGCCATAAGGTCGGTGCCTGCTTTGAAGCCTGCCACTTGCCAGTGAAAGTTGCCTCTGTGTCCCTTGTATGTCAACTGTCCAGGTCGGTACCATCAGTGGAACCTGCAAAACAACATTAGAAATGGGATTAGGTTGAACCCCTCCCACATACTTTCCATGTGCCCTCATTGTTGGACTGATGGACCCTACATCTCGCCATCGACAATCTCTGCCCCCTCGAGACTGTCATCTCTGTAATCGGATTCCACCTCCTCGTGCTATGTGGGCACCTCCAGACCATGTGCCCTGTGGCATCTGCTGCCCTCCGATAGGACTACTTTCAACCATACCCAAGGGGCTGTACAAAGCACTTCCAGCAGTTTCAGTGGTGTGGGCTACCATGTCCCAAGATTTCTCCCTTCTGACTCTGCTCTGTGCCACTCCTGCGATCTCTGTGGTGAGGCCTACCTGGACCTTCTTGTGCCATATTTAGACAGGTCCTGGAATCATACAGGCTGGATGTTCTGGGTCATGCCTTCTCTTCTCCCTGGGGAGTGTTAGCGGCACTGTGCTCTCCCGAGTATGGAACCTGTCGTAATCTTGATCCCTGCAAAAAAGAAGGAAGGAGCGGTGTGCAGCACCCTGTTATCCCAATTTCCTGATCAGGAACCCTCCCCGTCTCCTCCATCCTGGACTGCTGGGTAATGGTGCACAATCCCCTGATGCAATTGCTGATGCCGCCCCTTCTTTGTAGCTTGGGGTGTATAGCGTGCTGCAGGATTGGCCTGCTCTTTGGTTTTATCGTCAGACAGCTGGACCCCCATCCTCCCAAGCACTCCTAGCTGCCATCTCTCGTGGACCCCTTTGGGGGCCAATTTCAACCAGTCCCACTCCCCCAGACCACCTTTCGTGTGGACCCAGCCCCACCAGTCTCATTGCTGTCCATGCCTTCTAAGCTGGCATTCATTGTATCCTTGTACTCCACACTTTCATCAGATAGACCACTTGTGGCCCAATCGTTGTGCTCCATCTGGGGCATTGATGGAGCCTTTCTGGACTCTGCGACTCTTCTACCCAATAATGCTGGAGCCTGCTCCGACAATCCGACAAAGCTTGATGGATCTATAAATCCAGTCCCCCTCCTAACCATGCCACTGTTTGTTGCTTGCAGCCTTTTTTGATGCTGCCTCGCCTTTGTGTACTCTTGACAAGCCCCATCTGGCCTGTCATGCCAGATGTTCTCCCCACCCAGCTTTGCCTGTTGAGATGGCACTTATGTCCACGGCCCCTCCCTTGCCCCACCCCAACCTGCTGATACTGCAGGAGCAACTCCACATGCTCACAGGGGCTCTGACACTCACCGGGGCCTCCTCCTTGCCCAGATGCCCAGTGCATATTCCACACTACAGCTCCGTAAAGGACCCCAAGTTAGTGTCTCCAGTGACTTTGTATGTCCATAATTATGGCAATGTGATTGTCCCTAGAACGTCTTCATACTGATAACATGAATCATGGTGTGAAGAAGATGACAAGACCACAAAGAGTTGAATCTCCACCATACAAAGATAATTCCTTTTAACTCAATGTAGAAAGTGATTTTTGTTTTTTTGAAGATGTGCTCATATTCCTGTGCATCAGGGACCTTTGGGGGGAGCCTTTATGCCATGGCGGTCCTTGCTGGCTCCTTGCCTCTTGCGAGAGCCTGCACTGTGCCCGCATGCAGGGAGCTGCAGAAATACAGCTCCCTGTATGCAGGAGCAATCCTTTCATCTGTTTTCCTGCTTCTCATGAAACAGCTGACGGATGGAAAGTCCGCTCGCAGCAGGAGAGGACCTTACAGTTTGCTCTTGCTTGGTGGGAGCTGTGAAAGCTCTGCCATGCAAAAGCAAACTGCTATCTCCCAAGGGCGGTGGTCTACAGGGCCTTTAGTGGCTCCATGAGGGTGTGCCCAGTGGCCCCCTCCTTTTGTTTGCACAGCCCTGGGGAGGTGGTGTCCCTGGGCTATAAACGTTCAGGAAGGTAGCTGTGCTGCCCCTCCTTGGTGTAGGGGTAATGCCCCAGGGAAGTGATGGTACTTGAGGCTAAATATGGCCCACCCACTTTTTTTTATATTTATGGCCCCACGGAGGTGGTGGTCACCGGTGCCCTGAAGAGCATGTGGTCCCTGGGACTCTTGTGAGCCAAATGAGGGAGTCAGCGCGGTCCCCCTCTTATATTTAATTAAGGTTGTTGTCCCCGGGGCACTTTTAAGTGCACAGAGGGGGGCCACGTGCAACACCCTCCCTAATATGCCCCAGGACCTGGCCCACCCGGGGGCCTAAAAAAGCAAGTGCAAGAATCAGCTCTTGTTTTTTTAATTCAAAAGATTTGCAGATCCTTTGTGATGTTCAGCCAAAAAAATATATATATATATCTTTTTTGCCCTGGCAGGGTCCCTTGGGACCCCAGTACTAGGGCTAGGGGTCAGGTTATTCCTGCCCTGCCCTTTTTTTTTTTTAACAAGTCCTAAAATGGCTAACAACACTTCCTGGTTGAAGCGTTGGCAGCCAATTGCCAATTAGATCTCAGCATGAGATGTCTGGGATCCAGGGAGCCTTTGCATCTCTAGATATACATTTTTTTCCTTTAATAGCTCCAAAACTAGTGAATGGATTTATACCAAAAAAACAAAAAGGGCTCTTTCTGGACCAAGGACTAGCTTTCTGCCAAATTTGGTGATACTCTGTCCAGCAGTTTGGGCTGTAGCTGTGTCTACAATTCCCTATGGAAATTGCATCGGAAAAAAGCGTTTTGGACCGCCATTTTTTTGGCTCCCGCTTGAGGAATCACCCCTAAACTTTTGAGATCGCAGCTGAAGTTAGTGGCAAATTAGTTCTCAAAATTTTGTGAGGATTTGTCAAATGGCGCAAAGTCATTGCAAAACAAAAAACGCTTTTCCTACGGAAACGAGGTCCTAACTATAGCTACATATTGGCAACCGCCAGTAGGTAATATACACATATGTCCAAAGAAATGCCCAAAAGCCTCGATCACGTATGACAGCATCCTGTGGTGGGCTCAGGCAACCCTACATATAAATCACCAAAACGCCCTTTGTTATGAAGAACAACCGCAGAACCATTCAAGTGTGTTGTGTGATTTTATTAGAAAGCTTCCACCCAACCCATGACAAAAGCTATGGCTGAAAGCATTGGGTGGAAGCTTTCTAATAAAATCACAGTACTCTTTGGTCATATATATATATATATATATATATATATATATATATATATATATATATATATGTACATATATATTTATATATATGTATATATGTATATATATATATATATTTATATGTATATATATATATGTAAAAAACAAAGGAGAACTCTGGGAAGTTCCCAATTTTGGGTGGAGAGCTGCTCTAGTAAGGAGCACCCTGCAACACCAGAGACACTCTAGATTTGCTCACCTCAAATGTCTGCTTATCAAGCAAAGTTTTTAAGCATAGGATCAGCACAGTGTTATCCTCGCCGAGCTAGATTATATATATATATATACACAAATAATTAGTAAACACCCACATGCACAGCTGAATGCTGGGCCAAAAATACTCTGTGAAACTTTCTTTCCTCACACTTTTAACCAACATCATGCGTGGAGAAGTCTTCCAGATCCAGGTTCAAGTATTGATGGTACACCACAATAGGAGGAAGGAGCTCAGTGGCAAGGACCAATGCAGCATCTCAGAAGGAGATATCCCAAGCTCATCAGGCCATGCATTAACTCTTTAAACATGGCTTTGGCCTCTATCAGGACCACATATAGGTTGAATATGGATTCTATATTGCACCTCTTGAATGCACCTGGAGATGCACTAGGCCCTCATATTTGCATATGAACTGCTGCTTCTGAAGTTACTCTCTAAGATTCACTTCATGACAAATGTTGGATTCCTGGCACCGGTTGGGAATCTTCAGGGGATGGCCCAGTTCACCTTCAGTAAAGTCTTGAAGCAGGTACTAGCAGCCCTCCTAAGGGTGGTGCCAGAATACATTACGTTCTCCAATGACCCTCAAATAGCGAATAGTGAGAAAGTGAACATTTATGAGTAGGGGCTTCCTTAAAGTCATATGGGATATGGATTGCACTCGTAGTATTAATATTACTCAAAGCTCAGAACAGATATTTCCAGTCAAAAATGCAACTCAAGATAAAAATGCAGATGGTGTGTGATCCTGATCTGATTAGAACATGCTACTGCGGATCTACACAGTCCAATTATCCTGAGAAATGGCGTACTTACCAGAATGATGACGAGATGGCATGCAGAAAGGACATAGCTCATAAACGACAATAATGTAGCAAAAATATATATATATACATATATATATATATATATATATATGTATATATATATATATGAACTGACATAGTATAAAAATAATTCATGCATTTTTCTGATATATGTAATGAAATCTTAATAAACTACATTTTTGTGTTGGAAATAGAGACGTTTGTATAAATTTACATTTCCCGTCTTTTAAAAAAAAAAGACATTGTAACTCAGTAGCTCTTGACTGACTACAGTTTCTATAATGTATAATATGAAAACAGAAATTCTAGGGGAGAAATGATAAGTACGTTGTACGTCCAATGATTTACCGTTCTGTAAACACTTTTCAATGTTATGTTAGATCAAAACAAGTAACGAAGTGACTTTTAATAATATGATATAATATGACCCAGTATTATTCATATGTGTCTTTCTCACAACTTTGTACATGTTAGGTTGATTGCAATCAAGTATATTAATTTGTGTTTGCGACGTACGTAGATGACTCAGGTTATCCATTAAGCACATGGCCTACAACGTCCTTAAAAGAACCTTCCACATGTGCTGAACAAGATTACAACATCGCACGCAGCAGGACTGGAAATGCTATTGAGGGAGGTTTTAGGTGTCTACATAGAAGTGGTGATGCACTAACGTATTTACCTTGGAAAGTGTTTGGAATGATTCTGGTTTGTTGAGTTCTCTGTAACATTGTACAAACAAGGCACACACCTGATGATGCTGATAATGTCATTCATATTCTTATCATGATGATGAACAGCAAGTAGACCAGGATAGCCAGAGTCCTATTGATGTCAGCTCATCTGCCAGGCACGGTGACCTCACGTGTACAAATAACTTCACTGGACAGCAATAAAATGTTGAGATATGTTTTCATACATTGCTCTAATTTTTGTTTTACGTTGCTCCCACCTACGAATATACCTGACCTAAGCTAACTCCTTTAAGTGTAAAGTTCCATTCTAGACTGAGTAAACCTTCATTCCATTAGCAGCACTGGTTGTTGATGCAGGTGTTAAAGATCACCAGCAATTCCTTGCAGGCTGGAAATGTTTATGATGGTCCTGGCAGTTTCCTCTAGTTGTCGGAGTTTCACTTCTGGCACAAGACCACCATCTGTGGCCAAAGTGTCGCCCTGATGCTTGAAAAGGTCCCTTACCCTCCATTTAAGGCACACTCTTCCATTGTATGTAGGACAGTAGAGATTCATTAGCTATGGCTCCTTAACCACATCTGCAAGAACTTGCAGCTCCCTTTCAGAAAATTGACCCTTGTGCGGCCTCCAAGATTCCAACTCGTTCACATTTTCAAAATGCGTTGTAGGAAGGACTGTTTTTGTGCAGGAAGGGACACCAGAATGGAGCACATGTAGAAAGAGGAAAAATACAAGGCAAAATAAAAATGATTCTTCTCGTTACACTCATCTCGAGAGGTGTAGAATTTTGGTGCATTCCCAGGTCTGCCATTAATGGTAAATCTGGAATTGTGTCAAAATGCATAGGTGGATGTGGGGCAAGCCCCATGCTCTACCCATGGAATGCCACCCTGCTGCAGAGTAAGACAAGGCAGCGAGTTGCTCTGCCTTGTGCTACTCTAGATTTATTAAGCCATGCAGGGCCTTGCAAGGTGGCTTTGCGTGGCTTGATAACTCTTAGGATTTGTGTTGCGTCTGCCCCGACCTTGTGTGGAGCAAAGGCAACATAATCTTGATAAATATGGGCTTGGATGTAAGACTTCCAGGTAAAATTCCTTTAACAGTGCATGTGAAACATTACTGCTCCATAAACACAAGGTGAGATCTTTACTAAGCCCAGGCGAAATTTCTCTTATGCGATGTGATCTTGTGTCATTTAGCGAATTTTGCATTATGTTTGTTGATTGAAATTCCTAAAATTGTGCCACTGTGCCATCCAAATTAAATGATCATACACATAAAACCGATTCCGAACTCTACATCAACCGTAGTCCCTCTTGCTTTACATTTTTATCGAAATTGGAACACTCAAATCATTTTAATTCTCTGACTTCCGATTTCTTTCTATATCTAACCAGGACTGCTGCCTTCATGTTAATTCACAGATGCATCCGAAACTAATGAGGACCTCACTGACCAATTCCCAGATTCACACCTCCGCCTCCATCCACCACACCACCTCACATGTCTCACTGACATCAACCTCTAAGACGTCCTCCGAGGCACTCCTCAAGAGCCTAGACAACAGGTAGCTCCCCACAAAAGACAACACCTAAGCTTCACCATGAGCGCAACATCTTCAAACCAATGCACGCCTCTGAACCCCTGGACTGTATGGATGACCTAGCTGTCCTCTTGCCCCTTCCTAACACCACACGAAGAGAGCCATAAATAGAAAGGCAAATATAACATTCCATCAAGGTTTTCGGAGCCCCTCCCAAAACTAATTTAACCGTGCTCCTGCCTCCTTTCTTGTCTGGCTCTGCCCTGCATAGCTGCTCAAAGCCTACTTTGCCTTGTACTCCTTCACAGCTTTGGTGTTCCTGCGTCACTGCCTCCCGCCCCTGTCTCCTCTGTCTAGTGAGGTTGGGAGGAACATTCTGTGAGACAGCGGTACTCGGATGTGCCAGAGGGTGCCTCCATCTTGCGGGTCTGGTTGAGTTAGGACTGTGAGTGAAAGGCTTTTACATCTTGCAGCCTGGTGTGGTGAGATGTGTGGTTAAAGGTAAGTGAAGTATTGTTGATTAATTATCTTATTCAAAATGCATGTGATTTGACAATACTGTATCCGATTACTATTTTGTGAGGGGGACGGCGGCGGTTGTACAGTACATATGTCTTTGTGTGCATCTACAAAGTTTTTCAAAGTGGGAATGTGGTGAGTAGAGCTATGGACGAAGAATTGAGAAACACCAGATGCACTTAGGTCTGGAAAAGTCTGCATTTATCAGAGGCTGAGAATAGTTGTACATCTGCATCTATAAATAAGATATTGGAGGTCTTACCAGATATGTCTATAGATAACAGGCCATTGATTGCTAGGAGAGAGAAACATATGCTTGATCTCCCCTCTAGTGCTTTAATGTAATTTTTGTAACTAAATATTTTTGTTCATCAATGGGTGCAAAAGCGAGTCCAATTTCGTCCTTTCTTTGCACAAATTCACTTATCTCTGAAATGAGTATCTGAAAAAATACCAAAAAACTAGAATCAAGAGTCAGGAGGTTTGGATTTGTCACTGCTCCCCAGTTTCCATGGTGCAAAGAATGGGAGCACTTTCTTGGCCTCCATGTTCACAATGTTAAACTCAGGATTTGGAGGCCACTGTTACATCAAATGGGGATAACTCCTGCAAGATTAAACCATTTTCCGTTCCAAGTGAGGTTCTCCAGAATAAGGCTCAATAATTCTTAGAAGAACATATGTCCCCAATTTTCTCATCTTCTAGTTTAAACATAAATCTATCATCTTCCTCTGCACTATTAGATGTACTTTGTCAATGCAACGGATCATAAAAGGCATTCTGGAGGAGTTTGTAGTGGTGAGTAAAAATCAACAAACCCATTCTAATCTTCTCTAGAAAATCATGGGTAACTTCAAAAAGTAAGGAACTGATTTAAGAGCCCGTAGCACCTCTTGGCGTCACATTAGTATCATTTTTTTGCACTAATGTGGCGCCAACGAGGCCAAAATTGCAGCGACAAATTTACAAAGTGGTGTAATGCATGGTTTGCACCACTTTGTAACCCTTTGCTCTACATTATGCCTGCGCCAGGCATAATGTATGCAATGGAGGAGTTCCCCGTTAGAGGAGCCGATAAAATGGCACAAAAAAAATCTAAAAGATTTCTTTGTTTCATTTTTTCAGCACTTTTAACACCTGCGTAGAGCAGGCGTTAAAAGGAGGCACACCATTGATTACAATGGACCTCAATGGGCTTTGCAGGATTAGCAACAACATTTTTGACGCTAATCCAACAAAGCTCCGAACTACCGTAAACATTTTTCATGCTAGTTCTCCTAACTACCACCATTGTGCGCTGTATCTTAGATACAGCGCACACATGGTGGCTTTGGGGTGGTGCTAAGGGATGCAATGAAAGTGGTGTTCCACCTGGTGCAGCACCACTTTCCTTAAATCAGACCCTAAATGCCTTCTTTTATTAATAAGACCAGTAATGAACTCTCAAGTATCAAAGTTAATGATCCTACAAATAATCTTCCTAAGTCAGACAACAGTGATTGTAGACCCCAGTCCAAAATGAGGACATCAAGCATCAATAAAGTAAAATGCAATGAGTCTGGATATATCTGGTACCTTATGATGACCGTGAATTGTAGGTTCCGAAATGGTAGCTATATAAAAACTGCTTTTGCATTATAACCTTTCACTTAAGAGGCAGAATAGGGTACAGCTTTTGTTAGCCCGTAAGGAAAGAAAAGGCAGTGGCTAAGGGTGCAAAAACGCCAAATATTGTTTACAAAATAATTAGTCAACAAGCACAATCAAAAATCTGCAAGTGGAACAAAGGGCGATCGGAGATAATCTAATATTTCTGATCAGATGATTGTCTCTGTTAAAAAGAAGTTCCTTCTAAACAGCGGCGGCTCCTCCGCTATGGCAGAGTGTCGCCCCCACCAGCAGCTGCAAAACTTGAAAAATAAAAAAATTATAAACCATGTTTATTATCATTTTATTTTTCAAGGAGGTGGGCCATGGAGGATGACAGGCAATGGGGGGGGAGTGGTGTGCACTCCCCTCAGTGCGCACGTGAGATTGGCCGGCCGTCTTACAACGGCCAAACCCACATGCGCACTGAGGTGTCTCCAACCTGATCTGTGTTGTTGGTATGGAGACAGAAGGGACAGGCTCCCAGTCTGTCTGGGAGCACAAAGCCATGGCGCTCATGCCAGTCCTGACCCTGCTGTTAAGCTTCCAGCAGCATGAGAGCAGTGTTAGGATTGGCCACAGGGCAGGCTGGGAGCTTGTGCCTGGCAGATGGAGACCTGAAGAGGGGCAGTGCGGCGATGTGGCAGGGATATAGGTGAGTTTCTTTTTTTAATTATTTTTTGTTGTTTTGTTCACCCCCTACCCGCGACTTTGCCCTGCCGCCTGCCACAACAACTTCTAAATTATACAAATAAAAACTCTGAAGCAGTTTCACATGAGGACAAAGGGATAAAATCTCAATATTTTGCAAGGTGTCAATAAATGATCAAAATGAGAATGGCCATTTTACTACCTATTAGGATGTTAATCGCAAAGGGGTAACAGTGAAAAAATGTTGTCCCCTAAAGAGATCAACGCTCCTCTGCATGTTTAAAAAAACTCGACTGAGTTGTTATCATATCTGGAGCTGTGGGTTTTTCGATGACAGAAGAAGGAGATGAGCTAATGGAAGTGGATTTTACCTCACCCTTCACTGTCAGCTCAATTTGTAGAGTCGAAGAGGGACTGAGTGCATTCAGGATTGCTAAAAGACCAGTAGCAGAAATTCCAGTTAGCAAAAAAGTCCCAAACAAACATAGAGTTCAGGTTGGGAATTAGGGATATTTGCATCCTGAACACTTATCAAACAAGCATAGTCCAATTTCTGAGCGATTTAGTCTCTCTAAGGACCAGACATATGTAAATCAGGAGAATTTGTGAATCATCTTAACTAATAATTGGTCCAAAATGAAACTAGTTTACAGCTTTTTTATTGCAATAATCATTAGGGGTGTGCATAGTTTGTGTTACTTTGTGTAGCATCATTACACAGAATTAATGCAAAATTACGTGAAATTACCTGAAATTAAGTGTGATTGGTTTGGTGCGCTTCAGAAAAATGATGCCAATGATACATTTCACACTCAAAAATGGTGCAAATGGCAGATTTGTTTACTCCAGTCTGCTCCTGTTTATTCAGCCCCTTGTGTTTCCTGCTCCCTAGGCCCCACCCACTCCAATCCGCCATGTTCTCCTCTGCCAATGACCTTTTTTAACTTTATTTTCCTACTCCCTTTGTTTATTTATTTTAATTTTTTTTGCTGATTTGACCTCTTTTGTGTCTTTACTTTTACACATCTTGCACATGTCCTACTACGACCAGCTATGGCAAAGGCAGGCAGCACCATCAAAGAGTTGCACACCACATGTATGTTGATGGAGACTCTAAGGAATGATGTGTGCAGCACCACCTCTTCCTCGCTCTGGCAGCAGCCAGCAGACCTGGCAGGCTGGGGCTTGACAGAGTAACGGTGTGGTGGGGAAGAGTGTGGCATTGCATCTAATGCCCCATCTGAGTCATCCCATCCAGCAGCAAGTGACACACCACTGGGCTCACATCCGCAACCGTGAGCAGTTCCATAGGAAATGTTTTTCTGGTTCGCTAATAACTTTGGCACCGTTTGAAGAATCCTCCAGAAAAGTGCTCATTTTTTACAAGCTTCTTCGTGGAAAATAGAGAGGTGATTTGTCAAGTGGAGGCCAAGAAAACAGGTAGGTCTGAAAACGCGAAGTCCCCAAGCATTTCCAATAAACCATTTTGAACAGAGCTACCACAAAAAAACTGCTCGAAGGACTTATACCAAATTTGGCAAGAAGCTGGAGCTTGGTCCAGAAAGTGTGCTTTGTGTGATTTGTTGTAAATCAGTTCAGTAGGTTCTGAGAAATTAAGGAGCAAAAGGATCAGGATTATTAGTATATTCATAAGGTTGGGTTAGACGGCTGAAACATATCAAAAGAATTCCTCAGAGACAAGTCGATTTTATTAAAGACCATGGGCCAGATGTAGCAAAGGTTTTTCCCCATTCTGTGTCTATGGGAAAAAGTGTTTGTACATATGGCCCCATGTCTTTGAAACTTCTTTTTAACATTTTGCAGTCCACAAAATATAATCATAAAAACTAAGTTAAAACAGTCACAGACATGTTGACTTTATTTTTTTTATTAAAACTTTATTAAACATTTTTTGTCATAATCACTTTTACTAAGCATTCACTGTATTAATTACTGGAATATAAATTTGATAAAAAAATATTGGTGATTTTTAGAGAAAAATTATAGATTTGATTTACAAATATTGATATGCTCACTCCTTGATAAAGCCAATAGGCACACTTTTTATATTTTGGTGTTGTGACTCCTTGACAATAACAGTAAGGGCCTCATTATAAGTTTGGTGGTCACACCGCCAGACCGCTGTATTGGCGGTCCTGAAAAGACCGCCATGCCGCCGGTCTTTCAGACCGCCCAGTCACGAGTTACAGAAGCAGGCCTGCTAACCCGCAAGGAAAAATGTCAATCCGCTACCGACGTGGCGACCTGGAAACAGGTGGTCTGACCTCTAGAGCCAACAAGCACATAGGACCCGGGGCGGACTCTTCATGGAAGTCTGAACCACAGTGGTTTGCGCTAGGCAGTGATAGACAACTGCACATTGGATGAATTTGAAAACAACACAACTGTTACACATTGGCAAAGTGGACAAACCTGCAAAGGACACTATGAAACAGACCCCTTCACAGACCACAATCCTTTGCATTTTCAATGCAAAACACAGAAGACAAACAACCATATTTCCCATAGAATCATTGATTAGGCACACCTTTTTTTCACCATCCCATAGAACACCCTGCACACACTTTTGTCCATTCACACCCTTTTGCACTTCCCCTGTTTAATAAATCACTGTCACTCTTTTTTTTTGTTTCACCATGTCCCGTTTTTCAGAAGAGTTTAGAGTCATAGTGGATGTAATCATAAGAGTAGAGCCACAATTGTTTGGAGCACAAGTCCAACACACTCCTCTCAGTAGAAAACTCAAAATCTGATACAGGATAGTCAACAGAGTGAATACTGTAAGCACCACCCTGCGCACAAAGGAGGACATCAGGAAGAGGTGGAATGACCTCAGAGGGAAGGTCTGTTCCGCAGTCTCCAGGCATAAGCTGCAGGCCAAGATGACTGGCGGTGGCCCTTCAAGTGCCCCATTACATCTCTTTCCCTGGGACGGAATGGTCTTGGCCATCTTGAATCCTGAGGGGTTGACAGGAATACCTGGGGGAGTGGAGTCTGGTAAGTCACAACATAAAAAAATTCATAAAAATGCCATATCATGCATGCTCACAGCTCACCTTTTGTCACCGTCTTGTTTATGTACCCCACCAACATTTAATACCCAGAGTATCTGAGTGTAAACACTGTCAGTCTGTATTGTTGAACACCACATTGCAACTACTAAGGTCCATCACACGCCATTGGTTCAAATTGGGCCTGTGAGTCTTTCAATATACAATAATAGTGTCAGGGCTCATAGTATGTCTCAAGAGGTAAATGTATGGCCAAACCTAAATGCAGTCCACATACAGATATGTAATACCCAACATTTGTATAGTGTTAGTAGTAGAGAGAGTGACCTGACTGCAACTCACAGGAGGAAATGTTTCTCTCACTCCGAACACCTGGCCAGTGTTCACTTGTCTTGAATACTCCTGTTTGGTAACTCACAAATGTAGTGCACTCACCTGGGGAGAAAACATTTGTATAGTGCGTGTAGTACAGGGAGTAACATGACTGCTGAGGCCAGGAGGCTCTGTTAGTGTTACTCCAGCCACCCACCCAGTATTCTCTTGCCTAAATACCATTGTTGTTTGGCAACCCACAACTGAAGTGTACTCACCTGGGAGCATAACATTTCTATAGTGTGTATAGTAGAAAGAGTGATAGTAGTCCCTGTATCTATAAATCCAAACACCAGCCCCGGGGTCACTTGTCCAATACCCCCTGTTCCTCATCTTTAATTGAAGTGAATATCACCTGGGAGAATACCATGTGTATAATGTGTGTAGTAGAGAGAGTAACACGACTGCAGCTCCCAGGAGGCCTTGTGTCTTTAACTCCAAACACCAGACCAGTGTTCACTTGTCCAAGACCTATGTTTAACAAGTACCATTCGAAAATTCGAAGTTTACTCCCTGGGAGGACACCATGTGTATAGTGTGTGAAGTAGAGGGACTGACCTGACTGTAAATCGCAGGAGGCACTGTTTCTTTGACTCCAAACACCAGACCAGTGTTCAGTTGCCTGTTTGGCATCTCTCAGTTTACGTGTACTCACCTAGGAGGATACAATTTGCTAAGTGTTGGGAAATAGAGGGAGTGACATGACTGCAAAGCCCAATAGGCCCTGAAACTCTAACTCCAGCAACCTGAAAAGTCGGCACTTGTCCAGATACCCGTGTTTATCAACTCTCAAATAAAGTATACTCACTTGGGGCTGATCAAGCACAGATCATGCCCAAATCACAACCATATCTGTCAACATAGCTCCCTCTTGACTTGCTAACCTAAGATGAAATATTTGAGGACAGGAATGACACCTTACCTAGTGTGTATATCAAGAAATGCTGTATTTGGCTTTATACACTGCATCACACCTACCATATATGTTTTGTTGTTTAATGGGTGGGGTATTTGTGTTCCATGAAACATCCATACATATGTGTGTTGAATCTGATGACAGTACATGGCATGTGTGCAATGTGAGGGTGTCAGTTGTATTTGTAGATTTAATGTTGCTGTGTTGTTGGTGTTGTGTGACACAATGTTGTGTACACTTCACTGTCCCTGTGCCTAGGATGTGCAGGCATGTGTTTTGTGTAGTGTTGTGATGCAGTGTGAGTGACCTGCCCAAAGGGGGCATTTTGTGTATGTGAATGTGTCCTTCTTTATGAATGACTCCACCTATCTACACAATGACAAGTGTACTTGGTGCCCGTAGCATGACCCCCATATCATGTGGATGATGGCACGACAAGCTGTTGTTGAGATTTATGACACATGTAAGTGTGTGTACTTACGGTCAGTTGCGTTCACAGCGGCGTGGATTTTGAGCACCTTCGATGAGCGGCAGCAAGACGTGTGTGATGGGCTCCATGGCACCACAAGATGTCTAAAGCTACCTGTATGTGAGTTGATCCCTCTATACTCTCCGTTTCCTCCTGCTGAGATGTGGTGGTCAGACCACCAGGGTCACATTGGTGGTGTGCAACCTCATAATGCTGCCTTGTCACTGTGGTGATCTACTCTGCCTGGTGGTGCCGGCGGGATCGATTCAGTTTTTGCTCCGTAGGCCCACATGGATCGTAATACTTTGGTCTGACTGACAAACCGATGGCAGTCAGTCAGCCACCGCCGCCATGGCGGTGCACAGACCCCCAAACTTATAATGGGGCCCTAAGTCTGCTTAAGTGCAGCCTGGCTGTGAGACAAACTACATGCTGCCCATGTCAGAAGGCAGTGGACTGTGGAAAGTAGGGCTTGCACAGAGGGTTGTTGCAGGGCCTGGCTATAGGCAGCCCTGAGCCAAATTTCACACCATGCACAGCCGAAGACTTCAAGTAGCGAGGGATATGGTGCTCACAGGAGTTTGGACACCTAATCCCATGCCTCTAATGAATGACGGCTGTGTTGACTGCTTATGAAGGGGTGGAGACAGGGCTTCACAACGGCATGGGGTTGGCTTTACTTATGGGACCAAAATATTATTGTAAATTTAAAAAACTTAGAGATTCAGTAAAACAATGGTTAAAGTGATGCTACAGTTAGGTATGAAAATATCTCATGTAGCTATAACTTGTGTGCTTAATTAACAGTAACTCGGTCCCTCGTCATTCACTGCTGATAACCTCACGTATTTCATCACTCATGACATGTTTTATGACATTATTGACAAAATCACTGCAAAATCTGAAATTGCATCATGGAGGACAAACCGGTGCATAGCAGGCAACTAGTTATAGTTACTTTAAGGCACAATTTATAGTTAGTTGAGATAACTATGACTGTTACATTTTGATTGTTTGTTAATTCAAACAATATGTTTTAAATGACATTTTCACCTACCTACAAGGTAACTTTATCCTATGATTTTGTCAGTGAATATTCATATCTGCAATCCATCAGATGAAGAAAAATCTGAGAACGGGAGATTACATCAACTGGACTTGAGATATATTATACTGCTCAATAGCATGGCTCCAATAGGACTTAATAATGAAAAGAGTTTTATGTACACCTAGAATGAAAATATTCAAGAAGTCAGTTTCTATTGAAATCATGATGTTATTACAAAGAACATTGAAACAGTGGATGTGTAATTTTTACTCTCCAAGTGAAATCATTTACACAACAGTAAATAGAGACAATTCAGGTATGACAGAAACACCCATTAGAGGGTTCTCAACCCGTTCCATGTTGAGGACAGAATTTTTCTGTCCTCAGACACAGTGGGCATGTGCAGAGGACAAAACTGTTCTGTCCTCGCACCCACCCGAAGGGAAAGTGCCGGCGCTCCCCCTTGGGCTGCCCAGATCACCCCCGACCAGGGATAACTGTGGAAGCGCTTTCACTGCCACCTTGGCCACCCCATCCTTGTGATCTGATGATACTAGTGCGCATGGGGCATGCCAACATTATCAAGTGCTGGCAGCACGCGCTGGAAGCCATTTGGTTTCTATTGTGTCAGAGGACCAGGTAGGTTTCTCCTCAGGGGGTTTGGGGCCGGAAAAGATGCATTGAGGGAAAGGAAAAAGTTTTTCCTTTCCTCCGATGTCTCTTTGCAGTGCATTTCTGTTGAATGATTGCACATGGGGTTGCAAATGTGCAGCAGGAATGCCACCACTAGCACCCGGGATTTATTTTATTATTTAGTTGTGCTTCCCTTAGGACAAGTGCTGCTCTAAATAGTTTGGGCATTGCTTTGGCCTTTTTCTGCCCCCAGGGGCAAATGGGCCGTAGTTTGAGGCCCATCTGCCTCCCGGGGGGGGGGGGGCAGAAAGCCACTAGCACCAGCAAATTGAAGTGTGAATATGTTTGGGGACAGCCCTGATAATTACTTTTGGCTATTTTCTGCCACCCCCCAACCAGGGACAGATTGGCTGTAGTTTGAGGCCCATCTGCCCCGTGGGTGGCAGAAACCCATGAGATCTAGGGAACTGCAGTGTGATTATGTTTGGTGACTGCCCCTTAGGCAGGGGTTGGCTAGTTGTGGGGGCACATGTTCATAATTGACTTTTAGCCATTTTCTGCCACCACCCGGGGGCAGATCGGCCGTAGTTTGTGGCCCATCTGCCCCCTGGGGTGGCAGAAACCCACTTGCACAAGGGAATTGAAGTGTGATTATGTTTGGTGATGGCACCCGGGGCAATGGTCACCCCAATTGTGGGGTCACATGTTCATATTTACTGTTGGCCATTTTCTGCCCCTCCCCCCCAGGCGGGCAGAGCATCCACAGATTCACAGTTTGAGGCTCCTGTGCCCCGGAGGCAAGGGGGCAGAAATCTTATAGCACCAGGGAACTGAAGTGTGATTAAGTTTGGGGTGGCCCCTTGGGCACGAGTCATCTCAATTGTGGTGGCACATGATTCTAATTACATTTGGCTGTTTTATGCCTACCAGGGGGCAGAGCAGCTACAGTTTGAGGCCCATCTGCCTCCAAGGTGGGACCAAAATCTTGAGCACCAGGGAACTGAAGTGTGATTTTGTTTAGTGTGGGATCCCCTTGGGCAAGGGTCATCTCAATTGTGGATACATATGTTCATAACTACTTTTGGTCATTTTCTGGCCCCCGGAGGCAGATCAGCCTATCTGTCCCTAGGGGAGCAAAAACCCACTAGCACCAGGAAATTGAAGTGTGTTTATGTTTGGGGGCAGCCCATTGGTCAAGGGTCACCCCAGTTGTGGAGGCACATGTTTGTAATTACTTTTGGCTGTTTTCTGCCTGCCCCCGTAGTTTGAGGCCAATCAATTAGCACCAGGGAACTGAAGTGTGTTTACGTTTGGGAACGGCATGTGTTGCCCCAATTGTGGGGGCATATTTTTCTGTGTACCTTTAGCCATTTTTCTGTCCCCCTTTGTGTCAGATTGGCCATATTTTTACACCATCTGCCTTCGAGGGGACAGAAAATCACAAGACACCAGCTAAAATGTATGTGTGTGTGTCAACTGGAGTTCGGCTGACAGTTGGCATGTACTGGCACTTGGCTATCTGTGCGTGTTTACTGGCATTTAGCTGGCCATGTGAGTGGACTTGCGCTAGACTGGTGGTGTGTGTGGACTGGAGCTAAGCTGGCAGTGTGGGTGAACTGGGGTTTGGCTGGCAGTGTACATGGACTGGTGGTGTGTGTGTGTGGAGTAACGCTTGTCTGACAGTGAGTGTGGACTGGCATTTAGGTGATGACATAACTTTCTATAATGGTAACTGTTTTCTTTTTTGTCATCATTTGCATTTGTGATTGGATTGTTTCTCTTTTTAGCCTAGTGCAAAATGTTTGAGTTCCTCTGTTGTGATTCCTGCTTGCGGTTTCGTCACTGGTAGATCTGCAGTTTGTGTAGCTGCATATGTTTGAGCATCATTTCCTTCCATTAATGTGTTTTTCGTAAAGTGTGTAATAAAGCAGCATAGTTAGCTTCTGTTTTATTGTGTTTGAAATTCCCCTTGAATTTGTGCACAATGTCTATTGTGCTGTCTTGTGAGTAATTTTCTTTTGTATTTCCTTTCTAGTTGGATATCATTGACAATTGCTGTGTCTGTGCAGAGTTGGTGCTGGGAGTTTAACTGCCTCTGGCAAAAGAGTGGTATTGTTTTTGAGTATATGGGCCTTTTTTTGCTTTGTATTGATTGACTTTTCCTTCCAGATTACCAGTAATTTTACTTTCCATTTGATAAAGCCACACATTGTTTATCACTTATTTTACACAGTGTTGCTTATTGTTGAATTATTTGTCAAGTTGCTTTTACTAGTAAGGATTATGGCTAGCCGCAGGATTACGCTCAGCAGGTTGTTGGTATGCTTTTCAATTATTTCTCTGACCATGATTATGTGACTGACCTACATCTGGGGCAGAGGAGGCAGTACAAGATTCTGGCAGTGAATTTTCTGTCTGAGAGAAATCATCTGATGATGAACCCGCTCTCAGGTCCTCATTTACAAGAATCTGATGCATCATCATCGATGCGTCACATTTCTTGTGCCTGCCGCACATCCCCTAACGATGCCATGGATGCAGTGTATTTACAACACAGAGCTCCATAGTGCATGTTTTCACAGATGTGTCAGAATTTCAGACCTATCTGTTGGCACTAAACTGATTAATTGCTGGACTTGTGTAGTTAAACTTCAGCAATGCGAGGAGAGTCCCATAGTTAAAAGCCCTGAGGCAATTTTACGTGTACTCTGAGTAGGCGGTGAAATTTTAAATCAGTGAAGTCGTAGAATGGTGCAGTAAAAAGTTGTAAATTTCACAGCGTCAGTTCTACATGGATTTTTCAGAAGGAATGCCTACCCTGCATACATTATACCTGGCACAGGTAAAACGTGACGAAGGGCTCTACAAACTGATGCAATGAGCCCAATGCGTCAGACTGTAAATATGGAGCAGTGTAGTGCACTGCTAGCACACCGCTCATCAAAAAAACATGAAGCACCAGTGGTGAAAAGTGGTTGTTAATGAGGCTTTCAGTGTGGAGGAAGTGCCCCTTTTAGAGGAGAACACTGATGTGCTGATAGTGCAGGAAGAGGCATCTGGTTTGCAGACTGGAGCTGAAAGGCTCCCCATTGGAAGTGCGGAACTCTGGGTTGCCCCAAACATGGTGCAGCCGGCAGTTGCCTGCCTTTACTGGTGTTGCAGGGTGTAGAGTGAATCCTGAAAACTTTTTGTCTATACATTTCTTTCAGTTGTTTAAAAACAATGGCCCTGATTTACACCTTTTGGTGCAAAACTGCACCAACTAAGTTTTGCACCAAAAAGTTTAGCACCGGCTTGCTCCATTTCTGGGCACCAGCCAAGCACCGTATTAATTGAATGGTGCAAGCCGGTGCAAAGGGTAGGCTAGTGGCAAAAAAAATGACTTTAGTCGGGTTGGGCTGGCAGTATGGAAGAAGGGGTTTTTGCACCAAAAAATGCCGTTAGGCAGGTTAGAGTAAAAACAAATGACTCTAACCTGCCTAGAGTCATTTTCTGACGCAAAACCATCCATACCACATGACTCCTTTCTTTGAAAATGGCCAGCACAAGGGACCAGGGTCCCCTGGGCATGGCCAATGCACCCAGTGCCATGTAGGAGGCCCATTTCAGGGCCCCCAATGGCACTTTAAAAAATCAAATAAAATAAAATACTTACATGTACTTACCTGTACTTACCTGGGATGTGGTCCCCCATCCTCCGCTGTCCATCTGGTGTGGGTGGGGGTGTCCCTGTGGCCTGAGGAGGGCACCTGTGGGCTTATTGCATGGTGTTCCACCATGGAAATAGGCCCACATGTCCCCTAACCCTTGCCCTGATCCAGGCATTAATAAATGGGGCAAAGCAAGCTTTGCAACATTTTGTGACCCCTCCTCCCTTCTGTGCACCATTTTGGCACGGGAGTATAAATATGGTGTTAAGGCCATAGAGTCATTTTTTGCACGGGAACGCCTACCTTGCATCTCATTAAGGCAAGATAGGTTTCCATTTCCAAAAAATGACTTTAACTCCATAAATTTGGCGCTAGATGGGTCTAGCACCAAAGTATAAATATGGAGTTAGTTTTGCACTGAATTAGAGTAAAAAAAATGACGCTAATTCGGTGCAAACAGAGTATAAATATGCCCAAATGTATTTTTGAATGAGATTGTTGACCAGACTAATTTGTATGCTGAACAGTATTTGAGTAACAACAGTGCAAAACTTAAGCCCCACTATAGAGCTAGCTGGTGGACTCCCACAAATCTATATGAGTTGAAGAAGTTCTTAGGTTTAACTTTTTTGATGGGCTTGATAAGGAAGCAATCACTGTCTTCATATTGTTCTACTAGTCCCCTGATGGCAACGGCTATATTTCCTCCAACCATAAGTCGTGATTATTATTTGCTTCTACTTCAGATTATGCATTTTGTTGATAATGTTTCAGCATTGCCACGAGATCACCCTGACTGTCTTTTTAAGATTCGGCCTGTCCTTGATAACTATGTAGTCCTGTTCAAGGGCCGTTTGGTTTTTAGTCAATACATTACTATCAAGAGGGCACATTTTGGAATTAAGATGTATATGCTGCCTGAGAGTAAGACTGGATATGTCTATAATTCCATGGGGTACAATGATAGGGATTCCAGTACTGACCCCCCTGGTTGTCTGTTCACTTTCGGAGTTAGTGAGAAAATTGTGGGGAACTTGGCAGAGGACCTTTTAACAAAGGTCACCATTTCTACATACATAACTTCTACAATGGTGTGTAATTGTTCAGGGAATTGTTCATTGTGGACTGTTGTTTGTTGCACAATCGGCTCTAACCATAAAGGTTACCCAAAAGAGCTTGTTTGTAAAAAAAACTTGACTGGAGACATTGCAGTGCCTTGTCTAGTGATGAACTTCTAACAGTGAAATTTGCAGACAGGAGAGATGTCTACATGCTGACTACCATCCATGATGAAAGTACTTCACTTATGACTGTTTGAGGTCAAATTGCTGAAGTGTGCAAACCTGTGTGCATTTTTTACTACAATGAGGTGGTGTAGATAGAGTAGATCAGAGGTTAGAAGATTACACTGCTGTTCGTAAGGCTTACATTTGGTATATGACGTTGGCTATCCATTTATTTCAATAAGCACCTTCAATGCTTTTTTTGTGTTCAAGGGTTGTTCTCCAGATTCAAAGATGACATTTTTTCAGTTTCAGCAGTCTGTGATAGGCAACCTTGTTGGAGTGGTGAAGAATGTGGCTAGAGTGAAAGATCACCACTTTCCTGATTACGTTCCTCCCGCACCCCAGTAGGAGATTTAGAGTCTGTATCCGAAGAGGTGTGCGGAAGGAGAGTCATATGTACTGCACAGAACGTCCTTCTAACCCTGGGTTATGTTTGCCTGCATGCTTTAAATTCTATCACATGCAGCGGTGTTACTGAGAGCAACCGTGAGCATAAAAATGGACTGACTGGTCTCTATCGTCTTATATTTTTTGTTCAGATTTCACGGTTGGGATTTGTGTGATGTATTTATTTAGAGCTACTTTGTTTGTAGGTATTGCTTTGCATCTACTTCTAATTGGTTTGAGTTTTCTTTTTTGTTAAAAAAATGTGATGTTCATGTAGGTGGGCGGCACTTGGATGGTGGTGTGCACTGACTGGTGCTTGGCTGGCAGTGTGCGTGGACTGGCGCTTGGCTGGTGTTGTGAGTGGAGTGGCGCTTGGCTGGCAGTGTGCATGGACTGGCATCTGGCTGGCAGTGTGCATGGACTGTTGCTTGGATGGTGATACGTGTGAGCTGCCATTTGGCTGGTGGTGTGTGAGTAGTACTTGCTCTGTGTCACTAAACACACTGCTAGCCAAACGCCAGTCCATAGACACTCGGACAGCTGCCAGATGGTGTGATTGCTATGTCAGTCTGGGCATATGGAATTAATGGGCCCTTGAATGGGCTACCTGTTGATGTGTATGTTGTATAGGTCGGGCCCGCGGCTGGCTGTGTGGATGGTCTTGTGTGTATCACGTATGAAAGGTGTGTTAATGGCCTTTAAGGCAGTTGGTGCCTTGTCGCGGCTCTACAGCTCATGAGCTGTGAGTCATTGGTTCAGTTTTTAGACCTTTAAATTATTAACTGTGTATTTCATTTTTGTGGAATCTCTTGTTAATCATTTTTTTTTTTTTTAACCTTCTCTCACCCTTGTGCCAAATCCAACCAGTATGTGTATGTACTTGAACAGATGGTTGTGAAGTAATATTTATCTTTTCTGTCTTTCTCTTATGGGGTGTACATTGTCTCTACACTGGCTGTTGATGTGAATGTTGTAATGTGCTGGGCACGTGGATGGTCATGTCAATGGACTTGTGTGTGTCATGTGTGAAAGGTGTGTGAATGGTCTGTAAAATGGTTGTTGCCTTGTTGTGATTTTACAGCCCACAAGCTGTGAGCCATTGGTTCAGTTTTTTGAAAATTCAATTTTTGTGAACTTCTTGTTAGTAAAATTTTACATTTTGAACCTTCACTCCCCGTTGTGCCAAATCCAGCCAGTATGTGAGGTGCCAGCTGAGATAGGGTCGAAAATCTAGAGAGACCCACATTGGAAAAAGAGAATTCATTTTGGGTGGAAAAATGTGCTACGTCCATGTTGCATTTCGGGTGTATCTTGGCACTGGCATTAAGTCCACCCACACAAGTGAGGTACCATTTTTATCAGGAGACTTGGGAAAATGCCGGGTGGAAGGAAGTCAGTGGCTCCCCACAGACTCTACAACTTTCCTTCACTGAAATGTGAAGAAAAGGTGTTAATAGTCAAAGTGTGAGGATTGCAAGGGATTCTGGGTAACAAAACATGGTAATGGCCACACAAATCAGCCCACCCTGCATACCTATAGGAGTCTATTTTTAAAAAATTTACAGGTTGGCTCGGTTTCTCTAGGTGCCAAATGAGCTACGGTCCTAAATCTAGAGCAACTTACATTGGAAAAAAGAAGGTCAGTTTTGGATGGACAAATGTGCTGCATACATTTTGAATTTTAGGCAGTTTCCTCTCATGAGCACTTGGTCTACCCACACAAGTGAGGTACTATTTTTATCAAGAGACTTCGGGGAATGGTGGTGGAAAGGACTTTAGTGGCTCCCTGTGGATTCCAGGACTTTCTGTGACAGAAATATGAGCAAAATGTGTTTTTAGTCACAGTTTAAGGTTTGCAAGGGATTCTAGGTAACACAACATGATGAAAGCCATGCAAGTCAGCCCAAACTGGATACCCCTAGGTGTCTAATTTTTAAAAATGTAAAGGTTGGCTAGGTTTCCCTAGGTGCCAGGTGAGCTGAGGTCCAAAGTCTAGAGCTACCCACATTGGAAAAAGAGTGTCAGTTTTGGGTGGAAAAATGTGCTCCATCCATGTTGCACTTTAGACCATTTCTTGTCACAGACACTAGGTTTATCCACACAAGTGAGGTGCCATTTTTATCCGGAGACTTATGAGAGCAGAGAATTGTAGATCATTTGTTATTACCACTTGATTTTGCAGCCCTAAGTATAACTCGCGCCCCCGCCATGCACAGTATTTTTATGAATGATTTTACAACAAGTGAGACAATTATCAATTATGTTATAAAAGATGTCATGAGTGCTCTAATAACTGGGGTAATCAGCACTGCATGGTGAGGGCGTGAGTTATAGTTACCTTAGGGCATGAGTTATAGTTACTTGAAATAACTCTAAGTATAACACGTGAATTTCTATGATTTTGTATGTTTACAATGTGAGCCTAACTATACCATCACTCTAACTTTTGTTTTTTAGGTGAAATTCTATGTTTTTATAATTCTATTTCCTAATTTAAATGTCCGGGTCACATTTGTTTTATTTCACTGAATTTCTATGTTTTTTTTTAACATAAATTCATTAAAAATGTTACTATAAGTTAATCTAACCACTGCTGTGCACAGTCTTTGGCAGTGCGCAGCTGAGGTTGGCCGCAGGGCCTGGGGGAGTAATGTTTTCAAACTGATGTCAGCTCCTGCCAAGCAAAACCAAACAGCTGCCTTCTGAGGGTTGACGGCTCGGGAGGTAGCAAGATCCAGTCCTGGGGTGGTGGAGGTCCCTTGGGCCAAATATGGCTCCCAGAGGGTGCCATGCGGCCTCCCTCCATCTTTTGGTTTGGCCCCAGGGAGGTGGTGCTCCCCGGTGCTGGGGGTCCATGATGGACCCCTCTAAGGTAATGTAATTTGAGCCCTGGGGGTGGGGGTCACCAGGGCCCGTGGGGGTCCACAAGACAGGACCCCTCCTATTACTGTAATAGTATTTTGTCCCAGGGAGGTGGTTGTCCCTGTTGTGCGGGGGCCATGTGCCCCCCCTACAAACTTTGAAAAGTTAACCCTGGCTGGATGGTGGTCCCCAGGGCCCAGAGGTGTCTGCAGCTCCGTCTACTATTATTGTAATTGCACTTTGTCCCAAGGAGGTGGTGGTCCCCAGGCGCAAAACCCTAAGCAGCCCTGGCAATTGTGTCAGACCAGCCTTGAGGTGGGAGTGTGGGGTTTGGGTGCAAGTGTGAAGCACTCTTGCTTTTGCTTCTGGAGGCTGATATTGCAGGACTGCTGCAACACCGTTCCACAATAACAAAACTGGCCCCCACTGCTGCAAAACCAGCCTCCACCCTTTCAACCTCCCGGGAAAATGTCTAATGCCCGCTACAGCCAGTCCAGCCCTGTTGGGAAGGTGGCAGTTCCTGGGCTGGGGGGGAGGTTGGGCCCAGGCGGCACCCCCCTTTTTCTTGATTCATTGCACCAGGGAGGTGGTGGTCCCCGGGGCACGAGGGGTCGCATGAATTCAATGGAAGGTTTTTTTTTTATTACAGAGAAATCCACGGATCCAGCTGTGGGTTTCTCCGTTATTTAAAAAAATGCTTTTCAGCCATGGCAGGGCCCTAGGGGGACCCCCGAACCAAAACTAGGGTAAACATACCCTGCCCCCTTTTCTTTTTTTTTTAACTCGGATGAAGTCCAGTGGAATCTATGGGAACAAATATGGCAAATGAACTTTTTTGACCACCCCTTTTTTCTTGGCATCTGCTTGACGGATCATGTCAAAACATTCGATGCATAATGAGATCTTTGGGCACACGTTTTTGGAAACTTTTGTGAAGATTCTTCAAGCGGTGGCAAAGATATAGGCAAGTCAAACGTTTTTTCAATGGAATCTACATCCTAACTAAAACTACCTACTGGCGACTGGCAGTAGATTTTATATATATATATATATATATATATATATATATATATATATATATATATATATATATATATATATATATATATATATATATATATGTGTGTGTTTATATATATATATATATATATATATTTATATATATATGTGTGTTTATATATATATATATATATACATTGACAAAGATTAAAATGAACAAAGCCATCATACCAACAGATTATATTGCTCCAAAAGACACAACTGTGGATGACGAGGGCAATTGGTCTGACATCACAAGTTTGGTAAGTGGTTATCCTCTAGATGACCCCTGAGTTTAGGACAAGCTCTACTTTTCTAATACATACCACAGCACATTTTATGGTAGATATTAGTCAGGAAAGTAGAGTTTGTCCGGAAACTCAGGGAATCATCAGTAGGAGTGGTATGTATTAGTCAGGAAAGAAGCATTTGTCCTCAATCTAAGGGGGGTCATCAGAAGGATAATCGCTCACCAAACTTGTGATGTCAGACCAATTGCCCTTGTCATCCATGTTTTCTGTCTTTGGGAGCGCTATAATCTCTTGGTATTTGTTAATGTTAATCTCTGTCAATCTTACAACATTTTGAGATGAGAAATTGGTCCTAGTGACTGTGACAACTGCACCAGCTGCACTAAACACATACTCTGAAGACAAATTGTCTACTGAACATGCTATTTACTTTTTTGCCTGGCTGCTGAGCTCTGGCCACTGTTCCTTCTTTTCATACCAATAGGTTAATGGCTCTCAATCCAGGTAAACCTCTGTTGGGTTGTCCAGATATTTTTAGACCATCTTCTGAATTGTTGTTGGTGCTGCCACTTGCTGTACCTGCATTGCCGTGCCTATACATTTGACTTAAGTCTCATCATAGAAAACCAACTCATTGCAGAGATTAGCAGTAAACTTAAGTCTGTTACTGTTGTGGCTTTAGCAGCTGGCAATGGGGTTGTTTGTTGCCAAAAAGACTGTGAGCCAACACTATTGAAGTCCGCACTTCAGAACTCCTGCCCTGGCCTCAAATTTGTAGTTGTTTCTCTTCTTGATCCCTCACTTTACCAACGATCAAACTCTGGTAAACGAAGACATAGCTTTCTGTAAAAGGAATTAAAGTGACCACTGTTTTTTTGCATTGTGGCTTCAGTATTGTGGCATAGACGTACTCTTTGGGGGGACACAATCTCATTTTGAAGCCTTTGATTAGTGTTCAAGTGAATGGTTAGGCTATGTAACAAAGAATCTGCTTCATAATTGACATTTCTAAATATTAGTTGCACCTTTTGCAAACAAAATCCAGCAGCAGATGCAATAAGGGGATTGCTTGGCTCAATGTATTCTCCTCCTTGCTGACGTCTGGTGTCATAATCATGAAAGGAAGATGCATTTGTATCAGGTACCTCACTTTCCCCATTTCTCCACATCCATTGTTATGGCTTTGGCAGTTGTACCTCCTCTTCTTAAGAAGCCATTTATAGACTGTGGTATTAAAGTCATCCAGGATGGTGGCAGCTACAGTTACTTTCTCCATGGTGATCATCACAACTGTTAAATGCTGCCAAATACCTGAAAAACACCATGAGCATTGAGACCAGCAGCTAGCCTTTGCTATATTCTGTTGCTTGACAACTGCTTCTCATGTCTGTCGTTAGACAGATGGACTGCACTTCATGAAGCAGTGCTGGCACAGAAACCGTTCAAAAATAGGTTTTGGCTAGGAACCTTCTAGTTTGGGCAGAGGGAATCCGATTTTTCACTTGGTTTCGGTGAAGCAGTGATTCCTTGGTGCACATTTCCCTAATAGTGAGTTGTTTTTGTTCTGCTACTACTGCCACAAGTGGTCGACAGGTACCAGCAGCAGGTAGGCTGCTTCGATCTACAGGTACCAGCAGCAGGTAGCCTGCTTGTGTACTTTGGGATAATAGTCACTGTATCCTGCTTGTGCCATGCACAGGTTGCTCTGTGATTATTGCCCACTGCAGGGGAAGGTGAAAAGGCTGCTTTGAGTAATGCTACTGCTGACATCCTCTTCTTCCTCATCACTACCTTCTATCAATTCAGCTGCTTCTTCTTTCTCGCCACTAGCAACTATGCTTTAAGGTACTCTTCCCATGTGATTATGTGTTGTTTTTTCAGATGGCACAATTGGCATCCAGTACAGTGATGCCAACCTACCTCACAACAACAAACTTTTTGTCGGCAAATGAAGCATTCTGCAATAAGCACCCAATGCAGGCTAAGTATAAAGAAGTCCCAAACAGGGGAGGAGAGCTTTCATATAATGCCAAAACCTGAAGAACTAGAGGTGAAGTGTATTTATTGTTTGTCTTTCTCAAGGGCGTACTGCAACTGTCCTAGGGATGGTGGTGGTGGCTTCAGGTTCCAAAGGTCATGCAAATATGGAAGTAGGTGGCGTTGGTGGAATCACATGCTTCTGAGCAAGCTGAACAGAGGTGAACTGTATTTCCTTTATGCAATTCTCCACACTGCCAATTACTGGCTCATCATCACCTTTCTGACTTACAAGGCTTTGGGGGACCTTCCTATTCCCTTGTCTATCGTGGAAGGTCTCAGACTCAGTCGGGTGCAATCCATGTCCAGATCATCAGAAGGGGGAATTAGAGAAGATGATGGAGTGTTTTCTTTTTCTTTTTCATGCTGGAAATCCCGAAGCTGATTGGGGAAGAACAGTTCCAACAACATCTTGCTCAGCAGGAAGCTCAACCTCCTGTTTTGCTCCTACATCCAGAAGATCTGTTTCTGGCTGTGGCTTCTGGTCATGACTTCCCTACAACAATTTGGTTTGATGCTGAGACAATTCCATTCATTTTTCACTGTTCTCCATAACTGCATTCACGGCACCACCGAGAACCATGAGCCGAAGTTTTGGTGGTGGTGTTGTTAATGCACAAGTGATCATCCTCCCAGCCTTTTCCTCCACAGGAGGGTGCAGCAGGTATGTCATGTTTCCCGCAAAACAATGAAGGCTTGATGTCAGTCATGGCAACAGGATTCTTCACATGTTCACTGGACACATTCTTGGCAGGAACTTCCTCCTTTGAGGACATTAATACAGGTTGTGTTCAGATTAGGGATGGGCAGAGCTCACAGAGTGGAATTAGGCGGAGGTGGCTTCAAGGTCATTGGAATTCTGTGTAATTTCATGGAGTTCTGTGCGCTGTGAAGTGACACCTGTCCTACTGGCACCCTGGTCTGAATGCACCTGATCTCGGAAGCACTAAGCAGGATCAAGCCTGGTTAGCTAAACCCAACCCTGCGTAGCACTTCCGAGATCTGGGGTATTCAGGGCAGGGCCCTAGGCAGCGAAAGCTGCTTTTTCAGGCCTCTTGTCCACTGGTATGCTCTGTGTGCACTGCACACTGGGCAGGCCGGTGCACAAGAGACCTGAAACTGCACCTTTCGCTGCCTACAGCCAGGGCTGTAGGCAGCGAATGCTTAAGTTTCAGGCCTCTTGTGCACCAGCCTGCCCTGGCCGTGTGCACACAGAAGAGACAGCAAAACAAGGGTCTTACCTGGGTCCTCCCAAGGTCCGCATTGCCACAAGCTGCTGAGGACAGGAGGCCAGAGGGAGGCCTGGATCCGGAGCTGGCGCCAGTGCAGCCCCCTGCAGAGGACCCATGGTGCTGCCACTGCCGTGACCTAGTTGAGCCAAGTGCGCACTGCAGCCCAATTATGGGCCACATAGCTCAAGCGTACACTGTCTGCACTTGCGTTGTGTGGCCCATAACTGGGCTGCAGTGCTCATCTGGTGAGCTCCTCTGCCGGGGCTAGCAGAGTTTTTGGCAAAAATCCATGCTCCAAGCAGAGCCAGGAGTGCCAAAAACTTTGTTAACTCCTCAAGCAAAGTGGAGCTCACTGCCCACACCTAGATCAGATAAGTAGTTTGGCAGTCAAATATTACCCAAAGGGTCTGCTCAGGTAAAAATCTACCTGAAATGTTTGTTGACCATCTGCGTTAAAGGAACTGCCACTTGCATTGGGATTGATGCCAATCGTGCTCAAATTTGTAGTTTAGCACTCAAAATATTTGAACTGTTTACTCAGGAAAACAAATCTACTTGAAATATTTGTGGTAAATGTTCGCCTTACAAGAACTGCATCTCGTGTAGAGAATATGTCACTCATGTGCACAAGGAATTGTTTCCCACACTTTGCCACACGATTTCTCCCTTAATAATTTCACTCAGACCCAATAGTCATTTCTCAGCCTTGTCCAACTGCACAGATGCTCAAGTCTGATCCCCTTATGACCAGCCTGCATAGAATCTGGAGTTCTCTCGCATCCTAAAATTAATTAGTTAGAATATCCACAGTTTTTATTGCTATGTAATGGTGGGAAAGATTGAGTCTCTGCTAATGGACCAACATATGATATTCTTACAAGAGACTTGGTTGTGCGAGAACCTGAATGTTGGTATGTCTTTTTGAAAGTCAGTCCACATTATGTGGGAAAGGTGGCTATTTGGAGGTTTACTAGATTTCATGTGTACAAGGATTGTTAGTAACTTAGGAATAGTAGGTCTGAACACAGAGTAAACTCAAGTAACTGTTTTGTAGTATTATTAGACAGATATTAAACAGCAACTTCACTTTTAGTGAATGTCTATTTACCTAAGGAGATGATAATCACCTTGATTGACACTCTGCCACTATTTTGATTACTGCTGGAGATTTCAATATAAAAGCTATTTCAACAAAATACAATGAAGAATTAAACAATCTTCCTGAATTAAACAATATCCCCATTGCAACATTTCCAGCTCTGCATTTTTTAAAGGAATTTGCCTTTAAATGTGACTGACAGACAGCAAATTATTTTGTTAGTTTACATGGTCACTTTCTATTGGATTGCCTAGTGGTAAAAACATTTATTTTAGGCTCCCATTGCTGCCTGATTGAGTATCTTGTTGCGTAGGCTCTCATTATCTTAATGAGACTACTGGATTTTGAGCAACAAGATCATCCACGATGTGGGGGACTGAGTCTAGCCCACGGTAGATGACGTTTGTCACTCCAAATCCGGGTTTTGCTCCGGCTAACTAGCAGTGCCTCATCTCTCCCAAATGGTAGAGACAATTGGGCAGCCAAATGCATGACATCTCAGTACTTCTCAGGGAATTCGTGGTCACTCAGGTCACAACCGGTTCTCTCATACACAGTGTGGTCTCATATACAAATGACAATAGAGGCAGTATAAGTTTTAAGGATTGATTTAACAAAACAACTGCATTTTGGATAAGAAAGCGTGAGCTGCAATAACCAGAACTACACAACACAATAATATTAAAATAGTAACGATGAGAGTGAAGCACAAGAATAAGGCTATCATAGTGCCGCTAGATCATTCTCTCTCTAAGTTATATTTCGAGCACAGCATGTTAAGCTCTAAGCCTGCCTTTCAGGTTCCCCCGGGAGGACATCAACCCTCATACCTGAGCAAAGGCCTGTAATCTGCATCAGCATCTGCAACGGGGCATTCAGCATACAGTTGTGGTTCCCTGGCTGGAATCTCCCTCTTGACGTGTACTAGGACCAGAAAGTGTTTTTATAACTAACACCCAGATGTTCTAAGAAAATTTCCCTACGTAAGGATGTGTGTTTTCTACCAATGCTGGAAACTAAACTTCTACCACGTTTACCGGCAATGTACCGGACTGTAGCCTTGACTAAAGCACAGGGCGATCAAGAATGCATTATTTGAGAATACAGTGCTGAACTAAACTAAACAGTGTGATAGAAGAAATTAAAACAAGACTGTAAAAACTGGTTATTGTAAAATAACATTGCGAAGCTAAATAAAATATATCTAGGGCAAAGTGCATAGCGGCCTAGTATGTTAAACTAACGTGCATGGAGCTATACTTAAAATGGCTACACAACACCCTCCCCTTGTCGGTAGAAAGTGGTTCAAGCCAAAGCTAAAATGCCCTAACCTAAAATATATTTAAAACCCTACTTAATTTTGACAAGTTAAGAGTTCACAAAAGCATACTACTTGACAGTTTATAAGTGAGCATGCGGCTTGGTGCCAAATAAAAAAAAAAAACATCTATTTTAAACAGTTCCGAATTGATCACCAGAGATGGAATCGAGGAGATCATCCACTTCGGCAGATGACATAACCGGTAAGTCCATGCCAAAAACGACCAAGGAGCACGTGTGTTCCATAGCCCCAGTATCAACCAAGGCGGCATCCCGTGCAGTGCCCATTAACGAGTTGATGGTAACTTCCACCAGGAAGGGTAGCTCGTAATCAGCTTCTCTTATCAAACGCAGCCGCAGTGCGCATGTCTGGTAATGAACCCTCAACAAGAACATCAACAGACCAGCATCAATCACTGAGGGGCGTTGCTGTGAAAGACAAACTTCTAGTGCATGTTGAAAAGGGCACTAACGGCACCGGAACACGGGCTGCACACAATCCAAAACAGGTCTGAATGACAAAGACCAGTCACACCCCAAATGTTCCAGGAGTGTTGCTCCAATCTGCTGCATCATGCGTTCACGACACAGCTGCGCTGATGGGAGGGCCTTCATTTGTCCTTGTTGCAGCGGGACAGCCATTGCGGAAAAACAACAGCAACAGCAAAATGCCGGCTAATAAAGCCAAAGTTATTGGGTATGCCCCAAAAATACTTCCAAAAATTGAGTGAATAGCTGAAGGTATCAAACCGAATATAGAGGAAAAGATGTGAAAAAAACCAATACCAACAGCTTTGAAAAAATGTGCTACTCCAGCCGTGCTGGACGCATTAAATATACGTCCCATGAGTTCACTAAAGTGTCTCGGAAAGTTCGTATTTAACAGGGACTGTATTTCTGCCGACGACCTTGCCACTTGAAGTGCGTAGGTCTTGCGTGCAGATGTAAGGGCCACATGCTTCTGGAACAATAAAGCCTTCAATCTACTTAACTTTTCAAAATTCACCTTGGAAGTAGCAATGTGAGGCCAGATATCAACTACCTCCCTAAATTTAGTGGGGGAAAACAACACGTTCCCGCAGCATGTAATGACCTTAGAGACCAAAACAACGTAAACTATTCCGGCCCGCATGCCACAACAGTCTTCATTATTGAGAAGGACGTCGCTGCCTTTTGAAAGCACCTGGAGCGTGCGTTTAATCAAAGGGACTGAAACTCCCTTCAGATAGCAAGCCAAGTTCGCAACCAAGGCATTACACGTCCCAAGCAAGGACAGCTGCTTACAAATCATTGAATGGCTGACTGAACTCTCGTATTCACTACCGCTAAGAAAGACCTCTTTCATGCCATTGAGGTATTTGTACAAGAAGGGAAGCTTCCACACCTCATGGATGTAACTATCTCCCAATTTTTCATATCTGCCTACCGGGACGTGTTTCAAACAAGAAGTAAATTGTAATGTAGAAATAGGCAGATTAATAACCCCGTGTATCAACCACTCTGCCGAAGGAATCTCGGCCACGGTAAAAGGCAGTCTTTCTATGTTTTCAATGTTAAGCATGACGTAAGTCGCTTCCTTTTTAGCCATTAGTTGTTGTTGTCGCGTCAAATTAAAGGAAAAAAATATTTCCCTGGCACTGATGTGCTGCCACGGAACGCGACCCGCCTTCAATGTCTGAAGTGTCCAACCCAACTGCATAATGGACCTGGTCTGACTTTGTCCATGATATAAAGAGCCATATCAGATCGTATAATGTCTATAGCAGAAGAAACAATGTTGTTAATTGTATATATCCGATCGGACAAGGTGTGAATCCCATTATCCACAACAGCTAATGCCTTTTAAAAAATTTCCTGATCTATCTGCCTTAACCGGGCTGCAGCCTCTTGTTGGGAAAGTTTCCATATTTCATTGTATACCTCATACAAGAAACCCTTCCTACGTGGTATCTTTGGGCCTGACAGGAAATCTTGTAAGTCAGTGTTGTTAGACAGGAGACTGAGGTGTGTCTTAACCGCTTCTAGTGAGGATGATTTTAGCCACTGTTGGCAGAATTTTCCCACACTATGGTGGTCATTCTGACCTCGGCGGTAAAAGGCGCTTACCGCTGGTCAGAAGACCACCATAACACCACTGCGGTCGCGGTAAACCGCCACGGTCATTCTGACCTGCAACTGGCAAACCGCCAAAAACCCGACATCAACAAAAGTCCGCCACAGCAACGGCCAGCGAAAAACTGACGATGACCAAACCTCCACCGTCACGCCAACAGAAATACGCCCATGCCATTCCGACCCACAAATCCCCGCAGCGGTCTTTCAACCGCAGTATTCCATTGGCGGTACACACCGCCGCGGTCAAAATACACACACCTTTACAAAATACTACCACATTGGACAATTCAAAATACACACACCTGAGACACATACACACACCACTCCCACACACCCAATTAAATATAAAACACACACCCACATCACCCACAAACCCTTACGACCACAATTGCGACTGAAGGACAGAGAGAGACAGCACAGCATAGAGTAGACCATCACACAGAGGCAAATCACAACATCACCCACACAATATTCACGCACAAAACACCATACACCACCACACTCACCACACTCTACAACACATGCACCACCCCTCACCTCATCCACACCACCCCATGGCACCCCAAAGACACCCCAGGTTCTCTGACGCTGAACTCAGGGTCATGGTGGAGGAAATAGTGCGGGTAGAGCCCCAGCTCTTCAGGGCACAGGTGCAGCACACCACCATTGCCAGGAAGATGGAGCTATGGAGCAGAATAGTGGACAGGGTCAACGCTGTGGGACAGCATCCACGAAATCGGGACGACATCAGGAAGCGGTGGAACGACCTACGACGGAAGGTGCGTTCCATGGTATCAAGGCACAACAACGCGTTACAGCGGACTGGCGGCGGACCCCCACCTACTCCCCCAGAATTCACAGCGTGGGAGGAGGAAGTCTTGCACATCCTGCATCCTGAGGGCCTCGCAGGAGTAGGCGGAGGAATGGACTCTGGTAAGTCAAATCTTCACTACTTCATTCCCCCCACCCCACCTGCATGCCAAATCATACCACCACCCTCACCCCCACCCCTATCACACCAACTCCTTGCAAATGGCACACCATCACAACCCACCCATCTCAAAACCTAGCCCTGCATGCCTCCCCAAAGCATGGACACCCATCACCAAAGCATGCCCACTGCACATACCTATCTCCCCCACAAGCCACCGTCACAAAAGCCCCCACAAGGGAATGCCAGCACTGGGGTACACGGCCACCCACCCATTACACGAAATGGCACACACAGAAGCAATAACCATACTCTTATACCCCTGCAGGACCCGAACGCCACCACACCGCCCAGGAGGGTCCTGGGATGTCCATCCCACCCCCAGAAGAGGCCCCCAGTGATGACAGCAGCTCTGTCTCCCTGGACCCAGATGACCAGCCCGGCCCATCGGGGACCTCGGGACAGTCGGTTCCCCACAGACAGCCACAGGCTACAGCAGACCTAACCCCCTCTGGGAACACCAGCACAGCTCCCACCCAGCGGGCCCATGCCTCTGTCTCCAGGACACGTCAATCAGCGGTGTGTCCACCACTACAGGGCACCCAGGTTGACCCACCACCCCAACAACAACCGGGACCTGGGGGCAGTGGTAGTGGGCACACGGTCCAGGAGACAGAGGCCCAGGGAAACAAGGGAACTGGGAGGGCTGCTGTGCGACAGGAGGGGGACAGGCCCAGGGAACCGACTCTCCAAGAGGCCCTCTCCTCCATCATGGGAGCATACCACCACTCCCAGGAGACGATGGCTACGGTACTGGCCAGGTTCCAGGAGATCCAGGTACTGCAGGAGGAACAGTACATGGGGTTCAGAGAGGAACTGAGAAACATTAGTTCCGCAATGGGGACCATCGTCGTGGCCCTTAACCAGATAGTCACCACATTGCGGGACCATGTGGCACCACAAAGTGCCCCTATCACTAGCATGGACCAGGAACAGCCTACCACCTCCGCCGGCGCTAGTGGACAGGAGGCCCCCACACAACGACAGGCCACCAGAACCCCACCTCCTGCAGAAGAAGAACCACCCCGCAAGCGGTACCTGAGATTTCACAAGAAGACAGAGTAGGATGCCAAGACCCCCGCCAGCAAACAATACCCCCTGATGTCATCCCACTGTCCCACATTGTCACCCTGTCCAAACTTAAACTGCCCCTGCTCCATCCTTCCACAGGCATATGGACAATGCACCTGTGAGACTGAAAACTGGACTCTGCCATGGACATTACTCCACAATCACTCATCACCGTTTTACAATCATGTCCCTAAATTTAGCACTTTAATAAAATCACTTATTGCACTTAAAAAATCTGGAGTCTGCTTGTATTTTGAACAAATGTATTAGACATAACGTTGCCAAAATGTTCAGTTACATTGTGATGACAACATACCACGGTCACACAGTTGTAGTCCATGGGCAAACAAAGCAGAGGTCACGCAGTGGGGCCCACAGCTCTGAAAACGGAAGGGAAAGTCACAACTCAGTTAACAGGAACTGGGGGGAAACACAGACAGTAGAGAGGCAGGAGACTTTAAGTAAATGTAAAATGGCGGGGTTGATTCGTACCTGTGTGCTACTGAAAATACTGTTGTATCACTGTGTCCCTGTTGTCTGTGTCGTCCCCGTCGTCTTCCTCCTCTTCACTCTCCACAGGCTCCACAGCTGCTACAACACCACCATCTGGACCATCCTCCTGCAGGAAAGGCACCTGGCGTCGCAAAGCCAGGTTGTGAAGCATACAGCAGGCCACGATGATATGGCACACCTTCTTTGGTGAGTACATTAGGGATCCACCTGTCATATGCAGGCACCTAAACCTGGCCTTCAGGAGGCCAAAGGTCCGCTCGATCACCCTCCTAGTACACCCATGGGCCTCATTGTACCGTTCCTCTGCCCTTGTCCTGGGATTCCTCACTGGGGTCAGTAGCCACGACAGGTTGGGGTAACCAGAGTCACCAATTAGCCACACAGGGTGTCTCTGTAGCTGTTCCATCACATAAGGGATGCTGCTATTTTGCATGATGTACGCGTCATGCACTGACCCAGGGAACTTGGCATTTACATGGGAGATGTACTGGTCAGCCAAACAGACCACCTGGACATTCATCGAATGATAACTTTTTCTGTTCCTGTACACCTGCTCACTTTCACTGGGGGGAACCAAAGCCACATGGGTCCCATCAATGGCACCAATGATGTTGGGGATATGGCCAAGGGCATAGAAATCACCCTTCACTGTAGCCAAATCGCCCACCTCAGGGAAAATGATGTAGCTCTGCATGTATTTCATCAGGGCAGACAACACTCTGGACAAAACCTTAGAAAACATAGGCTGAGACATCCCTGATGATATGGCCACTGTTGTTTGGAATGATCCACTTGCCAAAAAATGGAGTACTGACAGAACCTGCACCAGAGGGTGGCGAATGGGGGACATCAGGTCTGGCTCCAGCTGGGCACACAGTTCCTGTATAGTGGCTCGGTCAAGTCTGTATGTCAGTATGACATGTCTTTCTTCCATTGTCGACAGGTCCACCAGCGGTCTGTACACGGGAACATTCCTCCATCTCCTCGCAAGTCCCAGCGGACGGTGCCTAGGAAGGACAACATGGAGCACAGAGTCAAGCAACCCACAGGTACGTAACCACAGCTTGCACAGAACACGATTCGCTATGCATTGAATGGCTTGTATGAGTGGCAATGCAAGGCCTAGGCCTGTGTGACGCAGTACAAATTAAGCCATGTGGGCCCTTGAAATGGCAGCTGCCTGACCTGTGAAGTGTGACAATGGGATGTGAGGTCAATGCGCTGGCGTGGCACACCGTGGCGGTAGGCGGTCGAAGACCGCGGCGCAAAGCAGCATTGGTTAACATTGAACCCTATGGGTCTCAGGAGCCAATGACGATGTGCGCCGGCGGTCGCGGTACGCACTGCCGCGGTACGCACCGCCGCGGGCGTGACCGCCATCTTCTATCTGCTTAATCACTTGAGACCTGATCATCCACAGGAGAGGACCTATACTGCAAGTGCTGCTGTGACCTCGGTCTGGAAGATACAATGGCTGCTGCGACTGGGGAAAGGGCCCCTGCCTTCACATCTGAGGAATTGGAGAAACTTGTTGATGGGGTCCTCCCCCAGTATGCGCTACTCTACGGTCCTCCAGACCAACAGGTAAGTACACTGGGACCATGCTTTGTGGGCAATGCCTGTGTTGAGTGGGGTGGATGAAAGATGGTGGGGAGGGGAGTGAATGAGGCATGCATCGCACGACAGATGAGAGCATGTGCCATATGGCAAGGTTGGGGAGGGGGGCCACTCACATCGACCATGCAGAAAATGATGATATTTATTTTCCCACCCTGTCCATGTCACATAGGTCAGCGCCCATCAGAAGATCGACATTTGGCGTGCCATCGCCAAGGACGTCCGTACCCTGGGGTCCACAACAGACGGGGCACCCACTGCCGCAAGAGGTGGGAGGACATCCGCCGCGGGAGCAGGAAGACCGCAGAGGCTCTGCTGGGGATGGCCTCCCAACGTAGGAGGGGTGGCTCCCGTCAATTGACCCCCCTGATGTCCCGGATCCTGGCGGTGGCCTACCCCGATTTGGATGGGCGCGTGAGGACATCACAGCAGACACAAGGGGGTGAGTACCAGCACATTCTGCTATGTTAGCGCACAGTGGAGGTGTCTGGGTGGGGGAGGAGGGCTGTGGGTATCTCTAGGCCAGGGCGATTTATGTAGGCTGGTCCCCTCCGTAAGGCATGGCCCTGTGCCCCCGCCCCCCACCTCTGTAGGGTGCTAAGTACAGCTATCCATGGCCCTGGGTCACCTATGTGTGCAGTTGTCGTCCATTGGCTTGTAGGCCAAGTCACAATAATTGAGTAGTGTACACCGAGTGCGCGGCGTAGTGCAGGGGGCTTCTGTGTCTGTCCTCTCCGCCAACGGTGTCACCAATGCATGCACTCAACATGTCATTTTTTCTCCCCCCCCCCCCCTTTTTTGTGGTCTTCCTGTTCATGTGTGCATTAGCATCATCAGGCGGAGGAGAAGTGGCATCGGAGCACGAGGGAGCTGCATCTCACATGGCCCCGGAGGGCCATGCAACTGACTCCAAGTACACCAGTGAGACGGAGGGCGAGGGGAGCTCCACAACGGGGACCCGTGGAGACGTCAGCGGCACAGACACGTCCTCGGAAGGGAGCTCCCTTGTGGTGGCGGCAACATCCGTGCCCACCGCTACAACAGGTACAGCCGCCACCCCGCGCACCAGCTCCGCCCTCCAAGCAGCCCCTCAGCGTTCGCCCCGTGCCCGCTCGGCCAGGAAGGCGGGCATCTCCTTCGCCCCAGGCACCTCAGTCCCTGCCCCAGTTACCCCTGCTGCCCTCAGTGAGGAGATCATTGACCTCCTCCAGACGCTCATTGTTGGGCAGTCTACCCTTTTGAATGCCATCCAGGGTGTAGAAAGGGAGGTGCACCGGAGCAATGCATACCTGGAGGGCATTCATTCGGGTCAGGCTGCCCATCAGTGATCGTTCAACGCTCTGGCCTCAGCACTGACGGCAGCCATTGTCCCTGTCTCCTGCCTCCCCCCTCCAATTTCCTCATCCCAGTCCCACTCCCCTGTTCCTCTGCCTATCCCAGCCACACCTACAGACCAGCCTGCACACACATCAACACCCAAGGGCAGCTCATCCAGACATAAGCACCACAGATCACACAAGCATTCACACATGCAACATCCACATGCAGACATGCCAACAGCCACTGCCTCCTCTGTGTCCCCCTCCTCCTCGTCTCCCTCCTCCCTCCCTGTGACGTCTCCACTCACACCTGCATGCACACCACCATCAGCCAGTACGTCCATCACCAGCACACCCACCAGAACACTCCGCACACGTGCAGTCACCACCCCCACTGCCATTTAAACGTCCCCTGTGTCCTCTCCCAGTGTGTCTGTCACCCCCTCTTCCAAACCACACAAACGCAGGCAGCCACCCACCCAACAGCCATCCACCTCACGACAGCCTCCGTCACAAGCACCTGCACCCAAAGACAGCACACTTGACTCTCCTACAACCACATCCTCTTCCTCCACTCCCATACCCACTGCACCTACCCTTCCCACTGCTCCTAAAAAGTTTTTCCTCTCCAAACTTAACCTCTTTGCATCACCTGACCCACCCCCTCCATCTCGTAAGAGTCCAAACAGCACCTCAGCCACCACAAGCCCTGCACCTACAAGGACCATAGTCCAGGGCTATTGGAGTCCACCAGCTTCTAGGGCAGCAACATCGTCCAGCAGCAAGGGGACAGCCAGCCCACCCCCTGGGAAAAAAACTAAAAAAGGGAAGGGCCGGCGCGAGAGGCCAGAGACGGCATCCCCCAAAGGCACTACCCTGGCACCGTAACCTGGCACATCCACAAAGGGAGGCAAGGGCCCCAGAGAATCGGCGAAGGAGAGCAAGGGCAGCAGGGCGGACATTTCCGGCAGCAGGCGAGCTGCCCAGGAGGGCCCCACCAGCCCCATTTCGGGTGTGAAGGAGGACACCCACGGGCCCAGGACTCCAGCACAGGAGGGCCCCGCAAGCGAAAGGTCGGATGGCGACTGAGCGGAAAATATTGGCCTGATCTGGTTCCCTGGGAACACATGTCAAGCACTGCCGAACAGGGCCCCGCCGTGACAAGCACTGCTGACAAGGCCCCGCCGTGACAAGCACTGCTGACAAGGCCCCGCCGTGACAAGCACCGCTGAACAGGGCCCTTCCTGTCAAGCACCGCTGAACAGGGCCCTTCCTGTCAAGCACCGCTGAACTGGGCCCCGCCGTGACAAGCACCGCTGAACAGGGCCCCGCCGTGACAAGCACCGCTGAACAGGGCCCCGCCGTGACAAGCACCGCTGAACAGGGCCCGCCGTGACAAGCACCGCTGAACAGGGCCCCGCCGTGACAAGCACCGCTGAACAGGGCCCCGCCGTGACAAGCACCGCTGAACAGGGCCCTTCCTGTCAAGCACCGCTGAACTGGGCCCGCCGTGACAAGCACCGCTGAACAGGGCCCCGCCGTGACAAGCACCGCTGAACAGGGCCCTTCCTGTCAAGCACCGCTGAACTGGGCCCTTCCTGTCAAGCACCGCTCTGCTGGGCCCTTCATCTCAAGCACCGCTCCGCTGGGCCCTTCCTGTCAAGCACCGCTCCGCTGGGCCCTTCCTGTCAAGCACCACTCCGCTGAGCCCTTCATCTCAAGCACTGCTCCGCTGGGCCCTTCATCTCAAGCACCGGTCCGCTGGGCCCTTCATCTCAAGCACTGCTTCGCTGGGCCCTTCCTGTCAAGCACCGCTCCACTGGGCCCTTCCTCTCAAGCACCGCTCCGCTGGGCCCTTCATCTCAAACACCGCTCCGCTGGGCCCTTCCTGTCAAGCACCGCTCCGCTGGGCCCTTCCTGTCAAGCACCGCTCCGCTGGGCCCTTCCTGTCAAGCACCGCTCCGCTGGGCCCTTCATCTCAAGCACCGCTCCGCTGGGCCCTTCCTGTCAAGCACCGCTCCGCTGGGCCCTTCATCTCAAGCACCGCTCCGCTGGGCCCTTCCTGTCAAGCACCGCTCCGATGGGCCCTTCATGTCAAGCACCGCTCCGCTGGGCCCTTCCTGTCAAGCACCGCTCCGCTGGGCCCTTCATCTCAAGCACCGCTCCGATGGGCCCTTCCTGTCAAGCACCGCTCCGCTGGGCCCTTCCTGTCAAACACTGCTCCGCTGGGCCCTTCATCTCAAGCAACGCTCCGCTGGGCCCTTCCTGTCAAGCACCGCTCCGCTGGGCCCTTCCTGTCAAGCACTGCTCCGCTGGGCCCTTCATCTCAAGCACCGCTCCGCTGGGCCCTTCCTCTCAAGCACCGCTCCGCTGGGCCCTTCGTCTCAAGCACCGCTCCGCTGGGCACTTCATCTCAAGCACCGCTCCGCTGGTCCCTTCCTGTCAAGCACCGCTGGCCCATTGGCAGGGCCGGATCTGTGTTGGCCAGGGCTTCACGAAGCACTCTGGGCACCATGCCTCCTCCAGAACCAGTGGAGTCTGTAATCCACTTGATGGACTGTGGCTTTGCACTCCCCAGGATGGTACACTGGGCAACCCACCCACTGTAGAGACTTGTGAGACTGTGGCTTTGCACTCCGCAGGATGGTACAGTGGCCATGGAGGCCCCTCGTGGATCTGGCGTCGTGGACTCAACTGGCTGAGGTGGCCCCCTTCCCTTCCCCCTGAGGTGCCTGTAGTTTTACTATCTGATGCCCCTGCAGTGTTCTCTCCAATTGAATCGGGTCTCGTGGGTGGGCTTTGCCCATGTGTTTAGGCCCATTGGCCCACGAACAATGGATGATAGCCAATATGGCCCGGACTTTTGACCTATGTATAGATGGTTCATGATGTAATATATTTTATTTATATATTTCATATTTCACTTAACTTCAATTATGCTATAATATACTTCATTTTTAATGATCATTTTATTTTGTCTTTGCATTCTTCCGGGGGGGTTGGGGGGAGGCACTCTGACTTGTTGCTCTGCATTGATGTGTGTGTTGTAGTGGGTGAGGGTGGGGGTGGGTTGTGTGGCGTATGTGTGTCCCTGTAATTTTTTGCCTCCCCCTCCCCTGTGTCGTAGGTGCAGTACTCACCGTTGTCTTCTGCGCCGGCGTTCGTGCTCCTGGTAGAGGAGCAGGAAGACAATAGCTGGTAGGATGTGTAGTTCGGGTTCCATGCTGTCCAGATTCCTCGTGGAGTGTGTAGAGGTGAGCGTTTTCCCGTTCGAAGTCTGTTTCCGCCGTGTTTTTATCGGCGGGGCTCCCGCCCCGGAAAAGGTGGCGGATTGGTGAGTTGTGATAGGGTGGGCGGTACATTGTCTGCCGCCTGTCTGTTGGCGGTGACCGCCGCGCTGCTTGTCTGTACCGCCGTGGCGGTCGGAATGTTAAAGTGGCGGGCTGTGTTGGCGGTTCCCACCAGGGTCGGAATTCCATTTTTTTGGCCATTTTTTTGGCCGCCTGCCTGTTTGCGGGTTGGCCGCCGCATTTACACCGACCGCCAGGGTTGGAATGACCCCCTATATGTTGTAATTATGTCAGCATGTTCTGGTGATATATAGCGAGGGTCTGACCTACTTTTTCGGAAACCTCCTGAGGAGGTGACAAAATGTTGATAACACCCGTTGGTATCTATTGGCCACAATAACCACCCGCCTGGACGTTTCAGTGAAGCATTAAACGTACCATTCTGGACCCACTCATTGAGCTCATTTATAGTTGCATTCGTCTATGGTGCTCCAGACCAACAGGTAAGTACACTGGGACCATGCTTTGTGGGCAATGCCTGTGTTGAGTGGGGTGGATGAAAGATGGTGGGGAGGGGAGTGAATGAGGCATGCATCGCACGACAGATGAGAGCATGTGCCATATGGCAAGGTTGGGGAGGGGGGCCACTCACATCGACCATGCAGAAAATGATGATATTTATTTTCCCACCCTGTCCATGTCACATAGGTCAGCGCCCATCAGAAGATCGACATTTGGCGTGCCATCGCCAAGGACGTCCGTACCCTGGGGTCCACAACAGACGGGGCACCCACTGCCGCAAGAGGTGGGAGGACATCCGCCGCGGGAGCAGGAAGACCACAGAGGCTCTGCTGGGGATGGCCTCCCAACGTAGGAGGGGTGGCTCCCGTCAATTGACCCCCCTGATGTCCCGGATCCTGGCGGTGACCTACCCCGATTTGGATGGGCGCGTGAGGACATCACAGCAGACACAAGGGGGTGAGTACCAGCACATTCTGCTATGTTGGCGCACAGTGGAGGTGTCTGGGTGGGGGAGGAGGGCTGTGGGTATCTCTAGGCCAGGGCGACTTCTGTAGGCTGGTCCCCTCCGTAAGGCATGGCCCTGTGCCCCCGCCCCCCACCTCTGTAGGGTGCTAAGTACAGCTATCCATGGCCCTGGGTCACCTATGTGTGCAGTTGTCGTCCATTGGCTTGTAGGCCAAGTCACAATAATTGAGTAGTGTACACCGAGTGCGCGGCGTAGTGCAGGGGGTTTCTGTGTCTGTCCTCTCCGCCAACGGTGTCACCAATGCATGCACTCAACATGTCATTTTTTCTCCCCCCCACCCCTTTTTTGTGGTCTTCCTGTTCATGTGTGCATTAGCATCATCAGGCGGAGGAGAAGTGGCATCGGAGCACGAGGGAGCTGCATCTCACATGGCCCCGGAGGGCCATGCAACCGACTCCGAGTACACCAGTGAGACGGAGGGCGAGGGGAGCTCCACAACGGGGACCCGTGGAGACGTCAGCGGCACAGACACGTCCTCGGAAGGGAGCTCCCTTGTGGTGGCGGCAACATCCGTGCCCACCGCTACAACAGGTACAGCCGCCACCCCGCGCACCAGCTCCGCCCTCCAAGCAGCCCCTCAGCGTTCGCCCCGTGCCCGCTCGGCCAGGAAGGCGGGCATCTCCTTCGCCCCAGGCACCTCAGTCCCTGCCCCAGTTACCCCTGCTGCCCTCAGTGAGGAGATCATTGACCTCCTCCAGACGCTCATTGTTGGGCAGTCTACCCTTTTGAATGCCATCCAGGGTGTAGAAAGGGAGGTGCACCAGAGCAATGCATACCTGGAGGGCATTCATTCGGGTCAGGCTGCCCATCAGCGATCGTTCAACGCTTTGGCCTCAGCACTGACGGCAGCCATTGTCCCTGTTTCCTGCCTCCCCCCTCCAATTTCCTCATCCCAGTCCCACTCCCCTGTTCCTCTGCCTATCCCAGCCACACCTACAGACCAGCCTGCACACACATCAACACCCAAGGGCAGCTCATCCAGACATAAGCACCACAGATCACACAAGCATTCACACATGCAACATCCACATGCAGACATGCCAACAGCCACTGCCTCCTCTGTGTCCCCCTCCTCCTCGTCTCCCTCCTCCCTCCCTGTGACGTCTCCACTCACACCTGCATGCACACCACCATCAGCCAGTACGTCCATCACCAGCACACCCACAAGAACACTCCGCATACGTGTAGTCACCACCCCCACTGCCATTTACACGTCCCCTGTGTCCTCTCCCAGTGTGTCTGTCACCCCCTCTTCCAAACCACACAAACGCAGGCAGCCACCCACCCAACAGCCATCCACCTCACGACAGCCTCCGTCACAAGCACCTGCACCCAAAGACATCACACTTGACTCTCCTACAACCACATCCTCTTCCTCCACTCCCATACCCACTGCACCTACCCTTCCCACTGCTCCTAAAAAGTTTTTCCTCTCCAAACTTAACCTCTTTGCATCACCTGACCCACCCCCTCCATCTCGTAAGAGTCCAAACAGCACCTCAGCCACCACAAGCCCTGCACCTACAAGGACCATAGTCCAGGGCTATTGGAGTCCACCAGCTTCTAGGGCAGCAACATCGGCCAGCAGCAAGGGGACAGCCAGCCCACCCCCTGGGAAAAAAACTAAAAAAGGGAAGGGCCGGCGCGAGAGGCCAGAGACGGCAGCCCCCAAAGGCACTACCCTGGCACCGTCACCTGGCACATCCACAAAGGGAGGCAAGGGCCCCAGAGAATCGGCGAAGGAGAGCAAGGGCAGCAGGGCGGACATTTCCGGCAGCAGGCGAGCTGCCCAGGAGGGCCCCACCAGCCCCATTTCGGGTGTGAAGGAGGACACCCACGGGCCCAGGACTCCAGCACAGGAGGGCCCCGCAAGCGAAAGGTCGGATGGCGACTGAGCGGAAAATATTGGCCTGATCTGGTTCCCTGGGAACACATGTCAAGCACTGCCGAACAGGGCCCCGCTGTGACAAGCACCGCTGACAAGGCCCCGCCGTGACAAGCACCGCTGAACAGGGCCCTTCCTGTCAAGCACCGCTGAACAGGGCCCTTCCTGTCAAGCACCGCTGAACTGGGCCCCGCCGTGACAAGCACCGCTGAACAGGGCCCCGCCGTGACAAGCACCGCTGAACAGGGCCCCGCCGTGACAAGCACCGCTGAACAGGGCCCGCCGTGACAAGCACCGCTGAACAGGGCCCCGCCGTGACAAGCACCGCTGAACAGGGCCCTTCCTGTCAAGCACCGCTGAACTGGGCCCCGCCGTGACAAGCACCGCTGAACAGGGCCCCGCCGTGACAAGCACTGCTGAACAGGGCCCCGCCGGCACAAGCACCGCTGAACAGGGCCCGCCGTGACAAGCACCGCTGAACAGGGCCCCGCCGTGACAAGCACCGCTGAACAGGGCCCTTCCTGTCAAGCACCGCTGAACTGGGCCCTTCCTGTCAAGCACCGCTCTGCTGGGCCCTTCATCTCAAGCACCGCTCCGCTGGGCCCTTCCTGTCAAGCACCGCTCCGCTGGGCCCTTCATGTCAAGCACCACTCCGCTGAGCCCTTCATCTCAAGCACCGCTCCGCTGGTCCCTTCATCTCAAGCACCGCTCCGCTGGGCCCTTCATCTCAAGCACTGCTCCGCTGGGCCCTTCCTGTCAAGCACCGCTCCGCTGGGCCCTTCCTGTCAAGCACCGCTCCGCTGGGCCCTTCATCTCAAACACCGCTCCGCTGGGCCCTTCCTGTCAAGCACCGCTCCGCTGGGCCCTTCCTGTCAAGCACCGCTCTGCTGGGCCCTTCCTGTCAAGCACCGCTCCGCTGGGCCCTTCATCTCAAGCACCGCTCCGCTGGGCCCTTCCTGTCAAGCACCGCTCCGCTGGGCCCTTCATCTCAAGCACCGCTCCGCTGGGCCCTTCCTGTCAAGCACCGCTCCGCTGGGCCCTTCATGTCAAGCACCGCTCCGCTGGGCCCTTCATCTCAAGCACCGCTCCGCTGGGCCCTTCCTGTCAAGCACCGCTCCGCTGGGCCCTTCCTGTCAAGCACTGCTCCGCTGGGCCCTTCATCTCAAGCACCGCTCCGCTGGGCCCTTCCTGTCAAGCACCGCTCCGCTGGGCCCTTCCTCTCAAGCACCGCTCCGCTGGGCCCTTCCTGTCAAGCACCGCTCCGCTGGGCCCTTCCTGTCAAACACTGCTCCGCTGGGCCCTTCATCTCAAGCACCGCTCCGCTGGGCCCTTCCTCTCAAGCACCGCTCCGCTGGGCCCTTCATCTCAAGCACCGCTCCGCTGGGCACTTCATCTCAAGCACCGCTCCGCTGGTCCCTTCCTGTCAAGCACCGCTGGCCCATTGGCAGGGCCGGATCTGTGTTGGCCAGGGCTTCACGAAGCACTCTGGGCACCATGCCTCCTCCAGAACCAGTGGAGTCTGTAATCCACTTGATGGACTGTGGCTTTGCACTCCCCAGGATGGTACACTGGGCAACCCACCCACTGTAGAGACTTGTGAGACTGTGGCTTTGCACTCCGCAGGATGGTACAGTGGCCATGGAGGCCCCTCGTGGATCTGGCGTCGTGGACTCAACTGGCTGAGGTGCCCCCCTTCCCTTCCCCCTGAGGTGCCTGTAGTTTTACTATCTGATGCCCCTGCAGTGTTCTCTCCAATTGAATCGGGTCTCGTGGGTGGGCTTTGCCCATGTGTTTAGGCCCATTGGCCCACGAACAATGGATGATAGCCAATATGGCCCGGACTTTTGACCTATGTATATATGGTTCATGATGTAATATATTTTATTTATATATTTCACATTTCACTTAACTTCAATTATGCTATAATATACTTCATTTTTAATGATCATTTTATTTTGTCTTTGCATTCTTCCGGGGGGGTTGGGGGGAGGCACTCTGACTTGTTGCTCTGCATTGATGTGTGTGTTGTAGTGGGTGAGGGTGGGGGTGGGTGTGTGGCGTATGTGTGTCCCTGTAATTTTTTGCCTCCCCCCTCCCCTGTGTCGTAGGTGCAGTACTCACCGTTGTCTTCTGCGCCGGCGTTCGTGCTCCTGGTAGAGGAGCAGGTAGACAATAGCTGGTAGGATGTGTAGTTCGGGTTCCATGCTGTCCAGATTCCTCGTGGAGTGTGTAGAGGTGAGCGTTTTCCCGTTCGAAGTCTGTTTCCGCCGTGTTTTTATCGGCGGGGCTCCCGCCCCGGAAAAGGTGGCGGATTGGTGAGTTGTGATAGGGTGGGCGGTACATTGTCTGCCGCCTGTCTGTTGGCGGTGACCGCCGCGCTGCTTGTCTGTACCGCCGTGGCGGTCGGAATGTTAAAGTGGCGGGCTGTGTTGGCGGTTCCCGCCAGGGTCGGAATTCCATTTTTTTGGCCGCCTGCCTGTTTGGGGGTTGGCCGCCGCGTTTACACCGACCGCCAGGGTTGGAATGACCCCCTATATGTTGTAATTATGTCAGCATGTTCTGGTGATATATAGCGAGGGTCTGACCTACTTTTTCGGAAACCTCCTGAGGAGGTGACAAAATGTTGATAACACCCGTTGGTATCTATTGGCCACAATAACCACCCGCCTGGACGTGTCAGTGAAGCATTAAACGTACCATTCTGGACCCACTCATTGAGCTCATTTATAGTTGCATTCGTGTACTTTTGCCAGTTATAAAATTTTGCAGGGGCAGGTATACTGGGCATGTTTAATTCTCTAATTGTGGCTAAGCTAAAAAACTTGTTTGTTGTACCGTTTCATTTAAAAAGATCATTTGAACAGGGATGAGACATGCTCTAAACAATGTTTGTCTACCCTTGGTCTGCCAATTTTTTGTTCCCCAAACGCTTTTCAAATAAACATATTTTGACCAATATTCATAACGTTCAATTGATAACCGGGAAACAAAGGAGTCCGAATATATAAATTTTGTGTTCGTCAATAACATATGTATATCCTTAGTAGGAGTTACCTTAAAATAATATGACACAGCATTTTTTTTGACGATACCCAGAAAAATACGCAAACTTTTCAGTATAAGTTTTTGAACTCCCTTGCGGGGGAGTTGGACAATGTTCCCATTGCGTGTAATTAAATATTGTTTTTGGACTGCTCGCTCTATGTATGTATGAAGTGGTGCCCATAATAATTATAGCAAAACATATCACCATAATTTTCTTTAAACTGGTAAACATCTTCGTTTTCATAGACAGTATAATATTGCAACTCTGTCTTCATAGAATCAACTGTTTTCACATCCCAATCATCAGATAAAATGCCTGCTATGACTGTATCATTCATAGATAATTTTAACACATACAGTACTTGAATGATTTCCGTGGGACCATATATATCAAACATCACTTTGTCCCAAACAATCCCATCAGGAATTGGCACTGCAGAAATGTTCACAAAGGATAAGTCTCTTCAAATCTTATGTGATGAAAAATGTGGTTTCAAAACCTCCTCCACCTGTGCAACCGCTGATCTCTCAGGAAGAAAATGACCATTTATTAACAAGAAAAAGGTAATGACGAAACCAATCCAAAGCAGAAAGGTTAGGACAGTCAAAGAAAGCCAAACATAGTTCCATGGAAAAATGAAATATGTTTCTTTAAACCAATGTAATAGCTTATGTGTACCTAACAGATCAGCTGTCGAAGAGGCAAACAAGTCCGATAGACCGTCGTTGTAGTAGGAAAAGTAACCAGAGGCTGTTTGTGCAAATGGCGTAGCCGTGGCCAACGGTGGAGTTGGTGTTTCCTATGGTGGTACACTATAGACAGCACCATCCGTCTGGCTAGTAATCATAGTGACTTGATCAAATGTTTCTAAATTGCTTGTTGTTAGTGGAACTAATGCAAGATCATCATCCACCCTCGCCAAGCTCGAAGAGGTATCAGTGTTGGTATAAAGAACTTGAAGCGTAAATTATTCTCCAGTAGTGAGAGGGATTTGGGAACTACTGGATGTTCCTCTTGGTCGGCTGTGCAGAATCGGCCACATGTTGTAGTTTGACATTGTCAATGGAAACAAAAGATTTTCTTTGGCACCTGGCAATGGTGGTAGAATAACAGTTCTGGTACTGTGTATCCCCAACACAGGGACTGGTGCTCGATAAGAAGGGCCAAATTATTTTTTCACTGCGACCTTTTCACGTACAAGATCCCCAACCCTGGGAATCCAGGCGGTAGATGTTACAGGCACATCCTTAATTCCTATGGAGGCAGCACTTTTAGAAGAGTTATCTTCACGGAACAGCTGTAATTCCTGTAAAACAGTGACACGATCATTTATGTCAAAAGGTGTTTCTGCTGCCTCCATGCCAGGACCATCAAGATCCGGAACAAACATTTATTTTCCGAACAGGCACTCATATGAAGTTCGACCCCCCAGGGACCTTCTAGGCAGGTTATTTAGTGCTCTCTGAACTCCATATAGGTGGGTTAGCCAACTAAAACCCGTACCTAAGACTCTGGCCATTAAGGATTGCTTTAAATCACAGTTTAATCGCTCCACAACACTATTTCCCTCGGGATGAAATGGAGACGAGTACTGGAGTTGGACCCCCAACGAAGCCATTGTGTCCCTGAATGCCCTTGAGGCAAAAGCAGGGCCCTGGGCCAAATGGAAAGCCTCAACTGCATATGTACGGACAAAGACTCGCAAATCTTTAATAACAGTCCGAGCGTCAGCCGAGCGTTGTGGCCACACCCACACAAATCTGGAGCAGGATTCAACAGCGACTAATATGTATTTGTATGCACTATCAGGTGTTAATGGACCGCAATGGTCCAAGTACACACATTGTAATGGTCTATTGGAAATTAAGAGAGGTGTCTGCGGCGGGCGCGTGGCCGTGGAAAATTTAATTTGTTGACAGATGTCACAACGAAGGACATACTGCTTAGTCTCTTTATAGAGACTGGGCCACCAATAATGGGCCTGTAAGAGTGAAATTGTAGCCACCACACCAGCATGTGCAGATGCCACCCCCTCATGCGCTGCTTTAATCAATTGAGGTCTTACATCTTTATTGGGGATGTTGCGTACGCCTGGAATTTTAACTTCAGCGTTCAGCATACCTCCCATCAAGTATTGATATTTATTAGGAAATCCTTTAGGATAAGGCGTGCCATCAACCGTAGCTTTTATGGCAGCCATAATGTCTGTGTCTGGTTTGGAACTCGAACGAGTCACTGCAGCTACAGTGGCAACTGCCCCTGCTGACTTTTCGGCTTCATCAGCCAATGTATTTCCAGCAGCGTGTATTCCAACGCGCTGGTGTCCAAGTGTATACACAACATGTACTTTGGTAGTGTCTCTTTCAGGTCTGCTACCTTCCCCCACAGGAGTCTCTGTTTTATGGTGTTGCCTTTTGAATCTCTGAACCCATTCAAATGCCAGTAATGCAGGTATTTATTAAAAGACTGGACACAATAATATGAATCACAAATAATCAGTGTGAACTGTGTTGGATCCGTATGTTCTAGTGCCATCAGCAGAGCTTTTAGCTCAGCCAATTGTGCTGTACAATCCCCTAAGGTCTATGTAGAGTTATGTTGGAGACAGAATTTCTCCCCCTCCATATAGCCGCTTATGACTGCGCATGCAGCAGAACATTGATGTTTAGTTCCAATCGCTGGTTGTGCAGAGCCATCGGTGTACATGATTGCATGATATTGATCAATAGGCAAGATGTCTGCTGGAACTGGATATTCTACTTCATATTGTAGAAATTCTTGAGTTTGTAATTTTGGGTCGAAAATGTAGTCTACATCAGTGGCTGTTAGAGACGTAGCCCATTGTATCCGTCGTGGATGAAGTGCTTTCGCGTTCGGAACGTGTAACAGCCTCTAGGGCTGGAATCGGAGAAACAACAATAATGCGTTTTCCTTGGGCAAGAGGTCTTTCTTTAATAACAGCCATCTGCACAGCAGTGAGAATTTTCTCCGTGGGTGCAAAGTGTTGTTCAGAAATGTGATTTGTATGCTATCGGGACTGTCTCACCTTCATTAAATGTTACATAAGTGAAACCAATGGCCCCAGCTATTACCCTGATGACCAAATGTGTTTTATTGTCCCTTGTGTGTAAATGTTTTGCTGCTAGCATATCTGTCGGTAAATCTCGAAGAGTGCGTGTATGTTCAACCGTCCAGAATTTACTTGAGAAATCGGGACGTATTAAGACATATAAAGGTCTTATGTGTGTTGCATAATCAGGAATGCATGTTCTGCCAACATTTAGGAAGCCTAACAACGATTGAAGTTTTTTAATCGTATTTGGTGGTTGCAATTGTGCAATTTTTTCTAAAAATTGTGGCGATAGGCTCTTCCCTTCACTCGACAGCTCATATCCCAGAAACAGGACACTGAGGAAGGCAATTTTTGAATTTTTAAAGATAGATTTGTAGCCGGGTTCGGCAAACCCTACAACAATGCGGGCTACCCATCTTAAATGTTGTAGTAACTCGTCATCCGTGAGATATATATCGTCCACATATGACAATGCTTCAGGTTCTATCTTGTGTAAAATAGCAGTCACGCGAGCCGCAAACATTCCTGGGCTGTTCTTATACCCCTGAGGCAAATGACAGAATTTTTCTGGGAGCCTAGTGCGCTAAAGCTTGTTAAATCCTTGCTTTCAGGCACTATATTCTGGCAGAAGAACCCATTCGAGATATCTAAAGTTGTTTTGAATTTTTTCTGCACTATGTTGCTCATTAGTCCAGTGCTATGTGAGTTTTGTATAGCATATGTACATGTATGTCCGTTTAAATGTCTGTATTCTAAGACTATTCTGTATGAATGGTCCGGCTTAGCTACAGGAAATAAGGGGTTATTCATCGGTGAGACACAGGGTTCAATCACACCCTGGTATTCTAATTGCGTGAGTATCTCTCTCACCGGTGCCCTTCCTTCATGTTTTATAGGATACTGCGGTTGTGGCTGAGGTTCACTTTTAATGGGAATGACATGGTATGGAGAGTCCCTATCCCACCCTACGTGATTTCTATGTAACGCAGGTGCCTGTGCTAGAGCCCATTCTATAGAATAGGACTCAGCAAGTTTCTCCGGGACCTTTCCCATAATTGAATGTACAGTCACCGGATTTATACCTGGTGTTACTGCATGTGGTTGTGCTGGAGCAGCACGCGCTGGGTTTGTATTTAAATTTTGCATCACAAATTGTACTAATCATCTGTATATTGCTGTTAATTCAATGTATAAGCGTCGAACCTCAGCTACTGCCAGATTCGCAACCGCAGGATGTGGTGTATATGTGGCCAATAAAGGCCAGGTAGGACCGTCATTACTTAGTGGACCTAACCTTACTGGTAATATTGTATGGGGTAGGGCGCCATTAAGCCAATTATTATGTTCTTGATAAGATAGAGGTATCTCTAAGTATGCGTACACCCTGTATTGACCAGGCGCGTTCGCAACTGTATATGTATTAAATGTATTTGCGTTCCCATAAACTGCTGGAAATGTGACCCATGAGTAAAAAAGCTCTGTTCTATAAGCTGCGTGGGCGTCCACCACAAACGTGATTGGACCTCCCTGGGCCGTAAGGCCATGTGCTAGTAAGTGCGTTGTGAGAGGTTGTCTCATGTTAAGAGCTATCTGTACAACCTGGGGATTCGTCATCATAGAAGCACTAAGAGTTCAGAGAAGGCACACCAAGATGTTTTTTTTTTCCTTTTAAAGTTCAAGCTTGAACAACCACCAGCTAAAATAGGATTGCCTATGCGGCTGTGGTGGAAATCCTCAGCACCACGGACGTCTCCGTATACGGAACTGAGGTGTCATTATATATAATGAGACTGAGATATTCCGGTGGACCCAAAAATTAGAGCATGACCAAACGTTGGCAGCGCCATGTCACGTATTCTCTCATTATCTTAATGAGACTACTGGATTTTGAGCAACAAGATCGTCCACGATGTGGGGGACTGAGTCTAGCCCATGGTAGATGACGCTTGTCACTCCAAATCCGGGTTTTGCTCCGGCTAACTAGCAGTACCTCATCTCTCCCAAATGGTAGAGACAATTGGGCAGCCGAGCGCATGACATCTCATTACTTCTCAGGGAAGTCGTGGTCACTCAGGTCACAACCGGTTCTCTCATACACAGTGCGGTCTCATATATCAATGACAATAGAGGCAGTATACGTTTTAAGGATTGGTTTAATAAAACAACTGCATTTTGGATAAGAAAGCGTGAGCTGCAATAACCAGAACTACACAACACAATAATATTAAAATAGTAATGATGAGAGTGAAGCACAAGAATAAGGCTATCATAGTGCCGCTAGATTATTCTCCATCTAAGTTATATTTCGAGCACAGCATGTTAAGCTCTAAGCCTGCCTTTCAAGTTCCCCCAGGAGGACATCAACCCTCATACCTGAGCAAAGGCCTGTAATCTGCATCAGCATCTGCAACGGGGCAATCAGCATACAGGTGTGGTTCCCTAGCTGGAATCTCCCTCTTGACGTGTACTAGGACCAGAAAGTGTCTTTATAACTAACACCCAGATGTTCTAAGAAAATGTCCCTATGTAAGGATGTGTGTTTTCTACGAAGGCTGGAGACTAAACTTCTACCACGTTTATCGGCAATGTACCAGACTGTAGCCTTGACTAAAGCACAGGGCGATCAAGAATGCATTATTTGAGAACACAGTGCTGAACTAAGCTAAACAGTGTGATAGAAGAAATTGAAACAAGACCGTAAAAACTGGTTATTGTAAAATAACAGTGCGAAGCTAAATAAAATATATCTAGGGCAAAGTGCACAGCGACCTAGTATGTTAAACTAACGTGCATGGAGCTATGCTTAAAATGGCTACACAACAATCTGTCCATTCGCTTTGGGGATATTATTTATAATTGTGATTTTAATTTCTTGAAACATGAAAGAAGTGATCATGGGACATTACAGAGATCATTGTTTCTGAAGGAAGCATCCCCAAAAGGTAAGGTATTGTTGCTACACAAGGATTATGCCAGAGGACTAAAAATGAGACAAAATCCCAGGCAAGAACAGTTACTTGCCGATTTTCAAGCCACAACTGACTTACGCTCTGACTTCTCCCTATACTGAGATGAATTAATATGGTTTGCCTACTTAACTGATAATGTGCTTGCAAATTAATATGAATTTGACTAATGTGGTAATATTCAACAGCGTGCTATGACCCAGAGTTTGTGTGATTATGACTGTGAAAGAAATAAACTTTTGTACAAAGCATATGTGTATATAGCAGAGGTTCTAGAGGTATTAAGTTAGAAGAAATACAAATGTGGAAAAGCAACTATAAGTTTATGATTCGGAATAGCTATTTCATCACACAGACATGGGGCATGCTCCAGGAGCAATTCAAGGACATCATCAAAGACAATATCCGTTTGCAGCGACCTGACCCTGACATACATGTAGACTTGTTCATTCCTTGTTTTCTATTATTTAGTAATGGTTGCATATAGTATGTACTGAACAGGCTAGGATATGATACTTGGGGATCTCTTTGGTCCACTTATTTGTTAACTATGGAAAAGAATGCTTGATATTGACAAACATTAATGTTTGAGTGCAATAAAATCAGCCTGGTGCATCAGATGGATGGAAAGTACTTCAAAAGTTTACAGTTTGGCCTTGTTTGTATATTTGATATAACTGTGCATGGAATTCTTTTATTTGTGGTTCCACAGATCACTTGCAGTAATGATGATAGAATGGCTGTGTCTAAACAACTTGTTTCTGAATATGGAACTACTATCCATATACATCAATAAAAACTGTATGAAAACAAATATCTGCTAAAGAATAATAAAAAAATGATTCATATTAAACCCTGGAATGAAATGGAAGTAATACAGTTAGGGGGTCAAAAAATGTTGGAGTTTTGGTAAATACAATTTTTTATTTAAATGCTATAGATGTAAAGTATTCTGAAAATGTATTTTAAAATCATTTTTGCATTTTTTGATGTTTATAATGTCTAATATCAATACTGTAAATATCAGTCATGTAACTAATTCCCACAAATTTTGCACCCCTTTCTTTTCATGGTGTACTACAATGTAAGGCAATAGAAAGACTAGGTCACATCATTGGGATTGCATTATTCTGTCAACGTAAACATTTTAAATTATCCTTTTCATATGTATTCTATTATAACATCTTATTATTATGAAGTTAATATTTTGCATTTAATTGTCTCTCTTTCTACGGTTTCAAGCACACTTTTAAGGTGCTGTTACTTTTTCTGTGTCATTTTTCACAACATGTGCAAATTACATATTCAGGTTTCTGTGTGTAAATAGGTAAATATCTTGTGTACAAAATAGGATGATGTTGAGCTCTAACAATGCCAATATTCTTGTATTTTAGTGACAAAATTAAAATGTGAGTTTTATTTTCAGTGTGGCCTGACAGCTGCAGTGTGTCTCAAATACCCCAGCTCATTGCCTGCCTTTTTGCACAGGATTTCAATGTGCATACTTTCATTCTAAATTTTCTTGAGCCAGTTCTTTAGAAGATTACCTTTCCCTACTGGTGTTAATACGTGCTAGAGAGTGCACTGCACAGAAATAAAAAAACAGCATAGTTTAGATCCTACCTTTCTACAGACTAAAAATGTTGGTGAAGCCATTTTTAGTCCTCAGTCATGCGTCTGGCTCTGAAGAGCTCTGATGAGACTCTGACATAGGTCAAACACTATACAGCATCTGATAACTGTACTAAGATAGGGGATGTGAATTTAGGTCAGCAGGTTGTAGTGTCAGATGCTAACCTTCTGTATTTAGCTCTGACTAGCACTGCTGTTACAAAAAAATACTCAAGGGTAACTTTAAACATTTTCTCATCCAAAGTTATGCAAAGAAGTAATGACAACTGTGACAGTCCTTATTTTATACCAGTTTGTTAGCAGTACACTGATTAAACTGCTTTTATCTAAATTATTTGAAAGGGTCACACGCACAAGCTCGCTTGTGCAAACTAAATACAGTATTTGGCAAATATATATATATATGGGTCAGAACTTTTCAGAGCCTCTTTAAAGAACAAAATATGTGTGATTTCAACTTTCATTACGGTCCCCATTTATTGTGCTGGCTGTTGGAATGGCTTCCAAGGTTAGCAACTGCTGAAGGGTCTACATTAGAATGTGAAAGCATGACAGCAGGTCATCACCATATTTTAAATATGAGACACATATGTACATATACATGTACATTTATAATTATAATAATGCAATTTGTATATTTAGTATATACCACTTGTAATAATAATATTAATAATAAAAAAAGTGTGAGCTAGTTTGGAGGGGAGGCTACTTCTTTTCAGCAGTTTTGCTTCTATTTTTTATGGTCTGCAACAGATGCTTTGTGTAGGGAAGCTTGCAGCTGTGTCCTCATTTGAGACAGCTCTCTCTCCCACACAGGTGCAAAACTCTCATAACGTGCAAACAGTGTGGTTTTGTGTTAGCCCTCACCACACTGAATGAGACAATTTCCTAAAAGTTAAGAAAATGCACACCGGAGTGTAACTTGTTCTAAATAGGCAATATGGACCAAAGAAAAAATATAAAGTATGCTTGTAATTTTGAAGAGTAGTTTAACAATAACTTAATTCCTTTGTATTACATTTCCTAAATATGCTATGGTAGGAGAATCCACAATGAGTAATGTACAGACAAGAACATAGTAGGTCAAAAGTGCTAATATGTGAAAATGTAAAAAAAAAACATTTAAAAAACTGCCTCTGATAATGTCTTGGGGCTTTCATGTGCTTAGTAAAAAGATGGTCAAATTGATGCTGAATACATGTAAACTGTTTTAGGATAATATCATTATATTTTAAATACATTTAATAAATGGAAGAACTTACAGAGTTGTAGCAATAGAATTCTGGCTTTGATTCAGCCTCCTGAAAATAGATTGGACACCACTGTCCATTCTAGGTCCGAGAATGAAACTGATTGACCCCCCTTATGATGCATTTTGCAGTGTCAATAAAAACGTAACTAAATGAAGGAGCCAGTGTCTCACTGGATTGTAATTTGCTTTAGGGGCCATCACTAGGCAACTAACAAGACTTGACAAATGAAGAATTGCAAATTCTGTTAGGGGCAGGGCAGACTTCGCTGTTTTCTTGAGGAATAGTACATTTGTAGGAGATATGCCACGTATGGCTTACATTATTGAATAATATTACCAAGCGGCACAGTACAGATAAGATTGAGGACAAGGATACCAGCAAGGAGACAAGGAGACAAGAGTAGGGATCAGTGTTATTTTTGCTCTTGCCAAGAGACTAACAGGAGAAACAGCACTACATGAGGAACGCTTTCCAGAGAAAACAAGTTGGAGCATAGTATGACATGGAGAGAGAGAGAGATGATCAACCTACTTACATAACACCCAGCCCAGTGTTTAAGATGAAGGTATCACAGATGCCTGAGGTGACTACCATGTTTCCAACTAAGGTAGGAGATAAAAATCATTGATTTCTCAATTTTCATATGGATGTGCCCCACCAATTTTCTGGGGAGATACCTCATCTGCAAAAACTTTTGCAACAGTATGTGTTTCAAGAAATGGGATTTGCTTAAAAGCAACCGAATGCAGGTTAGAATTGGTTAACATAGCTCTAACTGCAGCAGTGAGCATTGAAATAGGACCACATTAAGAGAGATCCTTTTAGGGCCAGCTTCAGAACAACACATGTCTATAGCTGTAGCACCAGGATTCTACCCTAACGATTTGGGCCCCATGGTCAAATGTCTCAGGGACTTACCGAGGACTAAGGATTTTACATTTCCTTTGGGAGTTGCATCTGTGTTGGGAGAAGGAAAGGATGGTGTTGGACATTGTGTATGCTCTGAAACGATAGGGCTGCAGTTTTTGACAAGCTTGAAGGGAATATGGCTTTACAGCTAACTAAAAACAAGGTCCTAGAACAAGTGATCTCAGCGGTGTGGGAAAACACAAAAATGAGGCAGGATTATTAAAAACATGTCCTCTTCATAAAGTGACGCCTAAGGAAAATGCAGAAATACCTTATGTGCATCAGTATGAACTGTCACCTCAGGGAGAGGAGGGAATAAAACCTGTGATTGAGGCCCTCATTATGAACATGGCGGTCCAGACCACCATGCCGGCGGTGGCGGAAATTACCGCCACCGGCATGGCGGTCCGGACTGCCATATAATAGACACGGGAGACCACCATAGGCTGAACTCCACCACAGCCAGGCTTCCACCTCCAACCAGCCTGACGATGGCAGAGCTCCTTATCAGACAGGGCAGCACTGCAAGCAGCGCTGGCCGCCGGATAATGAACCTGTTGTACCCCAGCCTTTCCCTGGAGGTTTATCCCAGCAGGGAAAGGCTGGTTGGATGGGTGCCCCGAGGCCCCCCTGGGGGCACCTGCACTGCCCATGCAGCATCGTGATTGGCTGGGAGCACCCAGCCAGGGTGCTTCCAGGCAGACTGGAAGCCTCTGCGTGGTCTCTCCAACCCGGCAGTGCAGTGCTGGGTTGGAGAGACCCTACTGTGCATGTATGATTGGCCATCCCAAACATGCACATTGAGGGGAGTGCTGTGCAATCCACCTCCGTCCCAGTCACGCCCATGGCCCACCCTTTTTTATAGTAAAAACCTAATAAACAGAGTTTTTTTATGTTTTTACTATAAAAGTTGTGCAGCTCCTTCTTCTGGTGGGGGGAGTGACGCTCCTCCACCCTAGCGGAGGAGCCGCCCCTGACCAAGACAGACTGTAGAAATTGGTTTATGACCCCGATAAGGAGAGAACCAGGAGGGAACTGATGGACAGCGTTGCAAAACAGATGAAGGATGAAAACATGATATTGCTAAACAGTTGACTTAAAGCAGCCCTTCCTATGGAAGGGACACACTTTGGGACCTGCTGGAGTCCCGTTTGGCTCCGCACAAGACTGAGAAACAGACTGGATTGGCACTACACATAATGTAATAAATCTTAAAAGTCTTTAAAGAATGAGTCGAAACTCCTACCACACACCCCCACACACACTTCTCTCACCACTGTTTCGGGGTGGACATAATAATAAAATGAAAAGTCGGAGCTAAATAAGGTACCATTTAAAAAAATAACAATTTGTTTTAAAGTGTACTAGAGGGAGGGTAAGGTTGTGCAACAGACCCTTCCTCGCATACGATACAAGAGGTTGAGGTTATAGTCTGTTGGAAATGATCAGGTGGGAATTACAAAAGAAGGGTAGGGGAGCAATTCCTATAGGGGAGTTCGAAATGCTGCAATGCTTTTTTTAACCATGCATTATTTGCTATTATATCAGCCGGCAGAGTGGAGAACCACAAGGATATGGTTTACAAGTTATGGCACAACATAACGTGTATTTATAAAACACACGTTCACCCAAGGGTATCTTGGTGCTGAATCAAAGATGCTTATTGTTACCTAACACAATGGTACTCATTTTATTGACCTCAGAAAGATGAAAGGCTGAGTAGACCTGCTGGATTTGAACCTGTTACCATGAGGTCGAACCCAGACCCTTACAGTGGATGCATTTGCCCACTAAGCCACCATACCAAGCACAAGATATTATCACTAAAACGGATGATACCTAGAGACCACAAATTACATTGTGTTTTTTCTGGAATTTAAATGGCCTAGGTAGAAAGATTAAAAGAGGGCTGGTGGCCCAGTTTATCAAAAGATAACGGCTAGATTTTGTGTTAATCCAAGAAATACACCTCATGGGCTCAGATTGAAGGTTCTTGGAAAGGGGCCAATGCAAAGCCCTGCTAAATTGGCATTTATGACTGGTTCTACAGGAGAGGCTATCCATGGAACAAAGGCAGTCAGTTTCAAATTAACAAAACAAGGACAGAGACCAATAAGTGTTTTGTGGACATTCATGGTCAGTGTGGATGACAAGCTGTTATTCTGTTGAGTGTGTCCGCCCTCCCATGCTACAACCTGCAGTGTTGGAAAAATACTTCTGAAACTGACTCCCCTGTACATATAATTATTGGAGACTTCAACCATGTCATGGCATCAGAACTAGAACACCCATATGGCACACCCAACATACACTACACATCTTTCAAAACTGGCCCAAGCAATGGGCCTAGTGGATACCTGGAGCCTGAAGCACCCCAATGATCAGTAATTTTCGTACTCCTCCTGAGCACATGAAGGATTTTAAAGACTCAATTATATACTTACCCAAAATGGCAAAGCTCCACATATAGAAAAGGCAGAATTCCATGCAAGAAAAATTTCAGATCAATCTCCTCGTATTGTAACCTTGTGAGTGAACGCTGGGAATAGAACTCTAGAATGAAAACTCAACGCTTGGGAACTAAAAGATCCCACGAATACAGTATGTCCAAAGTCAGAGCTGATACTGAAATATACTTCAGAGAGAACGAGGGACTGGCTGATTCCCTGGCAACACTGTCGGGGTCTATAAGACAGCCCCAAGAGCTAAAGCGCACAAAACTATCATCTGCAAGAAAAATGCAGATGAAAAGCCAGAAGAGAAATTGAACTTAAACGCCTATAGGTGGAACACACATTAATATCTCAGTCATCCCCCACACTGAGCAGACAGGCAGAACTGCTGAGAAAATAATACCTTGATATGGCACAAAATGCTACACACCAGCAACTGCTGAAACACAGCACCAACTGCATGAAGTGGAACACAGGGCCAGCAGATTGCTGGCTTGGATCAGCAGAAGGGAAGAATCCAGGTGGGAGGGTGAAATTATGCATATTGAGAGAAGGAGATAAGGCGTTGACAAAGCTTTAGCCTCTGCATTCGCACATTACTTGAATACATTTTATGAACCGCACATTCTAGCTGGAGGCTAGGAGGTTGAACAATTTTTAGACAAGCTAGACATCCCAACACTAAGCAGCGATGAGAGAGTGACTTAGAAAGAGACATGAGGAAGTCATAGAAGTAATTAAGCACATGAAAAGTGGAAAGATCCCTCACCCAATGGAATATCAGCAGAGTTTTACAAAGAACTCTCCTCAGTACTTAGCCCACATCTGCTATATTGGTGTAGGGAAGTCAGAAATAAAGCAACATTATACCCTGATCTTGGACATGCAATTATTACACTAATACCCAAAGCGGGGAGACGTAGAGACAAAGGTTCATACGAGTGACCAGTCGCATTGCTCAATGTAGAAACCAAGGTACTTGCAACGATCCTGACCTCGGAATTGTTAGGTGATGTTAGCTCCCTTAACCACGGAGACCATCGGGCTTTATGTCAAGACACTCTACCAGACCTAATATCAGAGGATTGCACAACAGGTTGGCTATAACTAACGCTCAAATGAGGCCACATATTGTAATTTTGCTTGATGCCGTAAATAAAGTTGATGTGATATATTGGCCATTCTTATTCTTAGCATTCCAAATGTTTGGCTTTAGGCCAATGTTTTGCAGAGGATGGTTCTCCTCTGTAAAAACTCTTCAGTAGGGACCAAAGTCAATAAAACAATGCCACATAGCTTTCCCTTAGGGCGTGGCATCTGACTGGGGTGCTCACTCTTCGCGCTGCTTTCTGTGCTTAGCATAGAACCCTTGGCTTGCTGGATCAGATCACAGGCAAAGATTATGGAGATCTAAAGGGGACACAAGTCCCATACAGGAAAAGATTAAGCTTTATGCAGATGACATTTTCTTATATGTCAAGCAATCTCTGACACGGATTCCAAAAATATTTCACATGGTTATGGAATAGGGAACATACTCAGCCTACAAAATAGATTGGAAAAAACAACCCCATGCATGAGTTATAGCTGGGTTCTAGGTAAAAATCAACCCTATGGATGATAGCTGGGCTCTAGGGAAAAATCAGCTCTAAGCAAGAATTATAGCTGGGTTCTAGGTAAAAAATTAACGCTATGCATGAATGATAGCTGGGTTCTAGGTAAAAATCAACCCTGTGCATGAATGATAGCTGGGTTCTAGGTAAAAATCAACCCTGTGCATGAATGATAGCTGGGTTCTAGGTAAAAAGCAACCCTATGCATGAATGATAGCTGGGTTCTAGGTAACAAATTAAAGCTATGCATGAATGATAGCTGGGTTCTAGGTGAAAATCAACCCTCTGCATGAATGATAGCTGGGTTCTAGGGAAAAATCAGCCCTATGCAAGAATTATAGCTGGGTTCTGGAAAGTGTAATAGCTCTTGGAACTGGAGTCTCCTCAGAGGGTTTCAAATACTTGGGAATTTTTGTGAGACGTCGCAAGTTGATCTGTTCCTGTCTAAAAATATGGAACATATTCTGAGAGCTCAGAGTGACATGAGCCACTAGAGAACTTTCCCCCTTAAACTAATGGGTCAAGCCGCAATTTTTAAAATGATCACCCTTCCAAAACGGATATATGATACGCAGAACACATCCTTCCCAATATGGGAAACAGGAATTGACAAGGAGATAAGCTGCCTACTATGGAATGGGGGCACAGTAAGAATAGCAATGACAACTCTCACTATCGGTCCTTACAATGGGGGTATTGCTGTCCCCGATGTGAGAGCCTATTATCATGCGACAGAACTCATTACCATTAAGGCCTGGATCTATTCACCAAGAAACAATCCCTCAATAAGACTGGAAAACGGAGGCTGATTAAACCCTCTTATTTACACTACATAAATGGAAACAACGGTGAAAAGCCGCAAGATGCCTAGGATTGAAAGATAGAATCACAATGGAAACACCTCTATGGGAGGATACAATTTTGAAAGAAGTCAATAAATAAAGGGATTTACTACACTTGCATATCAAGGGTGAATGACCTCTTGGAGGAATGCACTGTTAAGTCCTTTTCGGGCCTCCAACAGGAATACATGCTATCTGCAAGCCAACTATTTGAATTTACCCTACTTAGACATGCTCACCTTGATATGGGTGGAGATCCCTGAACATGCCCATTTGAAAAGCTTGTGAGAGGGGCAGTCTCTTACACTTACAAGACTAATATTCATAATATGCCAGATGAGATGGACCACCTGAGGCTGAGATGTGAGTACCAACTGGGCACACTGGAATATATAGAATGGGAGGCAGCACTGATGCATCTGTAAGAGGCAGCGATAAAGGTAAAACTGCTCCTAATCCAATTTAAATGTGCCCATCGAACGTATTTCAACAGGAGTAGACATCACAGAAAGTTTTGAGCTTCAACAACAATTTGCTTAAAATGCAACAGCGATGAAGGCACATTTCTCCACACAATGTGGGGCTGTAGCAGAGCGCAGCCATACTGGAGAATTATAATGCATACGTTGGGGAAAATGTTGCCGTTTGAAACTCCTTTGTCATCTCAATTTGTTATTCTGGGAATCTCAAATGGCATAGACCTACTGAGGAAAAATCCTCATGTTTTACATTTTAGGGTTAGTGGTCACTAAACAAGATTTAGCAAGGATGAGGGGTTTCCAATGAAAAGAGAATGATAAAGTGGGATGGATTATATGGGGCTGGAACGAATAACATTTGAGGCTAAGGGCTGCCCAAGTAAATCCCATAAGAGTTGGAGCTACAACTATGTACCATTTTCAAATCAGCAATGAACACAGAAATTGGGGATGAAGGTGCACATAATGAAGGAGAAGTGATGGAATCCAACACAACTACGGATCCCCAGGATACCAACCGTCAGTGAACAAAGCACAGATGATATTGTGTAAAAATAATGTTCTGTAAAAGTCAAAGTGGTCATTGGTTTCTGTGCATGCTGTGTCCCACCAAAGGTGTTTTTTTATGTTTTTCTAGACTGCATAAAATAAAAAACTCTAAATAAAAACAATTAAAAAACACTATAGAGTGACACAAAATTGAAAAATACGTTTCTTTACTTTTACTGTACTTAGATCCACATAAATGTACCTTGATGCATAAATCTTTAAGGTATATAGATGTGCAGTTAAAGATAGTAAATCCTCACCTCTCTCTGTGCACTTATTATTTGATATTTTGTCCCTTTATATTGTGGTAGCAATATTGAGTCCTGTAGATATTTAAGATTCAATATTGCCACCCACAATCCGTTGGGACCGTTTCCTTAACAGAAATCACTATGGCGGTCATTACAACATTGGCGGTAAAAAACGCTTACCGTCGTGCAGAAGACCGCCAACACACCGCTGCAGCAGTGGAAATCCGCCACAGCTATTATGACCCACAGCACGGAATCCGCCAAAATTCAGACACCCACACAAGTCCGCCACACCAAAGGTCAGTGATAAACTAGCGAAAACCAATTCTCCACCGTCACGCCAACAGAAATACGCCCACACTATCAAAACTCACGAATCCACGCGGCGGTCTTTCAACTGCGGTATTCCATTGGCGGTACACACCGCCGCGCTCAAAATACACACACTCTTACAAAACACTACCACATTGGACAATTCGAAATACACACACCTGATACAAATACACACACCACTCCCACACACCCAATACAATATAAAACACACACCCACATCACCCACAAACCCCTACGACCACAATTACTGAGAGAAGGCCAGAGAGAGACACCACCATCAACAATACTAGCATCCACAGGCACACAACACCATCACCCACATAACTTCTACACACCTCACACTACCCACCACTAAATATCAGCACACTTATCACCCCACACACCACCCCACACATCACCTACACCACCCCATGGCACGGCAAAGGCACTCCATGTTCTCGGAGGAGGAGCTCAGGGTCTTGGTGGAGGAAATCCTCAGGGTAGAGCCACAGCTATTCGGATCACAGGTGCAGCACACCTCCATTGCAAGGAAGATAGAGCTATGGCGCAGAATTGTGGACAGGGTCAACGCAGTGGGACAGCACCCAAGAAATCGGGAGGACATCAGGAAGAGGTGGAACGACCTACGGGGGAAGGTGCGTTCTGTGGTCTCAAGACACCACCTGGCGGTTCAGCGGACCCCCACCTCCTCCCCCACAACTAACAACATGGGAGGAGCAGGTCTTGCCGATTCTGCATCCTGAGGGCCTCGCAGGAGTAGGTGGAGGAATGGACTCTGGTAAGTCAAATCTTAACTATTACATCCCCCACCCTACCTGCATGCCAGCACATACCCCCACCCTCACCCCCATCACTCTAACTCCTCACAAATGTTCCAACATCACAAACCACACACCCTAACACCAGGCCCTGCATGCAACAACAAAGCATGGACACCCATCACTAAAGCATGCCCACTGCACAAACCCATACACCCCCCTAAACCATCCTCACACAAGGTCCCACACAGGAATGCAAGCACTGGGGTACACGGCCATCCACCTATTGCACACCATGGCACACACAGATGTAATAAACATCCTTTTATACCCCTGCAGGACCCCTACCCAACGTCACCGGACAGGAGGGTCCACACATGTCCACACCACCAACAGAAGAGGCCCACAGTGATGACAGCAGCTCTGTCCAACTGGATCTAGATGACCAGCCCGGCCCATCGGGGACCTCTGGACAGTCGGTTGCCCTCACACAGTCACAGGCCACCACAGACCTTCCCCCCTCTGGAAACACCAGCACACCACCCACCCAGCGGACCCATACCTCCGTCCCCAGGACACGTCAATCAGCAGTGTGTCCACCACTACATGGAACCCAGGCTAACCCACCACCCCAACAACAACAGGGACCTGGGGCCAGTGGTAATGGGCACACAGTCCAGGGGACAGAGGCCCAGGAACACAGGGGAACTGGGAGGGCTGCTGTGCAACAGGGGGCGGACAGGCCCAGGGAACCCACTCTCCACGAGGCCCTCTCCAACATCATGGGAGCCTACCACCACTCCCAGGAGACGATGGCAACGGTACTGGCCAAGTTTCAAGAGACCCAGCGCCTGTAGGAGGAACAGTATTCGGGCTTCAGGGAGGAACTCAGAGCCATCAATTCCACCCTGGGCACCATCGTAGGGGTGCTCAAGGGAGTACTCAACACCAGGAGGGACACTGTGGCACTACAAGGGGCCCCTGACACTAGCATGGACAATGAACTGCCCACCACCTCCGCCGGCGCTAGTGGACAGGAGGCACCGCCACAGGACCACCACACCAGCACCCCACCCCCTGCAGGTCCCTGAGATACAGGACAAAGACAGAGAACGATGCCAAGACCCCCGCCAAGAAATGAGACCACCCTGAATGTCATCTTACTGTCCCACTTTGACACCCTGTCCATCCTTAAACTGCCCCAGCTCCACTTCCTATGCCCATTAGGGCAATGCACCTGTGAGACTAATAGACTGGACTCTGCCATGGACATTCCTCCACCATCACCCCTCACCATTTTGCTACCCCCTCCAATATTGAGCACTTAAATAAACACCCTTAAAGCACAAAACAATCTGGAGTCAGTCTGTGATTTCAGAATAGTGTATTAGCAATTACTGTGGCAAAAACTTCTTTCATTTGTAATGTCAACATACCTATGTCACACAGCTGTAGTCCATGAGTAATCAAAGCAGATGTCACACATTGGGACCCACATCTGTGAAACCGTAAGGGAAAGTGACAACTCAGTGACCATACACTGGGTGAAAACGACAGACAGTAGAGAAGTAGTAGTGTTTAAGTACATGTAGTAGGCAGGTTTGTATTCTTACCTGTGTTTCACTGTAAATATTGCTGGATCACTGAGTCCCTGTTGTCCATGTCTTCTTCTTCTGCTTCCTCGTCTTCACTGTCCACAGCCTCCACAGCTGCAACAACACCGCCATCTGGACCATCCTCCTGCAGAAAAGGCACCTGTCGTCGCAAAGCCAAGTTGTGAAGCATACAGCAGGCCACAATGATCTGGCACACCTTCTTCGGTGAGTAGAATAGGGATCCACCTGTCATACGGAGGCACCTGAACCTGGCCTTCAGGAGGCCGAAGGTTCGCTCAATCACCCTCCTAGTTCGGCCATGGGCCTCATTGTAGCGTTCCTCTGCCCTTGTCCTGGGATTCCTCACTGGGGTCAGTAGCCATGACAGGTTGGGGTAACCAGAGTCACCTGCAAATGGCGAGGGAAAACTGTTAGACACACACTAACCTGTAGGGATATCCCCAGACCCAGACAACCATTCCCACTGTCTTGCTTCCAGGTGCTCACCTAATAGCCACACACAGTGCCTCTGGAGTTGACCCATCACATAAGGGATGCTGCTATTCCGCAGGATGTAGGCGTCATGCACTGAGCCATAGAACTTGGCATTCACATGGGAGATGTACTGGTCTGCCAAACATATCATCTGTGCATTCATCGAATGATAACTCTTCCGGTTTCTGTACACCTGTTCACTCCTGTGGGTGGGGGACCAAAGCCACATGTGTCCCATCAATGGCACCTATGATGTTGGGGATATGTCCCAGGGCATAGAAATCACCTTTCACTGTAGGAAAATCCTCCACCTGAGGGAAAACGATGTAGCTCTGCATGTGTTTCAGCAGGGCAGACAACACTCTGGACAACACGTTGGAAAACATAGGCTGGGACATCCCTGATGCTATGGCCACTATTGTTTGAAATGACCCACTTGCAAGTAAATGGAGCACTGACAGCACCTGCACTTGAGGGGGGATTCCTGTGGGATAGCGGATAGCTGACATCAGGTCTGGCTCCAACTGGGTACACAGTTCCTGGATTGTTGCACGGTCAAGCCTGTATGTGATGATCACATGTCTTTCCTCCATTGTCGACAGGTCCACCAATGGTCGGTACACCGGAGGATGCCGCCATCTCCTCACATGTCCCAGCTGACGGTGCCTATGAAGGACAACAGCGAGCACAGAGTCAAACAACTCAGAGGTATGTACCCAGAGCTTACAAAGAACACCAATCATAATCTAAAAAGTAGCCTGTATGTGTGTTGAGTCTAGGCCTGGGTATGTGTGACGCAAATAAAAATGAAGCCATGTGTGCCCCAAAATGGCGGCTGCCTGACCTCTAATGTGGGACAATGGGATATGAGGTAACTGCACTGGCATTGTACACCGTCGTGGTAGGCTGTCGAAGACCGCGGCGCAATGCTGCATTGGTTAACATTGGACCCTATGGGTCCCAGGAGCCAATGACGATGTACTCCGGCGGTGACGGTACGCACCGCCGCGGATATGACCGCCATTTTCTATCTGTTCAATCACTCAATACCTGATCTTCGACAGGAGAGGACCTACACTGCAAGTGCTGCTGTGACCTCGGTCTGGAAGAGACAATGGCTCGCGTGTCTGGGGAAAGAGCCCCTGCCTTCACATCGGAGGAGTTGGAGAAACTCGTGGATGGGGTCCTCCCCCAGTACACGCTACTCTACGGTCCTCCAGACAAACAGGTAAGTACACTGGGAGCATACTGTATGGGCTATGCCTGTGTGGAGAGGTGTGGTTGTAAGAAGGAAGGGGGGAGAGTGCGGCGTGCATGAAACAACGGTGAGTGCATGTGCCACATGGCAAGGGTAGGGATGGGGGCCAATGACTGACGGTGCAGTTGGTAATAAGTTTCTCTTCCCCCTGTATAAATCATGTAGGTCAGTGCCCACCAGAAAAAATATATTTGGCGTGCCATCGCCATGGACGTCAGGATCCTGGGGGTCTACCACAGACGGAGCACCCACTGCCGGAAAAGATGGGAGGACATTCGCCGCTGGAGCAAGAAGACGGCGGAGGCTCAGCTGGGGATGGCCTCCCAATGTGGGAGGGATGCCCGTCGCACCATGAGCCCCCTGATGTTCAGGATCCTGGCGGTAGTGTATCTGGAGTTGGATGGGCGCTTGAGGGCATCACAGCAGCCACAAGGGGGTGAGTGTACTCTCATTCTGCTGATTTTGCGCGCAGTGGAGGGGTCTGGGTGGGGGAGGTGGGCTGTGGGTTTCCCTAGGCCAGGGTGAGTTCCGTATGCAAGGTCCCTCCGTAAAGCAGGCCATGTGGCACCCCATCGCATCTCTGTAGAGTGCCAAGTACACCTAGTCATGCCCCTGTGTCATCCAGGTGTGCAGATGTTGTCCATAGCCTAGTAGGCCATTTCCCAGGAATTGAACAGTGGAGCCCAAGAGCGCGGCGTAGTGCAGGGGGCTTTTGTGTCTGTCGTGTCCGCCAACTGTAGCGGTAATGCATGCACTCAACATGTCTTTCTTCTGTTTTCCCCCCCTTTTTGTGGTCTCCCTGTTCTTATGTGCATTAGCATCATCAGGCAGAGGATCAGTGGCACCGGAGCACGAGGGGGCTGCATCCCACATGGCCATGGAGGGCCACACTACGGAATCGGACTTCACCACTGGGACGGAGGGCGAGGGGAGCTCCACGGCGGGGACAGGAGCTGACACCAGTGACACGGACTCATCCTCTAATGGGAGCTCCATTGTGGTGGCGGCAACATCTCTGCCCCCCCCATCTACAGGTACAGCGCCACCCCCCCCCTTCCAGCACTGCCCTCCCAGCAGCCCCTCAGCCTTTGCCCCGTGCCCGCTCACCCAGGAGGGTGGGCATCACCTTCGCCCCAGGCACCTCAGCCCCTGCCCCAGTCACCCCTGCTGCCCTCAGTGAGGAGGCCATTGACCTCCTCAGGTCCCTCACTTTTGGGCAGTCTACCATTTTGAATGCCATCCAGGGTGTAGAAAGGCAGTTGCAACAAACCAATGCATTCCTGGAGGGCATTCATTCTGGTCAGGCGGCCCTTCAGCAAGCTTTTCAGACTCTGGCCTCAGCACTGATGGCAGCCATTGTCCCTGTGTCTAGCCTCCCCCCTCCAACTTCCTCCACCCAGACCCAATCCCCTGTACCCCAGCCTATCCCAAGCACACCTCTCGACCAGCATGCACACACGTCAACACACAAGGGAAGCTCAGGCATTCATAAGCACCACACATCCCACAGGCACTCACGCAAGCATCACACAAATGCAGACACACCAACATCCACTGCCTCCACTGTGTCCCCCTCCTCCTCATCTCCCTCCTCCCTCCCAGTCTCGTCTACACTCACACCTGCATGCACTACCTCTACAGCCACTACTACCATCACCAGCACACCCACCACAACACCCCGCTCACGTGCTGTCACCACCCCCACTACCATTCACACGTTCCCTGTGTCCTCTCCCAGTGTGTCTGTGACGCCCCCTCCCAAGATACACAAACGCAGGCACACACTCACCCAACAGCCATCCACCTCACGACAGCCTCCAGCGCATGCACCTTCACCCAAAGTCAGCAAACGAACACCTCCTACAACCACAACCTCTTCCTCCACTCCCAAACCCCCTCCAGATACACATCCCAATGTCTCCAAAAAACGTTTCCTGTCCAACCTTGACCTCTTTCCCACACCTCCCCCACCTCGTCCGCCTCCTAGGTCCCAAACTAGCACCTCAGCCACACCATCTCCGGGACCAGTGGTGCCTGTAGTCACCAGAATCTGGAGTGCACCGGCCACCAGGGCAGCCAGTGTGGCACGGAGCCACAGCACAGACAGTCCCCCACCTGTGAAGCATCAGAAGTTGGCCAGTGCCCGGCGGGAGAGGGGGAAGACTCCAGCCACCAAAGTCGCTCACAGGGGTCCCGGTGGGAGTGTGGAGTCAGCTGCGACACCTTCCAAGGTGGGGAAGGGCCACAGGAAACCAGGAAAGTCTGGGAAGAGCAGCACGGCGGAGGAGACCGCCATCATCCCCGCTGCCCAGGAGGCCACAGCCGTCATCCCCGCTGCCCAGGAGGCCACAGCCGTCATCCCCGCTGACCAGGAGGCCACAGCCGTCATCCCCGCTGACCAGGAGGCCACAGCTATCATCCCCGCTGACACAGAGAGGACCGCCAGCACAAGCCCCGCTGGGCTAGAGAGGACCGCCAGCACAAGCCCCGCTGGGCTAGAGAGGACTGCCAGCACAAGCCCCACTGGGACAGAGAGGACCGCCAGCACAAGCCCCGCTGGGACAGAGAGGACCACCAGCACAAGCCCCGCTGGGCCGTGAAGGACCACCAGCACAAGCCTCGCTGGGCCATGAAGGACCGCTAGCACAAGACCCGCTGGGCCATGAAGGACCGCCAGCACAAGCCCCGCTGGGCCATGAAGGACCGCCAGCAGCTGAGTTACTACAAAGGAGCCCGCCGCTCCAAGCACCGCTGAACAGGGCACCGCCGTCTCAAGCACCACTGAACAGGGCACCGCCGTCTCAAGCCCCACTGACCAGGGCACTGCCATCTCAAGCCCCGCTGAACAGGTCACCACCGTCTCAAGCACCGCAGAACAGGGCACCGCCGTCTCAAGCACCGCTGAACAGGGCACCACCGTCTCATGCACTGCTGAACAGGGCACCGCCGTCTCAAGCAATGCTGGCCCATGAGCGCCAAGGGCACTGACGCTGCTGAGTCCGTCACGGGCAGAATGAAGCACTCTAGGCACCATGCCCCCTCCAGAACCAGTGGAGAGATCCATCCACTACCTCTGTCCTTAGCAGGATGAAGCACTCTGGGCACAATGCTCCCTCCAGAACCAGTGGAGAATGACATCCACTACCTCTGTCCTTAGCAGGATGAAGCACTCTGGGCACAATGCCCCCTCCAGAACAAGTGGAGAATGACACCCACTACCTCTGTCCTTGGCAGGATGAAGCACTCTGGGCACAAGGTCCCCTCCAGAACCATTGGAGAATGACACCCACTACCTCTTTCCTTAGCAGGATGAAGCACTCTGGGCACAATGCCCCCTCCAGAACCAGTGGACACAAGGCCCCCTCCAGGACCAGTGGAGAATGACATCCACTACCTCTGTCCTTATCAGGATGAAGCACTATGGGCACAATGCCCCCTCCAGAACCAGTGGAGAATGACATCCACTACCTCAGTCCTTGGCAGGATGAAGCACAATGGGCACAATGCCCCCTCCAGAACCAGTGGAGAGATCCATCCACTACCTCTGTCCTTAGCAGGATGAAGCACTCTGGGCACAATGCCCCCTCCAGAACCAGTGGAGACTGTTATCCACTTGAGAGACTGTGGCTTTGCACTCTCCAGGATTGAACAGTGGGCAACCCACCCACTGTAGAGACTTGAGAGACTGTGGTTTTGCACTCCCCAGGATTGAACAGTGGGCAACCCACCCACTGTAGAGACTTGAGAAACTGTGGCTTTGCACTCCCCAGGATTGAACAGTGGGCAACCCATCCACTGTAGAGACTTGAGAGACTGTGGCTTTACACTCCCCAGGATTGAACAGTTGGCAACCCACCCACTGTAGAGACTTGAGAGACTGTGGCTTTGCACTCCCCAGGATTGAACAGTGGCCATGTGGCCCTCTCGTGGATTTGGCGTTGTGCACTCAACCGGCTGAGGTGCCCTCCCTTTCCCTCCCCCTGAGGTGCCTGTTTTCTTGCTCTCTGATGCCCCTGCAGTGTTCTCTCCGTCATGGTTGGGGACGTTGTGTGGGCCTCGCCTATACTGTGTGGGCCCAGTGTTCCACGGACTTAATTGGAACACTACCTGGACTACTAAGCTTGGTGTATATTTTGTTAATGGTGTATATATATATAAATATTTGCATACTTGATTTTAATATATTACAATGGTTACACTCATTTTCTTTTGTCTTTGCATTCTTCCGGGGGGGGTTAGAGGGTGTAACTGTGATGTATCAATATGTATTAGTGTGTGTGTTGTCGTGGGTGAGGGTGGGGGTGTTGCGTGCGTGTGTCCCTGTTTTTTGCCTCCCCCTCCCCTTGTGTCGTAGGTGCAGTACTCACCGTGGTCTTCGCCGCCGGCGTTCGTGCTCCTGGTAGAGGAGCAGGAAGACTATCGCAGGGAGAATTTGGAGTTCCGGCTGCATGGTGTCCTAGTTCCTCGTGGGGTGTGTAGAGGTGAGCGTTTTCCCTTCGGAATCCTGTTTCCGCTGTGTTTTTATCCACGGTGAATCCGCCCCGGAAAAGGTGGCGGATTGGTAGGTTGTGATAATGTGGGCAGTACTTTGTCCTCCGCCTGTCTGTTGGCGGTGACCGCCGCGCTGTTCGTTTGTACCGCCGTGGCGGTCGGAGTGTTAAAGTGGCTGTCTTTGTTGGCACTTTCTGCCACGGTCGTAATTGCAAAATTTTTACCGCCAGCCTGTTGGCAGTCTTACTGCCACTTTAACACCGACCGCCAGGGTTGTAATGACCACCTATGTGATGTCGCATTAACTGTATCTATATGTCATTATAAAGATTATTGGGTATATTTACAAGTACCTTCTGCCTCGTTGTAACTCCCTAGCATCATTATTTTACGCTAAGGAGGCTTTAAGTAGCCCCCCACCACACGCCATATTTACAGAAAGCGCAATGCATGCATTGCACCTCTTTGTAATCCCTTGCGCCACATTATACCTGTGCCAGGTATAATGTATGCAAGGGGGGGGTGTTCCCGCGCAAGGAGGCCCAAAAGATTGCACAGTGAAATTAACAACATTTCAATGTGCCATTTTTGTTTCTCGCATTTTTAACTCCTGCTCAGAGCAGGCGTAAAATGATTCACCCATTTTAATCAATGGGCCTCCCTGTGCTTTGCTGCACTAGCTTCAACATTTTTTTACGCTAGTGTAGCACAGGGCAACAACTGCATCAAAAATGTTGACGCTATTCTCCTAATGACCGGTATGGTGCCCCAAAGTGTTAATACCGCGTAACCATAGTGTTGTTCGGTGGTGCAAGACAGACGCAAGAAAGGTGGCACATCGGGACCGATGCACCACTTTCTTGTTAAAATGCCCTTTATTGTTTTCTCTCTTCTTCAAGGACTTCCCCACAGACTCTCTCAAAGAAGAGCACACTAAGCTGAACAACTCCCACTGCCCTTCACTAGATTTCAATATACTCATTGATGTATATATAATACACCACCCTGAAAAACCTCATCAACTTAAATACACAACTAAAAACACGGCACTTTTGAAAACCAAACCTGAGGTCTTAGTGAGCAACGTTTCCATATGCTGTCAAAATAAGAAATGGAGCCAGACAAGTGTTGTCATGACATCCACTGAATCAAGCAGTCTACTCTGCATGCAGATCCCTTATCCAGCACCATCGACCCTCCACACTCCCAAAACCTCTGCAACTCCCTCTGCAACTACTTTCACCTCAAAATTGCAGACATACACAACAGCTTCACAGCATCAGCACCCGCCATCACCACCACCAACACAACCAACAACACAATGCCCTCCCACACCAACCAACTACACACCTGAACCCCCACCAACGACGAAGAAATCGACAAAACCATGGACTCCACCCACTTAGGCTCCCCCACAGACTCCTGCCCCACCACATTTTCAACAAAGCCAGCCAAATCATCGCTCACCAGCTCCGCGCCGCCATCAACAGTTCCTTCGACACCGCAACCTTCTCAGACGTTTGGAAGCACACCGAAGTCAACGCGCTCCTCAAAAAAACCAAAGCAGACCCGGAAGACCTCACGAACTACCTTCCCATCTCTCTTCTCCCCTTCCATGCAAAGGTCACTGAGAAGATAGTCAACGCCCAGCTGTCTCACTTCTTAGAAGAAAACAATATACTCAACGCCTCCCAGTCTGGATTCTGCTAGAACCACAGCACTGGGACCGCCCTCATCGCCTGCACAGACGACATCAGGACCAGAGTGGACAAGGGCGAGACCGTCGCCCTCATCCTCCTAGACCTCTCCGCAGCATTCAACACTGTCTGCCACCAGACCCTCTGCGCACGCCTTTTTGATGCCGGAATTCGACACAAGGCCCTGGACTGGCTCCCCTCCTTCTTTGCCGAAATCACCCAAAGAGTTCACCTCCCTCTCTTCCGGTCTCCAGCCACCAAGATCATCTGCGGGGTCCCCCAAGGATCCTCCCTCAGCCCCACCCTCTTCAACATCTACATGGCCCCTCTCACCAACATCCTCCGCCACATGGAATCACCATCATCTCTTACGCAGACGACACCCAGCTCATCATCTCCCTCACCAGGAACCCAGCCACTGCCAAGATAAACCTGCACGTCGGACTCCTCGACATCGCCAAATGGATGACAGCAAGCCACCTCAAACTTAACTCAAACAAAACAGAAATCATCATCTTTGGCCCCAACAAGACAACATGGGACAACTCCTGGTGGCCCACCATCCTCCGACCACCCCAACACCCACCACCCACGCACGCAACCTTGGCATCGTTCTAGACTCATCTCTCTCCATAGCCCAGCAAATCAACACCATATTGTCCTCCTGCTTCAACACCCTTCACATGCTACGCAAGACTTTCAAATGGATACCTTTAGAAACAAGAAGAACGGTCATCCATGCCCTCATCAGCAGCAGACTGGACTACGGCAACGCCCTCTACGCAGGGACCACAGCCAAGCTTCAAAGAAAACTCCAGTGAATTCAAAACGCAGCCTCATCCTCAACCTCCCTCTCCACGAACACATATCCACCCACCTCAGATCCCCACACTGGCTGCCTATCAGCAAAAGGATCATCTTTGAAGTCCTCGTCCACGCTCACAAAGCTCTCCACGACACTGGACCGGCCTACCTCAACGAACGAGTAAACTTCCACATACCAACTCGACAGCTCCGCCCCGCTGACCTCGCCCTCGCTACAGTCCCCCGCATCCAATGCACCACCTCCAGCGGCAGATCCTTCTCCCACCTCGCCGCCAAGACCTGGAACTTCCTCCCCACCAACCTACGCAAGACCCAGGACCTCCTAACTTTCAGAAAGCATCTCAAGACATGGCTTTTTGAGCAGTAACCGGCAAATCCTTCCCCCCTACAGCGCCTTGAGACCCTAACAGGTGAGTAGTGCGCTTAAGAAATTTTTTGATTGATTGATTGATTGATTGATTGAATCAGTGGAGCCTATGCCACCTTAAAAAGGACTTCCATGAAAAAACGACCAGCATAATCAAAGCAATGTTCAAAGCAGTGGTACTGGAATAATATTTAGAGTGGTGCTGCCGCCATCAATGTTACATTATGGAACTCGAAGGGATTGTGAAAAAAACCCAAGGGACAGATTCACAAGAAACTGGTGCAGTGCGAGGCTGCTTTAAAATTGGCACCACCTCGCTGCATCCGTTCTGAAAAGCAGGGATGCTCCATATTTACAAAAATATGGCACGCTTCAGTGTTTCCCCCAGCGCTGTCGCTAAATTTAGCTGCCTAGCGCGAACGCAGGCAACCTTGCACCATAGTGCAAGGGTGTCTTCATTGAAGGGAATGATTGTTTATGTGCAGGGCAAGGTGTCCCTCCCTGCGCATAAACAATCATTCATGGCCTTTTGCTTTTTCTGTGTGTTGCATTCTGCAGCACACATAGGAAATGCAAAAACGAGGAGAATTAAAAAGGTATTTCTCCGTGTTGCGCCATGCTAAAGCCACCCCAAAAGCAATGGGTGTTGCGGTGGAACACCAAAAGCAACACCCATTGCATGCCCCTGTGCCCAGAAAATTGCGTCAGGGGTCTATATTTACAAGGCAGCATTAATCCACAAAATGTGGCTTAGTGCCACCCGGTAAATATGGTGCAGTGCACATCGCCACTAGAGCATCAAAACAAGTGAAGGTACGATGGCACTGTGGACTTTTAAATATGCTCCTGAGAGTCACACAAAGAATAAATGTTGCAAAGAGCCTCACCCCAGTTCAGCACAAGAGTTGTAAGGATGTTGTATGAAGCTGGTGGTGCACTTTGAAGCATACTGTCTCAAATATATTAATAAATGATAATGGGGTTGTGCACAATCATTTACAGACAGCATATTTGTCATTGAAAGGCCATAAAATTCTCACTGACATGGAGTGTTACTGATAAAACTGTATAGGTCACAAATGATAATATGTGGATATCGGGTTTCAGTAAATATTTATTTACTCGTCACCAAGCAAAGTGTCTTGTTTTGTTTTGATTCTATTGCAATAGTTGTTTCCATCACACTCAGAATTACAAAACAATGTCCTCCATTTATGCTTTGGTAACTGCAGATATATTTTTAAATATTTGTACATGTAGTTTACAGATATTTACGTTTTACTGAGTGTTTGGAAAAACTGACATCCCACCGCCTTTACTTTCACACTCCACCCCAGCAAGATTGTCAGATAGGTAACTTTACAAAATCCTCTAACTTTGCAGTCACAGAAGAAAAGTAAACACCAATCTCCATGTTAAAAGAAGAAGCAGCAATTTGTCAGAAAATATAGCTTGACATTTGACCTCTGTCTTTGAAGGCGCAACAAAAGTGGCAAAGGTAAAAACAAAATTTAAAGGAATCTTTATTGGTCATTCAACTTCTGAACTCCAGATAATTTTGGTGGTGCTGCATCACACCCAGAACCCATGTTTCAAAGCAGTAAATCATTGTGCCATAACAACTATTAAAACCATTAATCCCTTAATCAGTTTTAAAAACGTTTTCACTGACAAACTAAACAGTAGCTCTCCAAGTATTCCATGGAAACATGGATGGGCTTTTCTGGCACAAGTCTGCAAATGTATACCTCTATCTTTGCCAGTCTACTCCAATTTGCCAAGATAGCAGCCTTGAGGTCCTAGAAATTATCAGTCACAAGCCACATCCCAGGGCTCTGTCCTGTCCCTCCGTTATCTTTAACATCTACATGGTACCTCTTGGAGCTGCGCTCACCAACAGCAGCATCAAGATACAGCAATATGTTGATGATTCACAACTCTGCCTAAAAATCTCTACAGCTTCATAATATGATATCCAGTGACTCAGAATATTCCTCAAAAGCATCCTGAATTAGATGTCGAGCACTTACTTTGATCTGAACCCAAGGCAGAAATTATTTCTCCCCTTCGACAACAGCACCAAAGGACTACAGATTAACATCTTGCTGCCCAAAATGAAAATGAATAGCATCTTTTAACCTTCTACCACTCTCACTAACATCTTTAAGCCCCCCTTAACATTTGCTGCCTCGCTTTTTCTCTTTGCTTCAGTATTCCTTTCATTGTCATGCCTTTTTCCGTCCTGCCCTCTTCCTTCTCTCAGTTTCCTCCTCTACTGTGCATCTATCACTTCTCCTCATATCTCTACTCTTGCTCTCCTCTCTCAGTATCTGTAAGTCTTACTGTCTTACCTTCAAGAGAAAAACAAAACATTAATTGCAGTGTTAGCTTAACCCTCCTCCCACTCCACTGCTCTCCAGACACACTCTAGCGACAGTCAACAAAATAAAGGAAATCTGGGGTTCTTTTAAAAAAAAAAAAAATTATTGGTGTTTTGTAGTTTGACAGCAGCCACGACAATATACATCATTGGTAGCATTACATCATTTTATGTATACATAGTTTATCATATTCATAAATCCTCTGATACATTTAGCCGAATTCGCTATTTCCAAATAGCTCTGACTCAGACCCAAACTCTTGTCCTCATGTTCTGTGGCAGTATATGTAACCTTCACTAGGTTTCTCCATTACCATATCTCATGCTATCTAGACCAAACCCATGTCCGTTCAAACCACACCTATTAAGGATATACGCAATATTATCTTAAGATATAACTCCACCAAGTAATTAACAATGTCCTCGTATCATGTGACCTCCAGCTATTCTACAACAATATTTGGGCAATAGCAATCCTTCTGTCACTGCTCGCATGGTAGCCCCAGGATGTGTCCGGGATGCCCAGCAGCCTCCGATGTACCTTTGTGGTATAAATGATAGGGTCTTATCCTGGGCCCTCTTCAGCGCCAGACTCTGTATGGGTGTCATCAGGGAGGTCAATTGCCTCCCACTCTTCCTTGATCTTTGCCCAGAGATGAGCTACAGGTTGGCGTCGGAGCCCCAGTGATTCCTCTCTCCTTAAAGTCCTCTCCTCCACCCCGGCCCAGCATGTGACTTTGTGTACTCATGTGGTAAGTCAGGGTCCCTCAGGTGTTTTCCAGGTTAATGATATCCTGCGCAGTGCTAGTACCAAGGCCAGATCTGTGAACCTGTTCCCCACTTTTTTGCAAGAGTTTCTTGCAGGACACCTAATAGGCAGACCTCCAGGATCACTGGCAGTGAACTATCTAGGGTGAGATTAAGGCGTACCACCACCTGACCAAATAGGTTCCCAGGTTAGGGCACCCCCACACCATATGCTTGAAGTCTGCGTCCCGAGCCCGGCACCTAGGGCAGATCCGAGGTTCCCCACTGTATATGGACTGGAGCCTCTTTTGGGTAAGATATGTCCTGTGTAGTAGATTGAACTGGATGGGCTTAAGGTGAGTGTTTCGTGAAACAAGAGGTGCAGACACAACTACTCCCCCCCCACTCAATCTCAGTCAGTTCCCTGCCCGCATCTGCCTCCCATCTAGCTTTCAGAGTGTTGAGTGGCTTGCTCGCCTTTTAAGTTAGCGCCCTCTACAGCCAGGTCACCAAGTGGGATCCTCGGCCCATCTGGAACATCGTCTAGAGCACTGCATGCATGGACGGCTCCTCTGAACCCTTCCCCCATAAATCTCGGGCTGCTCGGGCACCTCAAGAACTGACCACTCGGGAGTTCCATTTGATCCAGTAGTTCCGCAAAAGATGGCCACGCACCCTGGGTATAACAGTTGCCCATGGTGGTCAAACCCGCCTCTGTCCAGGGGGTCATCTGTCTCTCAGTGAAGCAATATTGGGGATCACCAAGTGGGAGATCCACCAATGGGATTCCATGTGCGTAGGACGTCTGGACCCCAGTGCACTTAAGCGCTCTATGCCAGGCCCTATAGGCCACAGTCACGAAGACCCCATCCCACCGGTGGCAAGAGTCTTGGCCGGAATAGTCCAGCCATAGCTTTTCTGCGCGCTGTCCAGTCCCCTCCCGATACACCTTGGACAACCCATGGGCATTGAGCCACTGAGCCAGCCACTGCAGTTGTGCCTCCACAAGGTAAAGTTCGAAGTCTGGGACCCCCAGTCACCCTACCTCCGGGCAGAGGCAGAGGGTGGACAATGCAACCCTTTGGCACCCTCCATTCCATATCAGGTCTCTGAGGTGGGTGTCTAATGCCTTAAACCAGTGTACTGGAACAGTAACCGGCAAGTTAACAAAGAAATAAAGAAGCCAAGGTAGCATAATCATTTTGGACAGTGAAATGCGCGCCATGAAGGGCAAGTTGAGGGAACGCCAGAAACCAACCCCAGATCGAAAGGACCATATTGCATTGCCCAGATTACCCTCCTGTAAATCAACTAGGTCATGGTATATTTTGATCCCAAGATATTTGAATGTTTTAGAAGCCCATTTAACATATGTTGGGCACGTGACGGGGGCACTGCTTGCAACTATCAGGAACACATAGGACTTCCCTCTGTTAAGGCATAACCCTGAGTAAGTCCCAAAGCTCTCTAGTGTCTCAAGTGCCCAGGGCAAATCCCTCTTCCCATCTCTGAGGTAAATCAGCAAGTCATCAGCGTACAGTGATATGATGTGTCCGTTCCTCCCCGACATACCCCCCTGCCATGCCCCTCCTGTCTGAACCACTCCGCCAGGGGCTCCGCAGCCAATGCAAAAAGAAACGGGGAGAGTGGACACCCCTGCCTGGTACTTCTATGGATGGCATATACATCTGAGAGCAGCCGCCTGGTTCCAACTGTTGCAGTTGGGGAACCGTATAGTAGCCGGAACCATTTAAGCCATGCTTCTCCCAGTCCCAAAGGTTGCATCTTAACTTCCAGGGAGTCTCATCTCACCGTATCAAAAGCTTTTTCCAGGTCTACGGACACTACCACTGTGCCAGAGCCCGTCGGGTGTGGGGGACTATATAATACTGCATACAATCTACTGAGATTTTGGGAGGTGTTTCTGGTAGGTTTAAACCCGCATTGGTCATCATGGATCAGGTTCTGCATATACGCCAAAATTCTGGTGGCTAGCACCTTACTCAGAATTTTAAAATCATTATTTAGCATGGAGAGGGGCTGAAAGTCTTTTACCCCCTCATGCCAATCCTTAGTCTTAGGGACGGGTACCACCAACTCCTCTCAAAGCATCACATGGAGAAAGCCCCGCACATAGGCTTCCATATATACTGCTACCAGCCCAGGGGCCAAGATACTTGCTGTCAATTTGTAAAACTCTGGGGAAAGGCCATCCATCCCAGGAGTCTTACCAGTTGCTAGGTCCGAAATAGCCAATTTTACTTCATCTTCCATCACATCTGCACCCAGCCGCGCAGCTTTCTCCTCGCTGAGGGTCTTCAGCTGCAGTCTGGCCAATAGATCACCCAGTGTGTCCGGCAGTGGTATCTCCGGGTGTGCATACAGTGCTAAGTAATAATCACGGAACACTGCATTTACACTGTGGGGATCATGTACTAAAGAGCGGTCAGACAGTGTAATCCCAGTGATTGGGGTCCCTGCCGTGTGGGGGCGAACCAACCAGGCCAGCAGCCGCCTGCCCTGCCTACCTCTTCATGTACTCTTATTCCACATGGTCATGACACCTAAGCTTCTCAAGAGCAACAACGTATTCTTCCCAGACTTCCAGCAGCTGGCGATAAGCCTCAGGGCCGCGGCCTTGTTCATTATCCAAGGGGTGCAATCGGTCTTCAAGTTGCATGAGGTCCCCCCTCCAATATTCGCCCAATGCCCATTGTCTGGCCCATACAGTTGGCCCGCACCACCACTTTAAGGGCTTCCCATTCCATCCCCCTCTGTGTTGCTCTGCCCTCATTACAGGAACAAAACTTAACCGCCATCGCGGACAGTGCCTCCCTGAAACCAGCATACTCCAGCGCAGACGGATGTAGGCGCCATGTCGGGATAGGGGGTCGTGGCTCCGCCACTTGCATATATAACAGTAGTGGGCTGTGTTCAGAGAATGTGCGGCCTAAGTACTCTGAGTGGCTTATCTGTCCACTAATGGGTCCACTGCACACAAACCTATCAATTTTAGTATGTACCTGATGGATATGTGAATAATAAGAATAGTCTTGGTGCTCTGGGTGTTGTGCATTCCACAAATCCTCCAAGGCCCAATTAGACAGCCAGGTGCTCAGCCACGCAGGAATCCTAATCGACATAGCCCACTGCCCGGTGGGGAAGAGCGGTCTCGATCTGTGTCCAGGACCCCATTGAAGTCCCCCACAATGAGGTATGCCCCCCCTTGAACATCAGCCATTTATGCGGATAGGGTATGGAGATAGGCCACCTGGTCAGAATTAGGGGCATATATCGACCCAAGGACGAGTGGTCAACCATACAGGTGCCCTCCCACCAAGACAAACCGCCCTTCATCAACTACTACCACCCTCGTTGCTTCTAAGGGTATCCCCACCCTGAAACAGATCAGTGTACCCCGGGCATATGCCGAATAGGTGGTACCAAACAGCTGCCCCCTCCAACGTCGGCAGAGGCGTTCGGCCTCCGTCTGTGTGAGGTGCGTTTCCTGCAGCATGGCGATGTGCACTCCGCGACGTTTCAGATATGACAAGATTTTATGCCGCTTAGCCATTGATCCCAATCCTCACACATTCCAGGTAATCACATTAAGTGCATTCAACGGTACTGGCATGGTACTATACTGATATCTTTGGGGGTCATGACCCCCAGCAACCCCATTACCCCCGCAATGTTCTGCATATCGATAAACATAGTCTCAATGGAGATCACTGAGGACATAACCATTAAACAAGGTCCCAACTCCCCTCCCAAAGACAGTCCAGCAACGTCTGGCCGCCCAAACAGAACACAATAACCATAATGTGTGTGATGTGATACTGCCTCTACCTGAACAAAGAGGCAGGAAGAAGGGGGTGGGGTGAGGCATCTGTTGGGCCCATCATTGCCCAGCCTATCCCATCCTCCTATAGTCTCATATAGTCTGTGGGATCAGCTACAGCCCCGGGCAGTTCCATGGAGTCCATTTAAATGATATCGTCGGACGTCTGAGGTGTCACGCTGGGGAGATCTTCTGGTGCGCTTGCTAGGAAATCAGTGTCCGACAGGCGAGGATCTGAGCCATGATCTTGGTCTCTTCCGGCCCCCTTCCCATCCGAAAGGTCAGGTTCTTTTAAGGAGGCAGCAGCTTGAAGCACTAGTTTCTTTCCCTCTTCGGACTGGGTAGGTGAGGGTCTGGTGAGCCGGGGCCAGGAGGCTCGGGGATCTCCTCCATCTTTTTCAGGGCTGGGCAGTCGTAGCCATTTTCTTTTCTTTTTCTTTTTCTTTTGGGGATCCAGTCATGCCTGATCTATAGCGTTCTAGCCAAGCACACGCTTCTTCAGAGTTCTGACAAACGTGCGCAGTCCCGTCCACCATAAGTTTCAGCTGGGAGGGAAAGAGTAGTGCATACATTATCCTTTCTTTTCTGAGTGCTCTCTGTAGGTGGCTCTTTTGGCCTGCACAGCCGCTGTAAAGTCTGGGAAGAGACTTGCTTGTCCCCCTTCCACATTGAAAAGGCCCAGCCACATGGGCCCTCTGCAACAGCAGGTTTCGGTCACGATAGTGAAGACCTTTGGCCACAACGGGTCAAGGCGGCCTACCAGGTTGTGGTCTTTGCACCAGTACACGATGCACCCTCTCTAGAACAAAGAAGGGCATAAGGTTATGGCTGTCCAGAAGAGCTTGCAGCCATGGTTCAAGGAATTCCACCATGTTACTCCCCTCTATTCCTTCCGGCAGTCCAACAATGCGGATATTGTTGCAGCAGTTGCGGCCTTCCGCATCCTCTGCCCGTCGTTCCAATAGATCCACTCTGTCAGCTAAGTGTGATACTTGGAGCTGCAGCGCTTGGTGGGACGGCTGGAGGTTCCTTACTGTGGATTCTACTTTCCAGACTTTGTCAGACAATTTCTGATGGTCCGTACGAAGTAACCCCAACTCTGCTGCTACCTTGCCAATGTCGCGCTGCAGGGTGAGCTTGGAGTCTTCAATGGCCCCTAGAATTTTGTTTATAGTGTCGCTCATATCCTCCGATCCAGCAGGGATAATCACCTCATGTATCCAATCAGGTAAGACAAGAGGCATTTGTCCCGCAGGGCCCTGTGATTTGGGCTTTGTTTTCCCCATGGTGAGTCTTTTTAGGGCCAGTCTGGAACGTGCGACGTGCCTCTGCCACTAGTTCTGTAGTAGGGCTACTTTGGGGCCTGCACACAAATTCCACAGATCACTTTTAGTCAGTTCTGTGGCCAGGGTGTCTTCACAGTTCTGCTTCCACCCTGTCCCGAAGGTTAGGTTACTCTCTGCCTTCTTGTATTGGGGAAGTCCCACCGTGAATCACCTTGCGCAGTGGGCAGGAACGGAGCTAGATCACTCCGTCTCACCACTCCCTGCACCTCCAAAAGCCCCGCCGGGCCAGGCGTTGTACCCCCGTATTCCGGGGGGAGTTGCACAATCTTCACCGGGGTCCTCTGCAGGGCGGGACCTCCCAGGTTCCTCAACAGTGCCGCTACTCTTTTCATTTCCGTTGTCCCGTCAGGCCATTGTGCCCAGTGCCGCCTGCTGGCCTGCCAGCAACCCTTCACCGGTGAGGCCATGCCTCCTTCCTCTGGTCCCTTCTTACACCAATGCCAATATGTGGTACTCTCGGTCTGGGGCCCCGGGTCTTACTGTCAGCTCTCTACGTCTCTATTGCGTGGGTACTAGTCATCTCGGGCCCGGGTCCTCAGTCTCAACTCCGGCGGCGCCCCACTCCCTCCGTTGGCAGAATGGGGGCCCCCGATCCCCACCCATCAGCACTGCCACACTTCTCCTCGCCCCTGCTGTGCCAGCGCCGGCGCTCAGCGCTCTTGGCTCCGGATCTCCTCTTTTCTAGGGGACGGTAGGCCCACGCCGCATGCCCGTCTCAGACCCAGTGAGGCCACACCACACAGAGGCGGGGAGTGGCCCCACAGGCCCAATCCTCCAGCCGGTACCTCTGCCGCCTCGCACCGTCCCCTCTCACGGGCAACGGCGCCGCCCAGGTGTCCAGGCTGCTCTGTAATGAGCGCCGGGCCGATGGGCTTCGCACTCCGGCCGCTGAAGCCGATTCCTTGATGATTGCGGCGGGCCGGTGCAGAGCTAGAAAATTACGCATCCGCCATGTTGGATCGCTTGCCCACGCCCCTGAAAATCTGGGGTTCTTAAATACCCCCAGATTCATATCAAAAGTAACAGAAACAGTTGCAAAACCCAAAGGGAAATCTTGGGGTGCTCTAAACCTTCCCCTGCTCCCAGACCTGTAACAGAAATGACTCATAATTCGGGATGGATCTTGGGGGGACCCCTCTCCCGCATACACTGTCCATCACACACATACCACCAAGAGAAGAAAAGGTCAGAAATCAATGATGTATTTTAAATGGAACTACAAAAGTGCAGGTATTCAATGTCCCATAGTACCTGTTGGCTACTGAGAAGTGCAGGTACTATTCCTATCAAACTAAAGAAGAACAGGTACTCTGTACCTGACACTAGCTGCCCATTCAAAACACTGCATCAAGGACAAATTTTGGGACACTTTCCACTGTTTCTAGGTTCATACCAGCAGCAAAAAATCAAATAAAGGTATTTTTTTGGACACTCCTCAGTCCATCTCAACATTTACACTGAAACAATAGCAAAGCCCAGCGCACCAGTGCAGCAATATATGTGCAGTGCAAAAGAAATTCCCTTTCCAGCAGTGACTAGTCTCAGCCTGAAGAATTTCGACAAAAAAATTTTTAAAAGAGAAAAATGTTTGATAAAAAGAAAAGGACCCTTCTGGGGCTTTCCTATGACTCCTCCATCTGCTTGTCTATCAAAATATATTAAAAGGTTGGCTTACTTTTTCCAAATACTATACGGCGGGAGTGAGGGCAAATGATTCTCTTGGCGTAGGAAGCTTTGCCACCAGTGTCAAGTCAACATCAGACACAAGAAAAAGAAGGAAGAGGAAGACAGTGCACATTTACTCAAACTGATGCACAGTGATTACTGTGCAAACTCTGCTTTACAACCCTTATGCTGTCTTGGTGTAAGTTCTAAAAAAAGTCCCTTAAGGAATTGTGATAATATAAGTTTGAAAACAGTGTTTTGCGATAGTAATTCTGATAAAATATTCTGATAAAATAGTTTTCATTCAGCTTTAGTAAATTCGCAAGGGAAGTACTTGCACATCTTGTTCCTCTGGAAAACGATTTATTTATGTATTTATCTTACTTTGTTTCGAGAGCGCATCTGCAGTGGCAAGCTTCCTGGTGCTAAGCCCGAGGAGATAATGGAGACGAAAGCACGCTGCTAACCTACTAAATAAAAAAAGGTTTTCAGAGCACGTCTGAACGTCAGATCATTCTCCAATTTGTTAAGCCTCCAGGCAGGGCTGTTCCACAGTTTTGGGGCCATATGGCAAGAAGATCGACTCAAGTGCAGGACTCCTGACTCACAGTCCACATGGCAAAAGATACGTTTCTGGCCAAAGTTAGCTGGCAGGAGTGTAAGGATGGGTTATTGCAGACAGATCTGATTTTTTCCTATACTAAATCCACCGGCCTAGGCAGACAAATTAAAACTGCCCCCGACCGCCCTCATTATTCCATCGCAAGCCAATCACTCTAGGCTGGAGAGACAATGGCAAACGTGAAGAGATTCTGAGTTACTGCACTGCAAAATTCTGGACAAGTCAGCTATAGGATTTTCAGTCACGTCTAAACATGGGCCACTACTGTACTGTAGTCTGGATAGCACTAAAGTCGCTGCCATCAAACAGTGCATGCCGGTGGTGTAATGCAAATGATGGGGACCTCCTGGAGAATCTGATGAGGGCCCCCTGAGTTCACCATATCTCACAGAGATTCGTTGTCCTCAGCACCAGGATGCCCTCTCAGGTGATAGTGTCCTTTACAAGTACACATAACTTAATAATGGGGACCCTTTGAAGGTGGGTGCCACCTGGATGGTTGGGAGCTCCCCTGTGTTACACCTCTGGTGCTTGCCTTTAGGAAGATAGGGTGAGAGTCCTTCTAATTTTCTCAGGTTTTAGAACTAGGATTTGATAGTATAATTGACCTGCAGCTTCACTGAAGTTTCTTATCTTGTGAACACTCCTTCAGTTTTGGCACTCAGGCCAGGTTCTGGAGCACAGGTGGGATCCAGAAACACTGGGCCACAAAAAATAATTACAGTGGATGGCGTTCCGGAGGAGCGGTTTGGTCTTTTTCGTGTTTAGTTCCAGAAAACTACAGCTCATCAAATGCTGAAATGTCACCGGACTGCCCTCAGATTGATTATGGATCTATGGGTCTACTTACCCAGCCTGGTGATAGTTCAATCGGATCTGATCACTTCTTGCAAAGGATGCATACAGATATATAAAAAATATATATTAAAAAAACATTTGGGGTAGTAAAAAGCCCTCCTGGCCACCACAGAAAATAGGCACCCTGAGAAATCTGAAAGAAGGCAGTGGTACAAATTGGCAGCAGTCATTAAAGTATGACTCAAAATAAGTTAACTCAATGCCTTTAATCACATCCTCACATATGATCATAGATGTGGGAACAATACACCAATATGAACTGTGTCAAAGGCAGCAGAAAACTAGAAGGGTCCCTGTCATCTTTATTTGAACAGATCTCCATGGCCAGGAGTAAGATGGTGTCAGTGCTTCATTTGCTGTGGTGTCAAGACTGTTGGATGTCAAATGTTGCTTGGCAACAAATCCATGGGTCAATGCTTTTGTTAAACATCAAAAGTTTTAAGGAAACAAATTTCTCCTGTACTTTACCGGCAGTAGATAGAAGCATAGCAGGCCAATATTTGGCAAGATCTAATGGGTCTAAATTGTTCATTTCATAAAGGGGTCACCATCCCCACTTTTCAGGTGCTTGGCATTCTTCCTGGTGGTAAGTATTAAGTGCATTGTCTGAGACTCCAAACAGAAGGGTCAAGCTGCACAAAAGTAATTCAGTAGGGATCATTTGGTGATCCAAGTTTGCCCTGGAGTAGAAAATCAACCGTATCCTCCAGTGAAATTGGACAAAACTATTCGCCAAAATACAACCACAGTATACTACAGGAGGATGATAGGTAGATTGATTTTCCAATGGTTGAAATAACTTGATAGTCACACAAATATCTACAACTTTGAGATAAAGTGAGAGGCAATAATAATTCAGGAAGTCTGGGTATGAGTTTAAAAACCGGAGCAGCGGTTTGGCTTAAGAAAAGATGTCATAACAGCAAAGACCTGCCATGAATAGTTCAGTAGTCTTATTACTAAGGATGTTTTCTTTAGCCTGCACAGTAGCAGTTTTATATATATTCATTTGGGGTTTGAAATCCATTGTACTATTTGGATGACCTCTTGTAGGGCCTTCTCAACAGGCATTCCGCCTTTCTGATCTGGAACTTGATCGTATGGATAACATCATAGCATTTTGAGGCCTGGGGACTCGATTAGATGTTTTATATACGAGAATATGGTCCTCAAAAATATCACCAAAAATGGAGGACATACACTCCACCAAACAATTAGGGACCGCTTTTCACAATCCTCACTCAAACACACTTACATTTAATTCAACAAAGGGTCCAAATAAATCAACCCCATAAATGAATGATATATCCACTTGAAACTGATTTAAAAGATGGGGCTGCCCAATGTAATGGATGGTCATTTACTAAACTAGCTTTTTTGGTATTGATTTTTTTTAAATAACAAGGGCATGAGGTTTCTCCCTTATGGACTTTGGTTTTAATAGTAGAGTTGTATAAGTGTCAATTATGCGAAATTACATGTAAAGCAAATAAGTAATTTAGAGCTATATTTTACCACAAAATGCATCATTGCATCAATACTGATCCAAAGTAACCGGCTAACACGTGCTTCACAACTACAGTCGCTTCATCAAGGTCATAGACATAATCAATATTGAGAAATCTAAGGTCACAAAAATAATGCTAAGGCATAGATACGTTTCAGAAATGAAGCCAATAATAGATATACAACGTTGAAGTGAAAGGCCCTTTCCATTTTTATAGGCCCACATCTGCAACTCAGGCCTATAACTCGGGTTCAGGGTCTTTAATAACCGGTCTAGCCCTCAGCAGCAGGCTATAAGACTATACTGGTAGCGGTATTCATGGTCCTCAGCCCTCATTCCAAGTGCACCTTGATCCTTGTACATTCTCACAAAGGGTGAAAATTGATTCCACAGTTAACCACCCATATAACAGTGGTCTGCAGTTTTGGAATACTCCTGTGTAACTGGGATGAAATCCTATATATATAGGTTGATAATAACGTACTGAAAAGATCTGTCTGCCACCAGTACTGCGCTCTTATTTTCAGTTGACCTATTGATCTTGTTAACACCATTTCTGGGCACACCTTTTCTTCCATCATTTAGGTTAACTAGTGTCTGCGTAATGCCATAATGCATAATGCCATCCATTGGTACTTGTGCAGAAGAAAGATTTCTTATGAAAGAAGGAAAGGATACAACACAAACTATGCCAAGGAGAAATCCACATAAGAAGAGAACCTTGCAAATGTAATTGGCTGAGATTAGTACAAGCATACTATTCACTTTTTTGTTTTTCTAAGTGAGAAGCCGTAAGTGTTGTGAATAAAAATTGTAAACATATTGACATTAGTGAAACTGTAACTCCTAACTGTGCCTACGGAAAGTGCCCATCTATGACTTCTCAGCTTGGCGTCTAAGACATAAAGGGGGTTATTACAACTTTGGAGGAGGTGTTAATCCGTCCCAAAAGTGACGGTAAAGTGACGGATATACCACCAGCCGTATTACGAGTTCCATAGGATATAATGGACTCGTAATATGGCTGGTGGTATATCTGTCACTTTACCGTCACTTTTGGGACGGATTAACACCTCCTCCAAAGTTGTAACAACCCCCAAAATCATTGATTAACTTGCTCAGCTGAAAAACATTTAGGGGCATATTTACAAGCCCCTTGCACTACCTTAGCGCTGCCTTATCTTCATTTGTGCTGTGCCATACTTACAAAGTGGTGCAATGCTTGCATTTTGCCACTTTACGACCCCTTGAGCCATATTATGCCTGCTTCAGGCATAATGGGGGTTATTACAACTTTGGAGGAGGTGTTAATCTGTCCCAAATGTGACGGATATACCACCAGCCGTATTACGAGTTCCATAGGATATAATGGACTCATAATACGGCTGGTGGTGTATCCGTCACTTTACCGTCACTTTTGGGACGGATTAACACCTCCTCCAAAGTTGTAATAACCCCCAATGTATGCAAGGGGGCATTCCGGCACAGGGAGGCCCAAGAAAATGGCGCAGTGAAATTTACAACATTTCACTCTACCATTTTTTATGCCTGCTCAGAGCAGGCGTTAAAAGGATGCACCCATTATATTTAACGGCTTCCCTGTGCTTTGCTGCACTAGCGTCATAATGCCTCAATGGCGGAAAACATTTTGATGCTATTGTGCTGACGACCACCACATATTGTAAATACGGCACAACCATGGTGTCATTAGGTGCCGGTGGGGGGGGCGTGCAAGAAAATTGGCGCGGCACTTATGATGGGCCACTTTCTTGTAGTTATGCCTCTTACACCCTTGTTAACTTTGAAGGTCACCATCTCCCTTACTCATGATCTAAGACTCATGCACAAATGTACACCCTTTGGCTTACATTGTCATGTGAAAACCTTTAAAAGCCTGTATATGAAACCCTATATAATTGTGTCTTGTTCTTGCTTAGAGAGTGTTGCTCTATTTTATGGTTGAAAGGAGGACCATGTGTCCGAGTAAAGCTGTGATACACAGATAATTTATTTTTCTTTTGCCAACAAACCTACTAACACTTCTATTGGTATGTGCTCATATTTTCGTTAAAAGTCCCGGGCATTGGTACTGGAAATTGCTTCTCTTTTAATAGTGGTGAGGAGCAGAGCATGAAGTGGCTCCACATGACAACCCCAGGTGCCAAAGAACTTAAGATAGAGGATACTCAGAGGGAACTCAAGTGGAGGATAGTTCTCCTCACCAATAAGGTCAACAGTGCTAGCGGGCTTCGAAATTTATGTAATTTATTAACTGTTAAAATGACTAGTACTGAAGTCTGAAAATTCTTTCATTGTGCAATAGTACAAAACCTTAGCAAATCTGGTTCAGGGTCTTAAAATCAATTTCATTTGAACAGTAGCATATGAAGTTATATTCCTGGAAGATACATTTGGGTGGGTGGCTTCAGGTCTGCAATAATGTGAGCTGCATAGTGTTGTACATGTTGGAGTTTGTCAATAGTTTGTCAGAGATGCCCCCAAATATTTTGTTGTAACAGTAAAAGATGGCAAATTTCCTAGTTACAACGTTGACGTCCTACCTTAACCTTAACACCCACCCTCATTATCACTTGGAAAAGTTGGAAATGAGATGTGAAAAACACACAGAGGTTATTTGAGGAGTGTGTAACGGGTAGCATGCCTGTGCGATTAAGTCGCTAGAGTAATGTTGATATGAAATAGTGATTGCACAATTGTTTTTGTATTTGGAGAAATATTAGTAATTTGTGAAAGTATCGGACATTGAAGACATGATTAGGCAGTTTGTTCTTACAGTCATAAATTATTTTATGTAATACCATACTTCCTATATGCCACTGTATGATAGTTTTTTTGGTATTGCATCAACATGTTACATGTTTTGTCCTGGAAAATTTGAATTCCATTTAAGTGTAATCAGTGTACGTGAAACTCCTAATACTGTGCTACGTGGTATTGGGGGTGGAAACCTGTTGGATACTGATGAGAGGGTATAGCAAGGGTAAGAGTTAAGGTTAAGTCAGTAATGGAACTGTAGTAGTTGTTATTGCGTGGGTTTTTGTATTGTGTCCAATGTTTACACCTGGTCAACCTTACTTCTCGCTAGCATTAGAATTTCCAGAGGATTCATTTGGTTTCTGTTCGTGTATAGGTCTCATAGTGATTGTGGCAAGTGTCATATTGGTGGGTATTATCTGTGCTCATACAAATATGCATTCCCCAACACCGAGGGGCAGATTTAAGGAAAAGTGACGCAGCACCAAGTGCAGCACACTTTTCTTACACCACTTAGGCCCGTATTTATACTCCGTTTGCGCCGAATTAGCGTCGTTTTTTTCGACGCAAATTCGGCGCAAAACTAACGCCATATTTATACTTTGGCGTTAGACGCGTCTAGCGCCAAAGTATGAGTAAAGAGCGTAATTTTTTCGCGTGAACGCCTTCCTTGCGTTAATGAGATGCAAGGAAGGCGTTCCCGTCTAAAAAAATGACGGCGACGCAAATGCGTCGTATTTATACTCCCGGGCAAAAATCACGCCCGGGAGGTGGCGGGTCAAAAAACCCCGCATTTGCGCCTCTTTTTAACGCCTGGGTCAGGGTAGGCGTTAAGGGGCCTGTGGGCTCAAAATGAGCCCACAGGTGCCCTCCCCTGCCCCCAGGGACCCCCCCTGCCACCCCTGCCCACCCCAGGAGGACACCCAAGGATGGAGGGACCCACCCCAGGGACATTCAGGTAAGTTCAGGTAAGTATCATTTTTTATATTTTTTAATTTTTTTTGTGTGGCATAGGGGGGCCTTATTTGTGCCCCCCTACATGCCACTATGCCCAATGACCATGCCCAGGGGACATAAGTCCCCTGGGTATGGCCATTGGGCAAGGGGGCATGACTCCTGTCTTTACTAAGACAGGAGTCATGAAATGGCGTCTGGGCGTCGTAAAAAAATGGCGCAAATCGGGTGGAGGCGATTTTTTTGCCTCAACCTGACTTGCCCCATTTTAAGACGCCCTAACGTCATTTTTTCCCAACGCCGGCGCTGCCTGGTCTACGTGGTTTTTTTCCACGCACACCAGGCAGCGCCGGTCTGCTTGCGCCGGCTAACGCCATTCCATAAATACGACGCCCGCATGGCGCTTCAGAATGGCGTTAGACGGCGCTAAATTTTTTTACGCTAAACTGCGTTAGCGCAGTTTAGCGTCAAAAAGTATAAATATGGGCCTTAGTGCCCCCCCTACTGCCACCATATTTAAAATACGGCGCACGATGGCACAGGGTAGGGAGCAATAGCATCAACATTTTTTACGCTATTGGTGTACTGCTCAGGGTTAGCACCACAATTTTGGCGCTAACCATGAACAGTCCATAGGGACCCATTAATAAAAAAATTAGCCCCTCTTTTAACGCCTACTCTGAGCAGGCGTTAAAATTGCAGCAAAAAATGGCGCAAAAAAACCTTTTGATTTCTTTGCACCATTTTTTCATCTCCCCTCACAGGGGGATGCCCCCTTACATACATTATGCCTGGCGCAGGCATAATGTGGTGTGAGGGGTTACAAAGTGACACAATGCATGCATTGCTCCACTTTGTAAATCGAGCACAGCAATTTTGGCCTCATTGGGCCACATTAGCTTAAAAAAATGACTCGAATGTGACGCAAGGAGGCGCTGGGCCCTCTTAATCTGGGCCCAATTCTTTTAGAACAGTTCAGCCTCGAAAGACATGGACTCGTGATATGTATGTGGTTGATGTTACCTTTGTATTTATCAGTTCATGGCTAGCGTCCACAGCAACTTTGTTGATGTGTGATGTGGGCAAACATTATATTAAGGGCCGTATTTATACTTTTTGACGCAAAACTGCGCTAACGCAGTTTTGCGTCAAAAAAATTAGCGCCGGCTAACGCCATTCTGAAGCGCCATGCGGGCGCCGTATTTATTGAATGGCGTTAGCCGGCGCAAGCAGACCGGCGCTGCCTGGTGTGCGCGAGAAAAACCACGTACACCAGGCAGCGCCGGCGTAGGGGGAAAATGGCGCATGGGCGTCTTAAAATGGGGCAAGTCAGGTTACGTCGAAAAAATCATCGTAACCCGACTTGCGCCATTTATTTTCGACGCCCATCCCCCATCAACATGACTCCTATCATTGTAAAGATAGGAGTCATGCCCCCTTGCCCAATGGCCATGCCCAGGGGACTTCTGTCCCCTGGGCATGGTCATTGGGCATAGTGGCATGTAGGGGGGCACAAATCAGGCCCCCCTATGCCACAAAAAAAAAAAAAAAAAATACTTACCTGAACTTACCTTAATGTCCATGGGATGGGTCCCTCCGTCCTTGGGTGTCCTCCTGGGGTGGGCAAGGGTGGCAGGGGGGGTCCCTGGTGGCAGGGGAGGGCACTCTGGGCTCATTTTGAGCCCACTTGTCCCTTAACGCCATCCCTGACCCAGGCGTTAAAAAGCGGCGCAAATGCGCCGTTTTTGGCCACACCCACTCCCGGGCGTCATTTTTGCCCGGGAGTATAAATACCACGTAAAGGCCTGGGAGTCATTTTTTAAGACGGGAACGCCTCCCTTGCATATCATTAACGCAAGGAAGGGGTTCACGCTAAAAAATGACGCACATTCCGGGAACTTTGGCGCTAGACGCATCTAGCGCCAAAGTATAAATATGGCGTTAGTTTTGCGTCGAATTTGCGTCGAAAAAAACGACGCAAATTCGGCGCAACCAGAGTATACATATGCCCCTAAGTTTGACCTTGACACTATTTCTAATGGGTGTGTGTGGCATGTATGACACTTGTCCATGTTGCTGTTTTTTATTTGATGTTTGAAGACATCGGTTTATAAACCCCTGGGTGAAATATAAATTATACTAGTATAATTCGTGTAATTTTGCCTTATGCTTTTTAAGAGAAATTTCCGAAACTATGCCAATATGCTCCGTCACATAATTACACATTGTTGACAGCAAACATTATTGCAAGTGCTTAGGACTAACGTGAACGGCCAGAATGCAAGCGGCTGGTGCTCATTCTACTTAGGTTTTTGCGCTATTTTTTCACAGAAAAATGTGTCCTCGGATCAAAAACTGACAGAACGTAGTTTGTGTTAATATATAGTCCTGAATGATGATAATGCTTTTCGCATAATTTATTGTAATTTTCACGAAATGTTGTAGAAGTACACGAAAGTAAATTATGCAAACCCCTAGTTTATGCTACATTATTTAACCCAAGTTCACTTCTTTGGGGGGGGGGCTAAATAATCTTCACTGGCAATTGGCAATGGTAGGGAGATTTATTTTTCACACCGTGTCCTTGTGACCTGGCCAGGGTGTAAAGCCTTGTGTCTGGTGGTTGATGACTTTCCTTTCCTTTCACCAAGATCATAAGCTAAACAATAACCTAATAATAAAACAGTAATCTAAGCATAATGTAATTAATTAATTAGAAATCATGTGAGACAAACATATAGGGCATCATTACAATCCTGGCGGTCAAAGTCCGCCAGGGTTGTTTTGGCGATTGTACCGCCAACAGGCTGCCAGTACAAATAGCCTCATTATGACCACGGCGGAAGCGCCGCGGCCACACCACCGGGAACAGAGGTTTACCGCCATGGTTGCCCCGGCGGTTTTAATCCTCCAGGGCAGCGCTGCCCAGGGAATTACGAGTCCCCTTCCCGCCAGCCGGTCCATGGCGGTAGAGACTGCCATGGACAGGCTGGCGGGAAAGGGAGTCGCAGGCGCCCTGGGGGCCCCTGAACTGCCCATGCACATGGCATGGGCAGTGCAGGGGCCCCCAGGCACAGCCCCACACTGCTTTTCACTGTCTGCACAGCAGACAGTGATAAGCGCAGTAGGTGCAGCTGCACCCGTCGCACGGCTGCAACACCGCCGGCTCCATTAGGAGCCGGCTCCCATGTTACGGCCGACATCCCCGCCGGCCCAGCGGGGATGCCAAAATGGGACCGGCGGGAGTGCGGCCGCTTGGTCGATCAAACCTTGGCGGGCGGCGAAGGTTGTAATGAGGGCCATAATTTATTATTGTACTGTGCCCGGTGCTTAACTTGTAATTAAAAACGTGCCGGTGACCAAAGCCCTCCTCTCAAACATGCGGCTGCTGCAATACAGGGGCATATTTATACTCTGTATGCGGCGAATGTGCGTGAAAAATTTTGACGCACATTCAGCGCAAACCTTGCCCCATATTTATACAATGACGCCCGACCCTGCAAACACCAAAATTCCACAGTGTTCGTAATTTTCTGGATGCGGGAAACCGCCTTGAGTTAATGACATGCAAGGTAGGTGTTCCTGTCCAAAAAATGACTTAAACACCAGTGCGCCATATTTATGCTACCGCGCAAAAATCCCGCACGGCCAGGAGGCAGAGTTGGAAAATGGTGCACAGCCCGATTTATGAAAAAAACAACGCCTGGCAGGCGTTAAAATGGGACAAACACACCACTACTTATGGAAAACTCACACAAGCAACAGCAGAGCTCCAAAAGGAAGACATGCAGGTGCTTTTCATCCAGCATGCACGAAGACACAGAGCACAGCACCAACAACAGCGGCTTCCAAAACACCAGCAGGGACCCCAAAGGCAACGCAGAAGGCAGGAGAGGATATTCCGCACCAGGAGAACCCTACTGGAACTCCGGCAACAAGACATCATCCAGAGGTACAGACTCAACTGGCAAGCCATTCAGCAGCTGCTGCGCAACATTGAGCCACAGTTGGCACCTAGCTTGCAGACACCCCACATCATTCCAAGCTGATAGGTGTCCTCCACATGTTGGCAAGTGGCTCCTTTCAAACCACTGGTGCCCTGGTTGCTGGGATCTCAAACCCCTCATTCTCTGCCTTCCTACCCAAGGTACTTGATGCCATCATCTCCCTCACACCCCGCCACATCAGCTTCCCTGACACACAGCTGAAGCAGCAGGAGACCAAGCAGGGCTTCTATCAAATCAACAGCTTCCCACACATGCTTGGTGCCATTGACTGCACACATGCACACATTGTGCCACCTGCTGCAACCGAACATCTATACCGCAACAGGAAGCACACACACTCCATCAATGTGTAGGCCATTGTCAATCACCGGGGATTGATCACCAACATTGTGGCAAAGTATCCTGGGAGTGTACATGATTCATTCATGTTCCACCACTGCACCATCAATCAACACTTCCAGGATGGACGATATGGAAATAGCCTACTTGTTGGTAAGTACAGAAACCTACTTATATACACACATCACAGCAATCCTGTAGGACACACAATACATAGACCACTACATTGACACGTGGCCAGGAAGACTCTGAGGTTGTGACACTGCTAAGCATGTTTGATATCCTCACCCAATAGGATACACACCTATGGATAAATAACAGATCCAAATAACAACAGATGCCACTCCATAGATACAAGGGAACAATTTAAAACAACACAATGACAATGGCATGGCCTCAACTGGCAGTACAACTTGGAAGATTAATCTTTCAATATCACATCAATAACACTCAATAAAACACCCTTCCAAACAAGTACTGTGTCAGGGGTGTGCAATGTGTTTTGCTGCAGATCAAACACCATGAGACACATAGCAAGCATGATGACGATGACTCTAACGAAGGTGACATAGAATCATTGAGGCAGTACCAATATCTCACATCACTCCTGCTCTGACATTGACCACTACCAATAAGCATGTGGACTGTGCTAAGAACACATATTGATGTGACAATATTGAAAGTGCACATTCCTACACATATGGTTTGAGACAATTACACATATACACAACAGAAGTACAGATGTATGGACCTTCTGACACTCAAAATGTCAACTCACAGCCAAGTTAGCCAGCTGAACTAGACCAGGTTCAGTAGTATAGGTACATGTTAGAACATGAGTCATCTTGGCAAGGGCAGAGAAATAGGTCGACAAAGCAAAAACAACAAGTGATGGACGGAATGTTGAACATTGTCAAACACTCACCCCCAGTCACAGATCTGGGTTTAATCCATCTTTCTTTTACTCACCATGCCACCCCAGTTTGGACCCAGCCATATGCAAATCAGTCTTGACCCTGTTCCTCATGGGAACAGTCCAGCCCGAACTGCCAAGCCAGGTCCTCACTGGACCGGAAACAAGCATCCTGGGACCGGTTTCGGGGTTTCACCACTCATCAGCCAGGTTAGCTTGAATCCAGTGGCATGGGAAGCACGGGACCCACGTCTGGGCATACCCTTCCCACTTAGGGCGAAAAAGCAAAAACAACAAGTGATGGACGGAATGTTGAACATTGTCAAACACTCAACCCCAGTCACAGATCTGGATTTAATCCATCATTCTTTTGCTCACCATGCCACCCCAGTTTGGACCCAGCCATATGCAAATCAGTCTTGACCCTGTTCCTCATGTGACGAGTCCAGCCCGAACTGCCAAGCCAGGTCCTCACTGGACCGGAAACAAGCATCCTGGGACCGGTTTCGGGGTTTCACCCCTCATCAGCTAGGCTAGCTTGAATCCAGGGCATGGGAAGCACGGGATCCACGTCTGGGCATACCCTTCCCACTTAGGGCGACAAAGCAAAAACAACGAGTGATGGACGGAATGTTGAACATTGTCAAACACTCACCCACAGTCACAGATCTGGGTTTAATCCATCGTTCTTTTGCTCACCATGCCACCCCAGTTTGGACCCAGCCATATGCAAATCAGTCTTGACCCTGTTCCTCATGGGAACAGTCCAGCCCGAACTGCCAAGCCAGGTCCTCACTGGACCGGAAACAAGCATCCTGGGACCGGTTTCGGGGTTTCACCCCTCATCAGCCAGGCTAGCTTGAATCCAGTGGCTTTTGAATCCAGTGGCATGGGAAGCACGGGACCCACGTTTGGGCATACCCTTCCCACTTAGGGCGACAAAGCAAAAACAACAAGTGATGGACGGAATGTTGAATATTGTCAAACACTCACCCCCAGTCACAGATCTGGGTTTAATCCATCATTCTTTTGCTCACCATGCCACCCCAGTTTGGACCCAGCCATATGCAAATCAGTCTTGACCCTGTTCCTCATGGGAACAGTCCAGCACGAACTGCCAAGGCAGGTCCTCACTGGACCGGATCAAGCATCCTGGGACCGGTTTCGGGGTTTCACCCTCATCAGCCAGGCTAGCTTGAATCCAGGGCATGGGAAGCACGGGACCCACGTCTGGGCATACCCTTCCCACTTAGGGTGACAAAGCAAAAACAACGAGTGATGGACGGAATGTTGAACATTGTCAAACACTCACCCCTAGTCACAGATCTGGGTTTAATCCATCAATCTTTTTCTGACAATCCCACCCCAGTTTGGACCCAGCCATATGAAAATCAGTCTTGACCCTGTTCCTCATAGGAACAGTCCAGCCCGAACTGCCAAGCCAGGTCCTCACTGGACTGGAAACAAGCATCCTGGGACCGGTTTCGGGGTTTCACCCCTCATCAGCCAGGCTAGCTTGAATCCAGTGGCATTTGAATCCAGTGGCATGGGAAGCACGGGACCAATGTTTGGGCATAACCTTCCCACTTAGGGCGACGAAGCAAAAACAACAAGTGATGGACGGAATGTTGAATATTGTCAAACACTCACCCCCAGTCACAGATCTGGGTTTAATCCATCATTCTTTTGCTCACCATGCCACCCAAGTTTGGACCCAGCCATATGCAAATCAGTCTTGACCCTGTTCCTCATGGGAACAGTGCAGTCCGAACTGCCAAGGCAGGTCCTCACTGGACCGGATCAAGCATCCTGGGACCGGTTTCGGGGTTTCACCCTCATCAGCCAGGCTAGCTTGAATCCAGGGCATGGGGAGCACGGGACCCACGTCTGGGCATACCCTTCCCACTTAGGGCGACAAAGCAAAAACAACAAGTGATGGACGGAATGTTGAACATTGTCAAACACTCACCCTCAGTCACAGATCTGGGTTTAATCCATCGTTCTTTTGGTCACCATGCCACCCCAGATTGGACCCAGCCATATGCAAATCAGTCTTGACCCTGTTCCTCATGGGAACAGTCCAGCCCGAACTGCCAAGCCAGGTCCTCACTGGACCGGAAACAAGCATCCTGGGACCGGTTTCGGGGTTTCACCCCTCATCAGCCAGGCTAGCTTGAATCCAGTGGCATGGGAAGCACAGGACCCACGTCTGGGCATACCCTTCCCACTTAGGGCGACAAAGCAAAAACAACAAGTGATGGACGGAATGTTGAACATTGTCAAACACTCACCCCCAGTCACAGATCTGGGTTTAATCCATCTTTCTTTTACTCACCATGCCACCCCAGTTTGGACCCAGCCATATGCAAATCAGTCTTGACCCTGTTCCTCATGGGAACAGTCCAGCCCGAACTGCCAAGCCAGGTCCTCACTGGACCGGAAACAAGCATCCTGGGACCGGTTTCGGGGTTTCACCACTCATCAGCCAGGTTAGCTTGAATCCAGTGGCATGGGAAGCACGGGACCCACGTCTGGGCATACCCTTCCCACTTAGGGCGAAAAAGCAAAAACAACAAGTGATGGACGGAATGTTGAACATTGTCAAACACTCAACCCCAGTCACAGATCTGGATTTAATCCATCATTCTTTTGCTCACCATGCCACCCCAGTTTGGACCCAGCCATATGCAAATCAGTCTTGACCCTGTTCCTCATGTGACGAGTCCAGCCCGAACTGCCAAGCCAGGTCCTCACTGGACCGGAAACAAGCATCCTGGGACCGGTTTCGGGGTTTCACCCCTCATCAGCCAGGCTAGCTTGAATCCAGGGCATGGGAAGCACGGGACCCACGTCTGGGCATACCCTTCTCACTTAGGGCGACAAAGCAAAAACAACGAGTGATGGACGGAATGTTGAACATTGTCAAACACTCACCCACAGTCACAGATCTGGGTTTAATCCATCGTTCTTTTGCTCACCATGCCACCCCAGTTTGGACCCAGCCATATGCAATCAGTCTTGACCCTGTTCCTCATGGGAACAGTCCAGCCCGAACTGCCAAGCCAGGTCCTCACTGGACCGGAAACAAGCATCCTGGGACCGGTTTCGGGGTTTCACCCCTCATCAGCCAGGCTAGCTTGAATCCAGTGGCTTTTGAATCCAGTGGCATGGGAAGCACGGGACCCACGTTTGGGCATACCCTTCCCACTTAGGGCGACAAAGCAAAAACAACAAGTGATGGACGGAATGTTGAATATTGTCAAACACTCACCCCCAGTCACAGATCTGGGTTTAATCCATCATTCTTTTGCTCACCATGCCACCCCAGTTTGGACCCAGCCATATGCAAATCAGTCTTGACCCTGTTCCTCATGGGAACAGTCCAGCACGAACTGCCAAGGCAGGTCCTCACTGGACCGGATCAAGCATCCTGGGACCGGTTTCGGGGTTTCACCCTCATCAGCCAGGCTAGCTTGAATCCAGGGCATGGGAAGCACGGGACCCACGTCTGGGCATACCCTTCCCACTTAGGGCGACAAAGCAAAAACAACGAGTGATGGACGGAATGTTGAACATTGTCAAACACTCACCCCTAGTCACAGATCTGGGTTTAATCCATCAATCTTTTTCTGACAATCCCACCCCAGTTTGGACCCAGCGATATGAAAATCAGTCTTGACCCTGTTCCTCATAGGAACAGTCCAGCCCGAACTGCCAAGCCAGGTCCTCACTGGACTGGAAACAAGCATCCTAGGACCGGTTTCGGGGTTTCACCCCTCATCAGCCAGGCTAGCTTGAATCCAGTGGCATTTGAATCCAGTGGCATGGGAAGCACGGGACCAATGTTTGGGCATACCCTTCCCACTTAGAGCGACGAAGCAAAAACAACAAGTGATGGACGGAATGTTGAATAGTGTCAAACACTCACCCCCAGTCACAGATCTGGGTTTAATCCATCATTCTTTTGCTCACCATGCCACCCAAGTTTGGACCCAGCCATATGCAAATCAGTCTTGACCCTGTTCCTCATGGGAACAGTGCAGCCCGAACTGCCAAGGCAGGTCCTCACTGGACCGGATCAAGCATCCTGGGACCGGTTTCGGGGTTTCACCCTCATCAGCCAGGCTAGCTTGAATCCAGGGCATGGGGAGCACGGGACCCACGTCTGGGCATACCCTTCCCACTTAGGGCGACAAAGCAAAAACAACAAGTGATGGACGGAATGTTGAACATTGTCAAACACTCACCCTCAGTCACAGATCTGGGTTTAATCCATCGTTCTTTTGGTCACCATGCCACCCCAGATTGGACCTAGCCATATGCAAATCAGTCTTGACCCTGTTCCTCATGGGAACAGTCCAGCCCGAACTGCCAAGCCAGGTCCTCACTGGACCGGAAACAAGCATCCTGGGACCGGTTTCGGGGTTTCACCCCTCATCAGCCAGGCAAGCTTGAATCCAGTGGCATGGGAAGCACGGGACCCACGTCTGGGCATACCCTTCCCACTTAGGGCAACAAAGCAAAAACAACAAGTGATGGACGGAATGTTGAACATTGTCAAACACTCACCCCCAGTCACAGATCTGGGTTTAATCCATCGTTCTTTTGCTCAAAATGCCACCCCAGTTTGGACCCAGCCATATGCAAATCAGTCTTGACCCTGTTCCTCATGGGAACAGTCCAGCCCGAACTGCCAAGCCAGGTCCTCACTGGACCGGAAACAAGCATCCTAGGACCGGTTTCGGGGATTCACCCCTCATCAGCCAGGCTAGCTTGAATCCAGTGGCATGGGAAGCACGGGACCCACATCTGGGCATACCCTTCCCACTTAAGATCTGGGTTTAATCCATCGTTCTTTTGCTCACCATGCCACCCCACTTTGGACCCAGGCATATGCAAATCAGTCTTGACCCTGTTCCTCATGGGAACAGTCCAGCCCGAACTGCCAAGCCAGGTCCTCACTGGACCGAAAACAAGCATCCTGGGACCGGTTTCAGGGTTTCACCCCTCATCAGCCAGGCTAGCTTGAATCCAGTGGCATGGGAAGCACGGGACCCATGTCTGGGCATACCCTTCCCACTTAGGGTGACAAAGCAAAAACAACAAGTGATGGACGGAATGTTGAACATTGTCAAACACTCACCCCCAGTCACAGATCTGGGTTTAATCCATCGTTCTTTTGCTCACCATGCCACCCCAGTTTGGACCCAACCATATGCAAATCAGTCTTGACCCTGTTCCTCATAGGAACAGTCCAGCCCGAACTGCCAAGCCAGGTCCTCACTGGACCGGAAACAAGCATCCTGGGACCGGTTTCAGGGTTTCACCCCTCATCAGCCAGGTTAGCTTGAATCCAGTGGCATGGGAAGCACGGGACCCACGTCTGGGCATACCCTTCCCACTTAGGGTGACAAAGCAAAAACAACAAGTGATGGACGGAATGTGGAACATTGTCAAACACTCACCCCCAGTCACAGATCTGGGTTTAATCCATCATTCTTTTGCTCACCATGCCACCCCAGTTTTGACCCAGCCATATGCACATCAGTCTTGACCCTGTTCCTCATGGGAACAGTCCAGCCCGAACTGCCAAGCCAGGTCATCACTGGACCGGATCAAGCATCCTGGGACCGGTTTCAGGGTTTCACCCCTCATCAGCCAGGCTAGCTTGAATCCAGGGCATGGGAAGCACGGGACCCACGTCTGGGCATACCCTTCCCACTTAGGGCGACAAAGCAAAAACAATGAGTGATGGACGGAATGTTGAACATTGTCAAACACTCACCCCCAGTCACAGATCTGGGTTTAATCCATCGTTCTTTTGCTCACCATGCCACCGCAGTTTGGACCCAGCCATATGCAAATCAGTCTTGACCCTGTTCTTCATGGGAACAGTCCAGCCCGAACTGCCAAGCCAGGTCCTCACTGGACCGGAAACAAGCATCCTGGGACCGGTTTCGGGGTTTCACCCCTCATCAGCCAGGCAAGCTTGAATCCAGTGACATGGGAAGCACGGGACCCACGTCTGGGCATACCCTTCCCACTTAGGGCAACAAAGCAAAAACAACAAGTGATGGACGGAACGTTGAACATTGTCAAACACTCACCCCCAGTCACAGATCTGGGTTTAATCCATCGTTCTTTTGCTCACCATGCCACCGCAGTTTGGACCCAGCCATATGCAAATCAGTCTTGACCCTGTTCCTCATGGGAACAGTCCAGCCCGAACTGCCAAGCCAGGTCCTCACTGGACCGGAAACAAGCATCCTGGGACCGGTTTCGGGGTGGGCATACCCTTCCCACTTAGGGCGACAAAGCAAAAACAACAAGTGATGGACGGAATGTTGAACATTGTCAAACACTCACCCCCAGTCACAGATCTGGGTTTAATCCATCATTCTTTTGCTCACCATGCCACCCCAGTTTGGACCCAGCCATATGCAAATCAGTCTTGACCCTGTTCCTCATGGGAACAGTCCAGCCCGAACTGCCAAGCCAGGTCCTCACTGGACCGGAAACAAGCATCCTGGGACCGGTTTCGAGGTTTCACCACTCATCAGCCAGGTTAGCTTGAATCCAGTGGCATGGGAACCACGGGACCCACGTCTGGGCATACCCTTCCCACTTAGGGCGAAAAAGCAAAAACAACAAGTGATGGACGGAATGTTGAACATTGTCAAACACTCACCCCCAGTCACAGATCTGGGTTTAATCCATCAATCTTTTGCTCACCATGCCACCCCAGTTTGGACCCAGCCATATGCAAATCAGTCTTGACCCTGTTCCTCATGTGAACAGTCCAGCCCGAACTGCCAAGCCAGGTCCTCACTGGACCAGAAACAAGCATCCTGGGACCGGTTTTGGGGTTTCACCCCTCATCAGCCAGGCTAGCTTGAATCCAGGGCATGGGAAGCACGGGACCAACGTTTGGGCATACCCTTCCCACTTAGGGCGACAAAGCAAAAACAACGAGTGATGGACTGAATGTTGAACATTGTCAAACACTCACCCCCAGTCACAGATCTGGGTTTAATCCATCGTTCTTTTGCTCACCATGCCACCTCAGTTTGGACCCAGCCATATGCAAATCAGTCTTGACCCTGTTCCTCATGGGAACAGTCCAACCCGAACTGCCAAGCCAGGTCCTCTCTGGACCGGAAACAAGCATCCTGGGACCGGTTTCGGGGTTTCACCCCTCATCAGCCAGGCAAGCTTGAATCCAGTGGCATGGGAAGCACGGGACCCACGTCTGGGCATACCCTTCCCACTTAGGGCAACAAAACAAAAACAACAATTGATGGACCGAATGTTGAACACTGTCAAACACTCACCCCTAGTCACAGATCTCGGTTTAATCCATCGATCTTTTTCTCACAATGCCACCCCAGTTTGGACCCAGCCATATGCAAATCAGTCTTGACCCTGTTCCTCATAGGAACAATCCAGCCCGAACTGCCAAGCCAGGTCCTCACTGGACCGGAAACAAGCATTGTGGGACCGGTTTCGGGGTTTCACCCCTCATCAGCCAGGCAAGCTTGAATCCAGTGGCATTTGAATCCAGTGGCATGGGAAGCACGGGACCCACGTTTGGGCATACCCTTCCCACTTAGGGCGACAAAGCAAAAACAACAAGTGATGGACGGAATGTTGAATATTGTCAAACACTCACCCCCAGTCACAGATCTGAGTTTAATCCATCATTCTTTTTCTCACCATGCCACCCCAGTTTGGACCCAGCCATATGCAAATCAGTCTTGACCCTGTTCCTCATAGGAACAGTCCAGCCCGAACTGCCAAGGCAGGTCCTCACTGGACCGGATCAAGCATCCTGGGACTGGTTTCGGGGTTTCACCCTCATCAGCCAGGCTAGCTTGAATCCAGGACATGGGAAGCACGGGACCCACGTCTGGGCATACCCTTCCCACTTAGGGCGACAAAGCAAAATCACTCACCCCTAATCACAGATCTGGGTTTAATCCATCGTTCTTTTTCTCACAATGCCACCCCAGTTTGGACCCAGCCATCTGCAAATCAGTCTTGACCCTGATCCTCATAGGAACAGTCCAGCCCGAACTGCCAAGCCAGGTCCTCACTGGACCGGAAACAAGCATCCTGGGACCGGTTTCGGGGTTTCACCCCTCATCAGCCAGGCTAGCTTGAATCCAGGACATGGGAAGCACGGGACCCACGTCTGGGCATACCCTTCCCACTTAGGGCGACAAAGCAAAATCACTCACCCCTAATCACAGATCTGGGTTTAATCCCTCGTTCTTTTGCTCACCATGCCACCGCAGTTTGGACCCAGCCATATGCAAATCAGTCTTGACCCTGTTCCTCATGAGAACAGTCCAGCCCGAACTGCCAAGCCAGGTCCTCACTGGACCGGAAACAAGCATCCTGGGACCGGTTTCGGGATGGGCATACCCTTCCCACTTAGGGCGACAAAGCAAAAACAACAAGTGATGGACGGAATGTTGAACATTGTCAAACACTCACCCCCAGTCACAGATCTGGGTTTAATCCATCATTCTTTTGCTCACCATGCCACCCCAGTTTGGACCCAGCCATATGCAAATCAGTCTTGACCCTGTTCCTCATGGGAACAGTCCAGCCCGAACTGCCAAGCCAGGTCCTCACTGGACCGGAAACAAGCATCCTGGGACCGGTTTCGGGGTTTCACCACTCATCAGCCAGGTTAGCTTGAATCCAGTGGCATGGGAAGCACGGGACCCACGTCTGGGCATACCCTTCCCACTTAGGGCGAAAAAGCAAAAACAACGGAATGTTGAACATTGTCAAACACTCACCCCCAGTCACAGATCTGGGTTTAATCCATCATTCTTTTGCTCACCATGCCACCCCAGTTTGGACCCAGCCATATGCAAATCAGTCTTGACCCTGTTCCTCATGTGAACAGTCCAGCCCGAACTGCCAAGCCAGGTCCTCACTGGACCAGAAACAAGCATCCTGGGACCGGTTTCGGGGTTTCACCCCTCATCAGCCAGGCTAGCTTGAATCCAGGGCATGGGAAGCACGGGACCCACGTTTGGGCATACCCTTCCCACTTAGGGCGACAAAGCAAAAACAACGAGTGATGGACGGAATGTTGAACATTGTCAAACACTCACCCCCAGTCACAGATCTGGGTTTAATCCATCGTTCTTTTGCTCACCATGCCACCCCAGTTTGGACCCAGCCATATGCAAATCAGTCTTGACCCTGTTCCTCATGGGAACAGTCCAACCCGAACTGCCAAGCCAGGTCCTCACTGGACCGGACACAAGCATCCTGGGACCGGTTTCAGGGTTTCACCCCTCATCAGCCAGGCAAGCTTGAATCCAGTGGCATGGGAAGCACGGGACCCACGTCTGGGCATACCCTTCCCACTTAGTGCAACAAACCAAAAACAACAAGTGATGGACGGAATGTTGAACATTGTCAAACACTCACCCCTAGTCACAGATCTGGGTTTAATCCATCGATCTTTTTCTCACAATGCCACCCCAGTTTGGACCCAGCCATATGCAAATCAGTCTTGACCCTGTTCCTCATAGGAACAATCCAGCCCGAACTGCCAAGGCAGGTCCTCACTGGACCGGAAACAAGCATCCTGGGACCGGTTTCGGGGTTTCACCCCTCATCAGCCAGGCTAGCTTGAATCTAGTGGCATTTGAATCCAGTGGCATGGGAAGCACGGGACCCACGTTTGGGCATACCCTTCCCACTTAGGGCGACAAAGCAAAAACAACAAGTGATGGACGGAATGTTGAATATTGTCAAACACTCACCCCCAGTCACAGATCTGGGTTTAATCCATCATTCTTTTGCTCACCATGCCACCCCAGTTTGGACCCAGCCATATGCAAATCAGTCTTGACCCTGTTCCTCATGGGAACAGTCCAGCCCGAACTGCCAAGGCAGGTCCTCACTGGACCGGATCAAGCATCCTGGGACTGGTTTCGGGGTTTCACCCTCATCAGCCAGGCTAGCTTGAATCCAGGACATGGGAAGCACGGGACCCACGTCTGGGCATACCCTTCCCACTTAGGGCGACAAAACAAAATCACTCACCCCTAATCACAGATCTGGGTTTAATCCATCGTTCTTTTTCTCACAATGCCACCCCAGTTTGGCCCCAGCCATATGCAAATCAGTCTTGACCCTGATCCTCATAGGAACAGTCCAGCCCGAACTGCCAAGCCAGGTCCTCACTGGACCGGAAACAAGCATCCTGGGACCGGTTTCGGGGTTTCACCCCTCATCAGCCAGGCTAGCTTGAATCCAGTGGCATTTGAATCCAGTGGCATGGGAAGCACGGGACCCACGTTTGGGCATACCCTTCCCACTTAGGGCGACAAAGCAAAAACAACAAGTGATGGACGGAATGTTGAATATTGTCAAACACTCACCCCCAGTCACAGATCTGGGTTTAATCCATCATTCTTTTGCTCACCATGCCACCCCAGTTTGGACCCAGCCATATGCAAATCAGTCTTGACCCTGTTCCTCATGGGAACAGTCTAGCCCGAACTGCCAAGCCAGGTCCTCACTGGACCGGATCAAGCATCCTGGGACCGGTTTCGGGGTTTCACCCTCATCAGCCAGGCTAGCTTGAATCCAGGGCATGGGAAGCACGGGACCCACGTCTGGGCATACCCTTCCCACTTAGGGCGACAAAGCAAAAACAACGAGTGATGGACGGAATGTTGAACATTGTCAAACACTCACCCCCAGTCACAGATCCCGGGAAGCACGGGACCCACGTCTGGGTATACCCTTCCCACTTAGGGCGACAAAGCAAAAACAACGAGTGATGGACGGAATGTTGAACATTGTCAAACACTCACCCCCAGTCACAGATCTGGGTTTAATCCATCGTTCTTTTGCTCACCATGCCACCCCAGTTTGGACCCAGCCATATGCAAATCAGTCTTGACCCTGTTCCTCATGGGAACAGTCCAGCCCGAACTGCCAAGCCAGGTCCTCACTGGACCGGAAACAAGCATCCTGGGACCGGTTTCGGGGTTTCACCCCTCATCAGCCAGGCAAGCTTGAATCCAGTGGCATGGGAAGCACGGGACCCACGTCTGGGCATACCCTTCCCACTTAGGGCAACAAAGCAAAAACAACAAGTGATGGACGGAATGTTGAACATTGTCAAACACTCACCCCCAGTCATAGATCTGGGTTTAATCCATCGTTCTTTTGCTCACCATGCCACTGCAGTTTGGACCCAGCCATATGCAAATCAGTCTTGACCCTGTTCCTCATGGGAACAGTCTAGCCAGAACTGCCAAGCCAGGTCCTCACTGGACCGGAAACAAGCATCCTGGGACCGGTTTCGGGGTTTCACCCCTCATCAGCCAGGCTAGCTTGAATCCGGTGGCATGGGAAGCACAGGACCCACGTCTGGGCATACCCTTCCCACTTAGGGCGACAAAGCAAAAACAACAAGTGATGGACAGAATGTTGAACATTGTCAAACACTCACCCCCAGTCACAGATCTGGGTTTAATCCATCATTCTTTTGCTCACCATGCCACCCCAGTTTGGACCCAGCCATATGCAAATCAGTCTTGACCCTGTTCCTCATGGGAACAGTCCAGCCCGAACTGCCAAGCCAGGTCCTCACTGGACCGGAAACAAGCATCCTGGGACCAGTTTCCGGGTTTCACCACTCATCAGCCAGGTTAGCTTGAAACCAGTGGCATGGGAAGCACGGGACCCACGTCTGGGCATACCCTTCCCACTTAGGGTGAAAAAGCAAAAACAACAAGTGATGGACGGAATGTTGAACATTGTCAAACACTTACCACCAGTCACAGATCTGGGTTTAATCCATCATTCTTTTGCTCACCATGCCACCCCAGTTTGGACCCAGCCATATGCAAATCAGTCTTGACCCTGTTCCTCATGGGAACAGTCCAGCCCGAACTGCCAAGCCAGGTCCTCACTGGACCGGAAACAAGCATCCTGGGACCGGTTTCGGGGTTTCACCCCTCATCAGCCAGGCAAGCTTGAATTCATTGGCATGGGTAGCACGGGACCCACGTCTGGGCATACCCTTCCCACTTAGGGCAACAAAGCAAAAACAACAAGTGATGGACGGAATGTTGAACATTGTCAAACACTCACCCCCAGTCACAGATCTGGGTTTAATCCATCATTCTTTTGCTCACCATGCCACCCCAGTTTTGACCCAGCCATATGCAAATCAGTCTTGACCCTGTTCCTCATGGGAACAGTCCAGCCCGAACTGCCAAGCCAGGTCATCACTGGACCGGATCAAGCATCCTGGGACCGGTTTCAGGGTTTCACCCCTCATCAGCCAGGCTAGCTTGAATCCAGGGCATGGGAAGCACGGGACCCACGTCTGGGCATACCCTTCCCACTTAGGGCGACAAAGCAAAAACGAGTGATGGACGGAATGTTGAACATTGTCAAACACTCACCCCCAGTCACAGATCTGGGTTTAATCCATCGTTCTTTTGCTCACCATGCCACCCCAGTTTGGACCCAGCCATATGCAAATCAGTCTTGACCCTGTTCCTCATGGGAACAGTCCAACCCGAACTGCCAAGCCAGGTCCTCACTGGACCGGAAACAAGCATCCTGGGACCGGTTTCGGGGTTTCACCCCTCATCAGCCAGGCAAGCTTTAATCCAGTGGCATGGGAAGCACGGGACCCACGTCTGGGCATACCCTTCCCACTTAGGGCAACAAAACAAAAACAACAAGTGATGGACGGAATGTTGAACATTGTCAAACACTCACCCCTAGTCACAGATCTGGGTTTAATCCATCGATCTTTTTCTCACAATGCCACCCCAGTTTGGACCCAGCCATTATCAAATCAGTCTTGACCCTGTTCCTCATAGGAACAATCCAGCCCGAACTGCCAAGCCAGGTCCTCACTGGACCGGAAACAAGCATCCTGGGACCGGTTTCGGGGTTTCACCCCTCATCAGCTAGGCTAGCTTGAATCCAGTGGCATTTGAATCCTGTGGCATGGGAAGCACGGGACCCACGTTTGGGCATACCCTTCCCACTTAGGGCGACAAAGCAAAAACAACAAGTGATGGACGGAATGTTGAATATTGTCAAACACTCACCCCCAGTCACAGATCTGGGTTTAATCCATCATTCTTTTGCTCACCGTGCCACCCCAGTTTGGACCCAGCCATATGCAAATCAGTCTTGACCCTGTTCCTCATGGGAACAGTCCAGCCCGAACTGCCAAGGCAGGTCCTCACTGGACCGGATCAAGCATCCTGGGACTGGTTTCGGGGTTTCACCCTCATCAGCCAGGCTAGCTTGAATCCAGGACATGGGAAGCACGGGACCCACGTCTGGGCATACCCTTCCCACTTAGGGCGACAAAGCAAAATCACTCACCCCTAATCACAGATCTGGGTTTAATCCATCGTTCTTTTTCTCACAATGCCACCCCAGTTTGGCCCCAGCCATATGCAAATCAGTCTTGACCCTGATCCTCATAGGAACAGTCCAGCCCGAACTGCCAAGCCAGGTCCTCACTGGACCGGAAACAAGCATCCTGGGACCGGTTTCGGGGTTTCACCCCTCATCAGCCAGGCTAGCTTGAATCCAGTGGCATTTGAATCCAGTGGCATGGGAAGCACGGGACCCACGTTTGGGCATACCCTTCCCACTTAGGGCGACAAAGCAAAAACAACAAGTGATGGACGGAATGTTGAATATTGTCAAACACTCACCCCCAGTCACAGATCTGGGTTTAATCCATCATTCTTTTGCTCACCATGCCACCCCAGTTTGGACCCAGCCATATGCAAATCAGTCTTGACCACGTTCCTCATGGGAACAGTCCAGCCCGAACTGCCAAGCCAGGTCCTCACTGGACCGGATCAAGCATCCTGGGACCGGTTTCGGGGTTTCACCCTCATCAGCCAGGCTAGCTTGAATCCAGGGCATGGGAAGCACGGGACCCACGTCTGGGCATACCCTTCCCACTTAGGGCGACAAAGCAAAAACAACGAGTGATGGACGGAATGTTGAACATTGTCAAACACTCACCCCCAGTCACAGATCCCGGGAAGCACGGGACCCACGTCTGGGTATACCCTTCCCACTTAGGGCTTCAAAGCAAAAACAACGAGTGATGGACGGAATGTTGAACATTGTCAAACACTCACCCCCAGTCACAGATCTGGGTTCAATCCATCGTTCTTTTGCTCACCATGCCACCCCAGTTTGGACCCAGCCATATGCAAATCAGTCTTGACCCTGTTCCTCATGGGAACAGTCCAGCCCGAACTGCCAAGCCAGGTCCTCACTGGACCGGAAACAAGCATCCTGGGACCGGTTTCGGGGTTTCACCCCTCATCAGCCAGGCAAGCTTGAATCCAGTGGCATGGGAAGCACGGGACCCACGTCTGGGCATACCCTTCCCACTTAGGGCAACAAAGCAAAAACAACAAGTGATGGACGGAATGTTGAACATTGTCAAACACTCACCCCCAGTCATAGATCTGGGTTTAATCCATCGTTCTTTTGCTCACCATGCCACTGCAGTTTGGACCCAGCCATATGCAAATCAGTCTTGACCCTGTTCCTCATGGGAACAGTCCAGCCAGAACTGCCAAGCCAGGTCCTCACTGGACCGGAAACAAGCATCCTGGGACCGGTTTCGGGGTTTCACCCCTCATCAGCCAGGCTAGCTTGAATCCGGTGGTATGGGAAGCACAGGACCCACGTCTGGGCATACCCTTCCCACTTAGGGCGACAAAGCAAAAACAACAAGTGATGGACAGAATGTTGAACATTGTCAAACACTCACCCCCAGTCACAGATCTGGGTTTAATCCATCATTCTTTTGCTCACCATGCCACCCCAGTTTGGACCCAGCCATATGCAAATCAGTCTTGACCCTGTTCCTCATGGGAACAGTCCAGCCCGAACTGCCAAGCCAGGTCCTCACTGGACCGGAAACAAGCATCCTGGGACCGGTTTCCGGGTTTCACCACTCATCAGCCAGGTTAGCTTGAAACCAGTGGCATGGGAAGCACGGGACCCACGTCTGGGCATACCCTTCCCACTTAGGGTGAAAAAGCAAAAACAACAAGTGATGGACGGAATGTTGAACATTGTCAAACACTCACCACCAGTCACAGATCTGGGTTTAATCCATCATTCTTTTGCTCACCATGCCACCCCAGTTTGGACCCAGCCATATGCAAATCAGTCTTGACCCTGTTCCTCATGGGAACAGTCCAACCCGAACTGCCAAACCAGGTCCTCACTGGACCGGAAACAAGCATCCTGGGACCGGTTTCGGGGTTTCACCCCTCATCAGCCAGGCAAGCTTGAATCCAGTGGCATAGCACGGGACCCACGTCTGGGCATACCCTTCCCACTTAGGGCAACAAAGCAAAAACAACAAGTGATGGACGGAATGTTGAACATTGTCAAACACTCACCCCCAGTCACAGATCTGGGTTTAATCCATCATTCTTTTGCTCACCATGCCACCCCAGTTTTGACCCAGCCATATGCAAATCAGTCTTGACCCTGTTCCTCATGGGAACAGTCCAGCCCGAACTGCCAAGCCAGGTCATCACTGGACCGGATCAAGCATCCTGGGACCGGTTTCAGGGTTTCACCCCTCATCAGCCAGGCTAGCTTGAATCCAGGGCATGGGAAGCACGGGACCCACGTCTGGGCATACCCTTCCCACTTATGGCGACAAAGCAAAAACAACGAGTGATGGACGGAATGTTGAACATTGTCAAACACTCACCCCCAGTCACAGATCTGGGTTTAATCCATCGTTCTTTTGCTCACCATGCCACCCCAGTTTGGACCCAGCCATATGCAAATCAGTCTTGACCCTGTTCCTCATGGGAACAGTCCAGCCCGAACTGCCAAGCCAGGTCCTCAATGGACCGGAAACAAGCATCCTGGGACCGGTTTCGGGGTTTCACCCCTCATCAGCCAGGCAAGCTTGAATCCAGTGACATGGGAAGCACGGGACACACGTCTGGGCATACCCTTCCCACTTAGGGCAACAAAGCAAAAACAACAAGTGATGGACGGAATGTTGAACATTGTCAAACACTCACCCCCAGTCACAGATCTGGGTTTAATCCATCGTTCTTTTGCTCACCATGCCACCGCAGTTTGGACCCAGCCATATGCAAATCAGTCTTGACCCTGTTCCTCATGGGAACAGTCCAGCCCGAACTGCCAAGCCAGGTCCTCACTGGACCGGAAACAAGCATCCTGGGACCGGTTTCAGGGTGGGCATACCCTTCCCACTTAGGGGGACAAAGCAAAAACAACAAGTGATGGACGGAATGTTGAACATTGTCAAACACTCACCCCCAGTCACAGATCTGGGTTTAATCCATCATTCTTTTGCTCACCATGCCACCCCAGTTTGGACCCAGCCATATGCAAATCAGTCTTGACCCTGTTCCTCATGGGAACAGTCCAGCCCGAACTGCCAAGCCAGGTCCTCACTGAACCGGAAACAAGCATCCTGGGACCGGTTTCGGGGTTTCACCACTCATCAGCCAGGTTAGCTTGAATCCAGTGGCATGGGAAGCACGGGACCCACGTCTGGGCATACCCTTCCCACTTAGGGCGAAAAAGCAAAAACAACAAGTGATGGACGGAATGTTGAACATTGTCAAACACTCACCCCCAGTCACAGATCTGGGTTTAATCCATCATTCTTTTGCTCACCATGCCACCCCAGTTTCGACCCAGCCATATGCAAATCAGTCTTGACCCTGTTCCTCATGTGAACAGTCCAGCCCGAACTGCCAAGCCAGGTCCTCACTGGACCAGAAACAAGCATCCTGGGACCGGTTTCGGGGTTTCACCCCTCATCAGCCAGGCTAGCTTGAATCCAGGGCATGGGAAGCACGGGACCCACGTTTGGGCATACCCTTCCCACTTAGGGCGACAAAGCAAAAACGAGTGATGGACGGAATGTTGAACATTGTCAAACACTCACCCCCAGTCACAGATCTAGGTTTAATCCATCGTTCTTTTGCTCACCATGCCACCCCAGTTTGGACCCAGCCATATGCAAATCAGTCTTGACCCTGTTCCTCATGGGAACAGTCCAACCCGAACTGCCAAGCCAGGTCCTCACTGGACCGGAAACAAGCATCCTGGGACCGGTTTCGGGGTTTCACCCCTCATCAGCCAGGCAAGCTTGAATCCAGTGGCATGGGAAGCACGGGACCCACGTCTGGGCATACCCTTCCCACTTAGGGCAACAAAACAAAAACAACAAGTGATGGACGGAATGTTGAACATTGTCAAACACTCACCCCTAGTCACAGATCTGGGTTTAATCCATCGATCTTTTTCTCACAATGCCACCCCAGTTTGGACCCAGCCATATGCAAATCAGTCTTGACCCTGTTCCTCATAGGAACAATCCAGCCCGAACTGCCAAGCCAGGTCCTCATTGGACCGGAAACAAGCATCCTGGGACCGGTTTCGGGGTTTCACCCCTCATCAGCCAGGCTAGCTTGAATCCAGGACATGGGAAGCACGGGACCCACGTTTGGGCATACCCTTCCCACTTAGGGCGACAAAGCAAAAACAACAAGTGATGGACGGAATGTTGAATATTGTCAAACACTCACCCCCAGTCACAGATCTGGGTTTAATCCATCATTCTTTTGCTCACCATGCCACCCCAGTTTGGACCCAGCCATATGCAAATCAGTCTTGACCCTGTTCCTCATGGGAACAGTCCAGCCCGAACTGCCAAGGCAGGTCCTCACTGGACCGGATCAAGCATCCTGGGACTGGTTTCGGGGTTTCACCCTCATCAGCCAGGCTAGCTTGAATCCAGGACATGGGAAGCACGGGACCCACGTCTGGGCATACCCTTCCCACTTAGGGCGACAAAGCAAAATCACTCACCCCTAATCACAGATCTGGGTTTAATCCATCGTTCTTTTTCTCACAATGCCACCCCAGTTTGGACCCAGCCATATGCAAATCAGTCTTGACCCTGATCCTCATAGGAACAGTCCAGCCCGAACTGCCAAGCCAGGTCCTCACTGGACCGGAAACAAGCATCCTGGGACCGGTTTCGGGGTTTCACCCCTCATCAGCCAGGCTAGCTTGAATCCAGTGGCATTTGAATCCAGTGGCATGGGAAGCACGGGACCCACGTCTGGGCATACCCTTCCCACTTAGGGCGAAAAAGCAAAAACAACAAGTGATGGACGGAATGTTGAACATTGTCAAACACTCACCCCCAGTCACAGATCTGGGTTTAATCCATCGTTCTTTTGCTCACCATGCCACCCCAGTTTGGACCCAGCCATATGCAAATCAGTCTTGACCCTGTTCCTCATGGGAACAGTCCAGCCCGAACTGCCAAGCCAGGTCCTCACTGGACCGGAAACAAGCATCCTGGGACCGGTTTCGGGGTTTCACCCCTCATCAGCCAGGCAAGCTTGAATCCAGTGGCATGGGAAGCACGGGACCCACGTCTGGGCATACCCTTCCCACTTATGGCAACAAAGCAAAAACAACAAGTGATGGACGGAATGTTGAACATTGTCAAACACTCACCCCCAGTCATAGATCTGGGTTTAATCCATCGTTCTTTTGCTCACCATGCCACTGCAGTTTGGACCCAGCCATATGCAAATCAGTCTTGACCCTGTTCCTCATGGGAACAGTCCAGCCCGAACTGCCAAGCCAGGTCCTCACTGGACCGGAAACAAGCATCCTGGGACCGGTTTCGGGGTTTCACCCCTCATCAGCCAGGCTAGCTTGAATCCGATGGCATGGGAAGCACAGGACCCACGTCTGGGCATACCCTTCCCACTTAGGGCAACAAAGCAAAAACAACAAGTGATGGACAGAATGTTGAACATTGTCAAACACTCACCCCCAGTCACAGATCTGGGTTTAATCCATCATTCTTTTGCTCACCATGCCACCCCAGTTTGGACCCAGCCATATGCAAATCAGTCTTGACCCTGTTCCTCATGGGAACAGTCCAGCCCGAACTGCCAAGCCAGGTCCTCACTGGACCAGAAACAAGCATCCTGGGACCGGTTTCGGAGTTTCACCACTCATCAGCCAGGTTAGCTTGAATCCAGGGGCATGGGATGCACAGGACCCACGTCTGGGCATACCCTTCCCACTTAGGGTGAAAAAGCAAAAACAACAAGTGATGGACGGAATGTTGAACATTGTCAAACACTCACCCCCAGTCATAGATCTGGGTTTAATCCATCGTTCTTTTGCTCACCATGCCACTGCAGTTTGGACCCAGCCATATGCAAATCAGTCTTGACCCTGTTCCTCATGGGAACAGTCCAGCCAGAACTGCCAAGCCAGGTCCTCACTGGACCGGAAACAAGCATCCTGGGACCGGTTTCGGGGTTTCACCCCTCATCAGCCAGGCTAGCTTGAATCCGGTGGTATGGGAAGCACAGGACCCACGTCTGGGCATACCCTTCCCACTTAGGGCGACAAAGCAAAAACAACAAGTGATGGACAGAATGTTGAACATTGTCAAACACTCACCCCCAGTCACAGATCTGGGTTTAATCCATCATTCTTTTGCTCACCATGCCACCCCAGTTTGGACCCAGCCATATGCAAATCAGTCTTGACCCTGTTCCTCATGGGAACAGTCCAGCCCTAACTGCCAAGCCAGGTCCTCACTGGACCGGAAACAAGCATCCTGGGACCGGTTTCCGGGTTTCACCACTCATCAGCCAGGTTAGCTTGAAACCAGTGGCATGGGAAGCACGGGACCCACGTCTGGGCATACCCTTCCCACTTAGGGTGAAAAAGCAAAAACAACAAGTGATGGACGGAATGTTGAACATTGTCAAACACTCACCACCAGTCACAGATCTGGGTTTAATCCATCATTCTTTTGCTCACCATGCCACCCCAGTTTGGACCCAGCCATATGCAAATCAGTCTTGACCCTGTTCCTCATGGGAACAGTCCAACCCGAACTGCCAAACCAGGTCCTCACTGGACCGGAAACAAGCATCCTGGGACCGGTTTCGGGGTTTCACCCCTCATCAGCCAGGCAAGCTTGAATCCAGTGGCATAGCACGGGACCCACGTCTGGGCATACCCTTCCCACTTAGGGCAACAAAGCAAAAACAACAAGTGATGGACGGAATGTTGAACATTGTCAAACACTCACCCCCAGTCACAGATCTGGGTTTAATCCATCATTCTTTTGCTCACCATGCCACCCCAGTTTTGACCCAGCCATATGCAAATCAGTCTTGACCCTGTTCCTCATGGGAACAGTCCAGCCCGAACTGCCAAGCCAGGTCATCACTGGACCGGATCAAGCATCCTGGGACCGGTTTCAGGGTTTCACCCCTCATCAGCCAGGCTAGCTTGAATCCAGGGCATGGGAAGCACGGGACCCACGTCTGGGCATACCCTTCCCACTTATGGCGACAAAGCAAAAACAACGAGTGATGGACGGAATGTTGAACATTGTCAAACACTCACCCCCAGTCACAGATCTGGGTTTAATCCATCGTTCTTTTGCTCACCATGCCACCCCAGTTTGGACCCAGCCATATGCAAATCAGTCTTGACCCTGTTCCTCATGGGAACAGTCCAGCCCGAACTGCCAAGCCAGGTCCTCAATGGACCGGAAACAAGCATCCTGGGACCGGTTTCGGGGTTTCACCCCTCATCAGCCAGGCAAGCTTGAATCCAGTGACATGGGAAGCACGGGACACACGTCTGGGCATACCCTTCCCACTTAGGGCAACAAAGCAAAAACAACAAGTGATGGACGGAATGTTGAACATTGTCAAACACTCACCCCCAGTCACAGATCTGGGTTTAATCCATCGTTCTTTTGCTCACCATGCCACCGCAGTTTGGACCCAGCCATATGCAAATCAGTCTTAACCCTGTTCCTCATGGGAACAGTCCAGCCCGAACTGCCAAGCCAGGTCCTCACTGGACCGGAAACAAGCATCCTGGGACCGGTTTCAGGGTGGGCATACCCTTCCCACTTAGGGGGACAAAGCAAAAACAACAAGTGATGGACGGAATGTTGAACATTGTCAAACACTCACCCCCAGTCACAGATCTGGGTTTAATCCATCATTCTTTTGCTCACCATGCCACCCCAGTTTGGACCCAGCCATATGCAAATCAGTCTTGACCCTGTTCCTCATGGGAACAGTCCAGCCCGAACTGCCAAGCCAGGTCCTCACTGAACCGGAAACAAGCATCCTGGGACCGGTTTCGGGGTTTCACCACTCATCAGCCAGGTTAGCTTGAATCCAGTGGCATGGGAAGCACGGGACCCACGTCTGGGCATACCCTTCCCACTTAGGGCGAAAAAGCAAAAACAACAAGTGATGGACGGAATGTTGAACATTGTCAAACACTCACCCCCAGTCACAGATCTGGGTTTAATCCATCATTCTTTTGCTCACCATGCCACCCCAGTTTCGACCCAGCCATATGCAAATCAGTCTTGACCCTGTTCCTCATGTGAACAGTCCAGCCCGAACTGCCAAGCCAGGTCCTCACTGGACCAGAAACAAGCATCCTGGGACCGGTTTCGGGGTTTCACCCCTCATCAGCCAGGCTAGCTTGAATCCAGGGCATGGGAAGCACGGGACCCACGTTTGGGCATACCCTTCCCACTTAGGGCGACAAAGCAAAAACGAGTGATGGACGGAATGTTGAACATTGTCAAACACTCACCCCCAGTCACAGATCTAGGTTTAATCCATCGTTCTTTTGCTCACCATGCCACCCCAGTTTGGACCCAGCCATATGCAAATCAGTCTTGACCCTGTTCCTCATGGGAACAGTCCAACCCGAACTGCCAAGCCAGGTCCTCACTGGACCGGAAACAAGCATCCTGGGACCGGTTTCGGGGTTTCACCCCTCATCAGCCAGGCAAGCTTGAATCCAGTGGCATGGGAAGCACGGGACCCACGTCTGGGCATACCCTTCCCACTTAGGGCAACAAAACAAAAACAACAAGTGATGGACGGAATGTTGAACATTGTCAAACACTCACCCCTAGTCACAGATCTGGGTTTAATCCATCGATCTTTTTCTCACAATGCCACCCCAGTTTGGACCCAGCCATATGCAAATCAGTCTTGACCCTGTTCCTCATAGGAACAATCCAGCCCGAACTGCCAAGCCAGGTCCTCATTGGACCGGAAACAAGCATCCTGGGACCGGTTTCGGGGTTTCACCCCTCATCAGCCAGGCTAGCTTGAATCCAGGACATGGGAAGCACGGGACCCACGTTTGGGCATACCCTTCCCACTTAGGGCGACAAAGCAAAAACAACAAGTGATGGACGGAATGTTGAATATTGTCAAACACTCACCCCCAGTCACAGATCTGGGTTTAATCCATCATTCTTTTGCTAACCATGCCACCCCAGTTTGGACCCAGCCATATGCAAATCAGTCTTGACCCTGTTCCTCATGGGAACAGTCCAGCCCGAACTGCCAAGGCAGGTCCTCACTGGACCGGATCAAGCATCCTGGGACTGGTTTCGGGGTTTCACCCTCATCAGCCAGGCTAGCTTGAATCCAGGACATGGGAAGCACGGGACCCACGTCTGGGCATACCCTTCCCACTTAGGGCGACAAAGCAAAATCACTCACCCCTAATCACAGATCTGGGTTTAATCCATCGTTCTTTTTCTCACAATGCCACCCCAGTTTGGACCCAGCCATATGCAAATCAGTCTTGACCCTGATCCTCATAGGAACAGTCCAGCCCGAACTGCCAAGCCAGGTCCTCACTGGACCGGAAACAAGCATCCTGGGACCGGTTTCGGGGTTTCACCCCTCATCAGCCAGGCTAGCTTGAATCCAGTGGCATTTGAATCCAGTGGCATGGGAAGCACGGGACCCACGTCTGGGCATACCCTTCCCACTTAGGGCGAAAAAGCAAAAACAACAAGTGATGGACGGAATGTTGAACATTGTCAAACACTCACCCCCAGTCACAGATCTGGGTTTAATCCATCGTTCTTTTGCTCACCATGCCACCCCAGTTTGGACCCAGCCATATGCAAATCAGTCTTGACCCTGTTCCTCATGGGAACAGTCCAGCCCGAACTGCCAAGCCAGGTCCTCACTGGACCGGAAACAAGCATCCTGGGACCGGTTTCGGGGTTTCACCCCTCATCAGCCAGGCAAGCTTGAATCCAGTGGCATGGGAAGCACGGGACCCACGTCTGGGCATACCCTTCCCACTTATGGCAACAAAGCAAAAACAACAAGTGATGGACGGAATGTTGAACATTGTCAAACACTCACCCCCAGTCATAGATCTGGGTTTAATCCATCGTTCTTTTGCTCACCATGCCACTGCAGTTTGGACCCAGCCATATGCAAATCAGTCTTGACCCTGTTCCTCATGGGAACAGTCCAGCCCGAACTGCCAAGCCAGGTCCTCACTGGACCGGAAACAAGCATCCTGGGACCGGTTTCGGGGTTTCACCCCTCATCAGCCAGGCTAGCTTGAATCCGATGGCATGGGAAGCACAGGACCCACGTCTGGGCATACCCTTCCCACTTAGGGCAACAAAGCAAAAACAACAAGTGATGGACAGAATGTTGAACATTGTCAAACACTCACCCCCAGTCACAGATCTGGGTTTAATCCATCATTCTTTTGCTCACCATGCCACCCCAGTTTGGACCCAGCCATATGCAAATCAGTCTTGACCCTGTTCCTCAAGTGAACAGTCCAGCCCGAACTGCCAAGCCAGGTCCTCACTGGACCAGAAACAAGCATCCTGGTACCGGTTTCAGGGTTTCACCCCTCATCAGCCAGGCTAGCTTGAATCCAGGGCATGGGAAGCACGGGACCCACGTCTGGGCATACCCTTCCCACTTAGGGCGACAAAGCAAAAACAACGAGTGATGGACAGAATGTTGAACATTGTCAAACACTCACCCCCAGTCACAGATCTGGGTTTAATCCATCGTTCTTTTGCTCACCATGCCACCCCAGTTTGGACCCAGCCATATGCAAATCAGTCTTGACCCTGTTCCTCATGGGAACAGTCCAGCCTGAACTGCCAAGCCAGGTCCTCACTGGACCGGAAACAAGCATCCTGGGACCGGTTTCGGGGATTCACCCCTCATCAGCCAGGCAAGCTTGAATCCAGTGGCATGGGAAGCACGGGACCCACGTCTGGGCATACCCTTCCCACTTAGGGCAACAAAGCAAAAACAACAAGTGATGGACGGAATGTTAAACATTGTCAAACACTCACCCTTAGTCACAGATCTGGGTTTAATCCATCGTTCTTTTTCTCACAATGCCACCCCAGTTTGGATCCAGCCATATGCAAATCAGTCTTGACCCTGTTCCTCATAGGAACAGTCCAGCCAGAACTGCCAAGCCAGGTCCTCACTGGACCGGAAACAAGCATCCTGGGACCGGTTTCAGGGTTTCACCCCTCATCAGCCAGGCTAGCTTGTATCCAGGACATGGGAAGCACGGGACCCACGTTTGGGCATACCCTTCCCACTTAGGGCGACAAAGCAAAAACAACAAGTGATGGACGGAATGTTGAATATTGTCAAACACTCACCCCCAGTCACAGATCTGGGTTTAATCCATCATTCTTTTGCTCACCATGCCACCCCAGTTTGGACCCAGCCATATGCAAATCAGTCTTGACCCTGTTCCTCATGGGAACAGTCCAGCCCGAACTGCCAAGGCAGGTCCTCACTGGACCGGATCAAGCATCCTGGGACTGGTTTCGGGGTTTCACCCTCATCAGCCAGGCTAGCTTGAATCCAGGACATGGGAAGCACGGGACCCACGTCTGGGCATACCCTTCCCACTTAGGGCGACAAAGCAAAATCACTCACCCCTAATCACAGATCTGGGTTTAATCCATCGTTCTTTTTCTCACAATGCCACCCCAGTTTGGACCCAGCCATATGCAAATCAGTCTTGACCCTGATCCTCATAGGAACAGTCCAGCCCGAACTGCCAAGCCAGGTCCTCACTGGACCGGAAACAAGCATCCTGGGACCGGTTTCGGGGTTTCACCCCTCATCAGCCAGGCTAGCTTGAATCCAGTGGCTTTTGAATCCAGTGGCATGGGAAGCACGGGACCCACGTTTGGGCATACCCTTCCCACTTAGGGCGACAAAGCAAAAACAACAAGTGATGGACGGAATGTTGAATATTGTCAAACACTCACCCCCAGTCACAGATCTGGGTTTAATCCATCATTCTTTTGCTCACCATGCCACCCCAGTTTGGACCCAGCCATATGCAAATCAGTCTTGACCCTGTTCCTCATGGGAACAGTCCAGCCCGAACTGCCAAGCCAGGTCCTCACTGGACCGGATCAAGCATCCTGGGACCGGTTTCGGGGTTTCACCCTCATCAGCCAGGCTAGCTTGAATCCAGGGCATGGGAAGCACGGGACCCACGTCTGGGCATACCCTTCCCACTTAGGGCGACAAAGCAAAAACAACGAGTGATGGACGGAATGTTGAACATTGTCAAACACTCACCCCCAGTCACAGATCCCGGGAAGCACGGGACCCACGTCTGGGCATACCCTTCCCACTTAGGGCGACAAAGCAAAAACAACGAGTGATGGACGGAATGTTGAACATTGTCAAACACTCACCCCCAGTCACAGATCTGGGTTTAATCCATCGTTCTTTTGCTCACCATGCCACCCCAGTTTGGACCCAGCCATATGCAAATCAGTCTTGACCCTGTTCCTCATGGGAACAGTCCAGCCCGAACTGCCAAGCCAGGTCCTCACTGGACCGGAAACAAGCATCCTGGGACCGGTTTCGGGGTTTCACCCCTCATCAGCCAGGCAAGCTTGAATCCAGTGGCATGGGAAGCACGGGACCCACGTCTGGGCATACCCTTCCCACTTAGGGCAACAAAGCAAAAACAACAAGTGATCGACGGAATATTGAACATTGTCAAACACTCACCCCCAGTCATAGATCTGGGTTTAATCCATCGTTCTTTTGCTCACCATGCCACTGCAGTTTGGACCCAGCCATATGCAAATCAGTCTTGACCCTGTTCCTCATGGGAACAGTCCAGCCCGAACTGCCAAGCCAGGTCCTCACTGGACCGGAAACAAGCATCCTGGGACCGGTTTCGGGGTTTCACCCCTCATCAGCCAGGCTAGCTTGAATCCGGTGGCATGGGAAGCACAGGACCCACGTCTGGGCATACCCTTCCCACTTAGGGCAACAAAGCAAAAACAACAAGTGATGGACAGAATGTTGAACATTGTCAAACACTCACCCCCAGTCACAGATCTGGGTTTAATCCATCATTCTTTTGCTCACCATGCCACCCCAGTTTGGACCCAGCCATATGCAAATCAGTCTTGACCCTGTTCCTCATGGGAACAGTCCAGCCCGAACTGCCAAGCCAGGTCCTCACTGGACCAGAAACAAGCATCCTGGGACCGGTTTCGGGGTTTCACCACTCATCAGCCAGGTTAGCTTGAATCCAGTGGCATGGGATGCACGGGACCCACGTCTGGGCATACCCTTCCCACTTAGGGTGAAAAAGCAAAAACAACAAGTGATGGACGGAATGTTGAACATTGTCAAACACTCACCCCCAGTCACAGATCTGGGTTTAATCCATCATTCTTTTGCTCACCATGCCACCCCAGTTTGGACCCAGCCATATGCAAATCAGTCTTGACCCTGTTCCTCAAGTGAACAGTCCAGCCCGAACTGCCAAGCCAGGTCCTCACTGGACCGGAAACAAGCATCCTGGGACCGGTTTCAGGGTTTCACCCCTCATCAGCCAGGCTAGCTTGAATCCAGGGCATGGGAAGCACGGGACCCACGTCTGGGCATACCCTTCCCACTTAGGGCGACAAAGCAAAAACAACGAGTGATGGACAGAATGTTGAACATTGTCAAACACTCACCCCCAGTCACAGATCTGGGTTTAATCCATCGTTCTTTTGCTCACCATGCCACCCCAGTTTGGACCCAGCCATATGCAAATCAGTCTTGACCCTGTTCCTCATGGGAACAGTCCAGCCCGAACTTCCAAACCAGGTCCTCACTGGACCGGAAACAAGCATCCTGGGACCGGTTTCGGGGATTCACCCCTCATCAGCCAGGCAAGCTTGAATCCAGTGGCATGGGAAGCACGGGACCCACGTCTGGGCATACCCTTCCCACTTAGGGCAACAAAGCAAAAACAACAAGTGATGGACGGAATGTTAAACATTGTCAAACACTCACCCTTAGTCACAGATCTGGGTTTAATCCATCGTTCTTTTTCTCACAATGCCACCCCAGTTTGGATCCAGCCATATGCAAATCAGTCTTGACCCTGTTCCTCATAGGAACAGTCCAGCCCGAACTGCCAAGCCAGGTCCTCACTGGACCGGAAACAAGCATCCTGGGACCGGTTTCGGGGTTTCACCCCTCATCAGCCAGGCTAGCTTGAATCCAGTGGCATTTGAATCCAGTGGCATGGGAAGTACGGGACCCACGTTTGGGCATACCCTTCCCACTTAGGGCGACAAAGCAAAAACAACAAGTGATGGACGGAATGTTGAATATTGTCAAACACTCACCCCCAGTCACAGATCTGGGTTTAATCCATCATTCTTTTGCTCACCATGCCACCCCAGTTTGGACCCAGCCATATGCAAATCAGTCTTGACCCTGTTCCTCATGGGAACAGTCCAGCCCGAACTGCCAAGCCAGGTCCTCACTGGACCGGATCAAGCATCCTGGGACCGGTTTCGGGGTTTCACCCTCATCAGCCAGCCTAGCTTGAATCCAGGGCATGGGAAGCACGGGACCCACGTTTGGGCATACCCTTCCCACTTAGGGCGACAAAGCAAAAACAACGAGTGATGGACGGAATGTTGAACATTGTCAAACACTCACCCCTAGTCACAGATCTGGGTTTAATCCATCGTTCTTTTTCTCACAATGCCACCCCAGTTTGGACCCAGCCATATGCAAATCAGTCTTGACCCTGTTCCTCATAGGAACAGTCCAGCCCGAACTGCCAAGCCAGGTCCTCACTGGACCGGAAACAAGCATCCTGGGACCGGTTTCGGGGTTTCACCCCTCATCAGCCAGGCTAGCTTGAATCCAGTGACATTTGAATCCAGTGGCATGGGAAGCACGGGACCCACGTTTGGGCATACCCTTCCCACTTAGGGCGACAAAGCAAAAACAACAAGTGATGGACGGAATGTTGAATATTGTCAAACACTCACCCCCAGTCACAGATCTGGGTTTAATCCATCATTCTTTTGCTCACCATGCCACCCCAGTTTGGACCCAGCCATATGCAAATCAGTCTTGACCCTGTTCCTCATGGGAACAGTCCAGCCCGAACTGCCAAGCCAGGTCCTCACTGGACCGGATCAAGCATCCTGGGACCGGTTTCGGGGTTTCACCCTCATCAGCCAGGCTAGCTTGAATCCAGGGCATGGGAAGCATGGGACCCACCTCTGGGCATACTCTTCCCACTTAGGGCGACAAAGCAAAAACAACGAGTGATGGACGGAATGTTGAACATTGTCAAACACTCACCCCCAGTCACAGATCTGGGTTTAATCCATCGTTCTTTTGCTTACCATGCCACCCCAGTTTGGACCCAGCCATATGCAAATCATTCTTGACCCTGTTCCTCATGGGAACAGTCCAGCCCGAACTGCCAAGCCAGGTCCTCACTGGACCAGATCAAGCATCCTGGGACCGGTTTCGGGGTTTCACCCTCATCAGCCAGGCTAGCTTGAATCCAGGGCATGGGAAGCACGGGACCCACCTCTGGGCATACTCTTCCCACTTAGGGCGACAAAGCAAAAACAACGAGTGATGGACGGAATGTTGAACATTGTCAAACACTCACCCCCAGTCACAGATCTGGGTTTAATCCATCGTTCTTTTGCTTACCATGCCACCCCAGTTTGGACCCAGCCCTATGCAAATCAGTCTTGACCCTGTTGCTCATGGGAACAGTCCAGCCCGAACTGTCAAGCCAGGTCCTCACTGGACCGGAAACAAGCATCCTGGGACCGGTTTCGGGGTTTCACCCCTCATCAGCCAGGTTAGCTTGAATCCAGTGGCATGGGAAGCACAGGACCCACGTCTGGGCATACCCTTCCCACTTAGGGCGACAAAGCAAAAACAACAAGTGATGGGTGGAATGTTGAACATTGTCAAACACTCACCCCCATTCACAGATCTGGGTTTAATCCATCATTCTTTTGCTCACCATGCCACCCCAGTTTGGACCCAGCCATATGCAAATCAGTCTTGACCCTGTTCCTCATGGGAACAGTCCAGCCCGAACTGCCAAGCCAGGTCCTCACTGGACCGGAAACAAGCATCCTGGGACAGGTTTTAGGGTTTCACCCCTCATCAGCCAGGCTAGCTTGAATCCAGTGGCATGGGAAGCACGGGACCCACGTCTGGGCATACCCTTCCCACTTAGGGCGACAAAGCAAAAACAACAAGTGATGGACAGAATGTTGAACATTGTCAAACACTCACCCCCAGTCACAGATCTGGGTTTAATAAATCGTTCTTTTGCTCACCATGCCACCCCAGTTTGGACCCAGTCATATGCAAATCAGTCTTGACCCTGTTCCTCATGGGAACAGTCCAGCCCAAACTGCCAAGCCAGGTCCTCACTGGACCGGAAACAAGCATCCTGGGACCGGTTTTGGGGTTTCACCCCTCATCAGCCAGGCTAGCTTATATCCAGTGGCATGGGAAGCACGGGACCCACGTCTGGGCATACCCTTCCCACTTAGGGCGACAAAGCAAAAACAACAAGTGATGGACGGAATGTTGAACATTGTCAAACACTCACCCTCAGTCACAGATCTGTGTTTAATCCATCGTTCTTTTGCTCACCAAGGCACCCCAGTTTGGACCCAGCCATATGCAAATCAGTCTTGACCCTGTTCTTCATGGGAACAGTCCAGCCCGAACTGCCAAGCCAGGTCCTCACTGGTCCGGAAACAAGCATCCTGGGACCGGTTTCGGGGTTTCACCCCTCATCAGCCAGGCTAGCTTGAATCCAGTGGCATGGGAAGCACGGGACCCACGTCTGGGCATACCCTTCCCACTTAAAATATGGATGCAGGGTAATTTCTAAGCATGTGCGTCAAAAACAAAATGATGCACAGACTGTAAGCGTTAGAATATTTTGACGCATAAGAATAAAAACGCACTGCATTTGAGGCAGGAAGTGATGTAATAGGATATCCTGATTACAGAATTGGTACACTGGGTGTACTATCACTTTCACTTTGCAGTCTGTGATTTTTCTTGACTGTGTGGCTGTGTTTGGACTTGTCTCTCTGTGAATATTGTGGATTTGTCTCCTGTGTGCTCTTTATATTGTCTTTTGGTGTTTTCTAAGTGTCTGTGGTATCCTATGTAAGTGTATTTTTGTCATTTCTGGTGTCTAATTTTTTCTTTGTACTGTTGGGAGTCTGTTGTGGGTAGTGTTAGTTTGGGGATAGTTTTAGTGTTAATTAGTTTTCATTTCCCTCTCCTCCTTTCCCTTCATTATCCTCTGTACCCCTTAATTCCTTTTTTTTTTCGAGCATGTTGGTAAGGCCACGTCTTGGTAGAATGGGAGCGGAAGATCTGGGGGATTAATTTGGCTGGTGTGGCACTTCCTCCCTTTGATGATAGAAGCAGGTGGCCAGGTGATACAGGGGTATCTCACAGACGCAAGGAGACTCCGGTAGGCAAAGGTCCTGTACCATCTGCAACCCATATACAATACCCCCCGCAATGACCACCAGCTAAAGCACCGTTGGGCTGACCTTGTTGCCAGGGATCAAGCCCTGTTGGACCACCTGGGGATTGTGATTGGTGGCTCTGTTGGTGAGTACAAATCAGAATAATGTGCACATTTAAATGCTCTGTAGTGACAGTAGCAGATTTGTTCATATGCTGCAGGCAATGTTTTTGGACATGTGGAATGCAAGTTAAACATACAGTGACCGTGAGTTATACAATAATAGCTACACATTACTGTCATTTGTTGACGCAACAGCTGCACTGAGTTACAAAACACAACCTGTAAATTAGTGCTGCCTTCACGTCAATAGATGATGCAAATGTGGCTCTAACATATGTTTTAGGCATGGTCTGTGAGTGTACCAAGAAAGACATGTTTTTAATCCAGATATTTTCAAGAATTAATGTGTCTCCCAATTATTACTGATACATTTCTGAACTGGATTCTGACACATACGTACCAAGTTATTTCTAACCTCAAGTAACATCTTAGGTTGATAGTTTGACTTGGTTGTGCCGCAATTAAATTAGGGATGCATGCCAAAAGTAATGCACACGGGTTCATACCTAAATGTTTGGTGCTACTTTCCATAGCTGTGGCACATAAAATTAAGCAAATTATACAAATTGAGGGGTAACAACTATCCATGGCCTTCTGTTCATTGTGCCTGTGTGTTTTACATTGATCTTGGTCACAATAGCTGGAACGGAGCTAATCCATTTGCCATCTGTGTTACTCTATAGCCATGAAATTCTCATAAGTTATGGGATCATCATAGGATACCTGACGTTGGGGAATGCATGATCACAATGTATTACGTGCATGATGTCGTGCAAGGGAGCCTTGACCAATTCCATCATACATATAAAGTTGACTAATACTTTGCTAGTTTAGTTTGGCACACCCATGCTGATCTAGTGCAGCATATGTTCAATACCTAACTTCCCAGTATGGAGACTATCACAGACATGGGTGTATGCTAAGATCAGAAGACCAGCATTCCTGTGACTGCTGCCATTCCAAAGGTACATACAAATTGAAACCTACATCATCATGATTGACACAGTGGTACATTTGCTAAACCATGTGTTAATAATATCACAGTGTCAGTTTGCTGTATATCAGCTGATTAGCCAACTCTGCAAATGTAAGATGATGAATGTGGCTCAGTGTGATTTCCGAAATACATAATAGGTACACTGGGCAATGAGTGACACATTTCAGGTGCAATGACTACACCTGTGCCCATGCAGTCTGTCATGGATGACTACAATATACACTGTCAACATATATTTCCTTGTTGTATCCAAATATTAAAACTGGTCAATCCATGACTAGCCTCAAACTGTCACCAAATAATGCCAGGATCCCTGCCATTATGGTGTCATAGGGGGCATATGTGGCTCAGGGTACACTGTTAATGTAGTATATGTAACCTAGACACAACCCAGGCCCTACATGTAAGGGACCATAGAAACTATGATAAATCATGACCTTAAATCAACCCACAGGTGCGTCACACAATAAATGATTGTCCTTTGATGCACATGTCATAGGTGTGCATGCAGCTCATGGCCAGATGTGTGCTTGCATCTATCCGCTTGTTGTAAGTCATGTATTAGTGGTATTAAATGATTTTGACAATTGTCTGCATTTACAAACATAAATGTGGATGGGATTGTCCAAGGTTTGGGTGTATCCTAGTTGGACATCCTCCCTACCTGTTCCTTACCTGTGGTGGACAGCCAAAACCCATGTACCGCTGTCCAAAGCTTCCTGGGTGTCCTAGATGTTGGAAAGTATTTGTTTCTTGTCCACCCCCTCACTGAGGCACAGGCTTAGGATTATGAAATGTGTACCTAGGAGTGAAGATCCAAGCTTAGTACACAGACATGTGAATCTGTAAATCACTTGTCCAAAACTACAATACCCACTCTTGATTAGCAACTGCATTCCATCCTGGAAATTCCATTTACAAATCACAGATCTTGTGGCCCTTCATTGTCATCCAGAAGATAGTCATTAGTTGGCCTGTCACATGTGGAGGACTTGCAGCATTTTTTACGTGACAAATGGCTGAACAATGATGCATAGGTCATTTAAGTTGTTACACATCTTTTAGAGCATTGCTGTGCTGTTAGATAGGACATGTGTAGGCTGCGTTGGCATTTACTTCCTCAGGGGCAACCTGTGATCTGTATGGTGATATGGCCTGTTTCAGCTACATTAGATGTATTGCCTGATTTACTTCAGTAGCTATATCACACAATGAAGTACCTAATGTTTGGTTTTATCTTTTTTAACAGCAGCCAATATGAATGCCATCCAGATTCAGGAGTTTTAGCGCCGGACGATGCTTTACCGCCACATTCTGGATGTGGAGCCTGGGTTCCACCACATAGCACGGCGTTATCACCATGAAAGAGCCTCCGGAGTGTGGAGGGCATTTGCCCAAGGGGGCCCTTCAGTGTCCACAACAGCCACCACCACCAGCAACACCACTACCACCCAGGTGGCACCACTATATCAGGCACCGCTGCAGGACCATCGACTTCCACTGCTCCCGGACCTATGACAGCACCACCTGCACCTCCTCCTACAAGCATGGCACCATCCGGACAAACTTCTACAACTGGCACCCAGATCACCCCTGCTGCAGTCATTGACCCTGCAGATTTCCAAAGGATGCAATGTGACATGCAACGTATGTTGAGGAAAATGAACAGGTTGGAGCAGGAGGTGGCACAAATGAATAAGAGGGTGCGTGCCATCAAGAAGACCCTGCGGAGGGCGAACTTATGAAAAATATACCCTCTGCCTTGAATCCTCCCTCTCCCTCCTCTTTCCTGGTTCTTTTAATTAGTGGGTTTAGGGGACTTAGGGGGTCATTAAAACCCTGGCGGACGGTGTTAAAGCTGCGGTAATACAGCAAACAGGCCGGCGGACAAAAAAAGGGAATCATGACCCCAGCGGAAACCGCCAACAAAGACAGCCACTTTAACACAACGCCCGCCACGGCGGTACAGACAAGCAGCACGGCGGTCGCCGCCAACAGACAGGCGGAAGACAAAGTACCGCCCATAGTATCACAACCTACCAATCCGCCACCTTTTCCGGGGTGGATTCACCGTGGATAAAAACACGAGGAAGGAGGACTCCATGGAGCTGGAATTACAAATCCTACCGGCCCTTGTATTCCTACTCATCTACGAAGAGCAACGCCGGTGCCAGCGAAGACAACGGTGAGTACTGCACCTACGACATAGGGGAGGGGGGAGGCAAAAGTTAGGGGGACACACTCGAAACACCCCCACCCCCACCCTCGCATATTACAACACACACACCAATGCATTCACAAATATCACAGTAACAACCCACAACCCCCCCGGAAGAATGCAAAGACAAAACGAAATCAGTCCAAACATTGTAATGTATCAAAATACATGTCTCAAATATATACAGATATATTATAAAATCATTCATAAGTATATACATTACGAGAAGTAGTGCAGATATGCACATATCAAAGTCCGTGCACCACTAGTCCAAAAATGCATGGGCGAGGCCCACAAAAGATACCTGTCCTCAAACGGAGAGAACACTGCTGGGGCATCAGATCGAAATACTACAGGCACCTAAGGGGGAAGGGAAGGGGGGGGCATCTCAGCCGGATGAGTGCAAAGCCAGATCCACGATGGGGCTCCATGCCCATTGATGTATCCTGGGGAGTGCAAAGCCACAGTCTCTCAAGTCTCTACAGTGGGTGGTTTGCCCACTGTACCATCCTGGGGAGTGCAAAGCCACAGTGTCTCAAGTCTCTACAGAGGGGGGCTGGCCCACTGTACCATCCTGGGGAGTGCAAAGCCACAGTCTCTCAAGTCTCTACAGTGGGTGGCTTGCCCACTGTACCATCCTGGGGAGTGCAAAGCCACAGTCTCTCAAGTCTCTACAGTGGGTGGGTTGCCCACTGGACTATCCTGGGGAGTGCAAAGCCACAGTCTCACAAGTCTCTACAGTGGGTGGTTTGCCCACTGTACCATACTGGGGAGTGCAAAGCCACAGTCTCTCAAGTCTCTACAGTGAGTGGCTTGCCCACTGGACCATCCTGGGGAGTGCAAAGCCACAGTTTCGCAAGTAGATAACAGCCTCCACTGGTTCTGGAGGGGGACTGGTGCCCAGACTGGATTAGTCTCCCCGTGAAAGTTCCTGTCCCGTCACTGTCCCAGCTGCACATGGGATAACGATGCTTGATGTGGCGGCCTTTTAATTCTTCCCCGGTGCATGCCCTGTTCAGCGGTGCTTTGCCATGGCGGTCTCTGGACTGTTCAGCTGTGCTTTGCCATGGCGGTCTCTAGACTGTTCAGCGATGCTTTGCCATGGCGGTCTCTGGACTGTTCAGCGGTGCTTTGCCATGGCGGTTCTGGACTGGGCATTGGTGTGTGGCATGACGTTCTTTGGACTGGGCATTGGTGTGTGGCATGACGTTCCCTCATTGCCCAGCGGGGCTGTGGCAGCCGGGGCCCTCCTGGGCACTGACTCTGGCGGTGGTCTCCTGACCAGTGACGATACTTGGGCCCTCCTGGACACTGACTCTGGCGGTGGTCTCATGACCAGTGACGATACTTGGGCCCTCCTGGGCAATGACTCTGGCGGTGGTCTCCTGACCAGTTACGATACTTGGGCCCTCCTGGGCAATGACTCTGGCGGTGGTCTCCTGACCAGTGACGATACTTGGGCCCTCCTGGGCAATGACTCTGGCGGTGGTCTCCGGACCAGTGACGACGGTGCTGGCGGTGGCGTCCCGACCGCCGGGAAGGATGCCGCCCTTTTCCGCTGTGATGCTCACAGCAGGCTGTGCAGACTTCCTCTGGCCCTTCCCCACCTTTGGAGGAGTCACAGCTGACTCTGCAATCCCCCTGGAACCCCTGTGAGTTGTTTTGCCTCCAGGAGTCTTCACAGGGTCCCGTCGGCCACTTTCCAATTTCAGAGCCTTTACAGGGGGTGTGCTGCCAGTGCCTTGGCTCCGTGTCACACTGCCTGCCCTGGTGGCCGGTGCACTCCACACACCTTGAACATGCACCACTGGTATTGGAGGCTTTTTGGCTGAGGCGCTACGACAGGACTGATGAATTGGAGGGGGGGTGGGGGCAAAAAGGTCAACTTTACAGAGGGACAGTTTCTGACGAACACTGGGATGGGTAGTTGGAGGGGGTCTGGGAGTGGAGGAAGAGGAGGTGGTTGTAGGAGGTGTCACTATAGGTGTTTTGGGTGCAGGTGCAGGTACTGGAGGCTGTCATGAGGTGGATGGATGTTGGGTGTGTGGGTGCCCGCGTTTGTGTACTTTGGGAGGGGGTGTCACAGACACACTGGGAGAGGACAAAGGGACATGTAAATGGGAGTGGAGGTGGTGATTGCAGGTGAGCGGGGTGTGGTGCTGGGTGTTCTGGTGCGACTCCTGGTGCCTGTAGATGTAGTGCATGCAAGTGAGAGTGTAGACGAGACTGGGAGGGAGGAGGGAGACGACGAGGAGGGGGACACAGTGGAGGCAGTGGATGTTGCTGTGTCTGCATGTGGGTGATGCTTGTGTGTGTGCCTGTGGGTTGTGTGGTGCCTATGTTTGTCTGAGCTTCCCTTGTGTGTTGACGTGTGTGCATGCTGGTCTGTAGGTGTGCTTGGGATGGGCTGGGGTACAGGGGATTGGGTCTGGGTGGAGGAGGTTGGAGGGGGGAGGCTAGACACAGGGACAATGGCTGCCATCAGTGCTGAGGCCAGAGATTGCAGGGTTCGCTGAAGGACAGCCTGACCAGAATGAATGCCCTCCAGGAATGCATTACCGTGTTGCAACTCCCTTTCTACACCCTGGATGGCATTCACAATGGTAGACTGCCCAACAGTGAGTGACCTGAGGAGGTCAATGGCCTCCTCACTGAGGGCAGCAGGGGTGACTGGGGCAGGGGCTGAGGTGCCTGGGGCGAAGGTGATGCCCACCCTCCTGGGTGAGCGGGCACTGGGCGATCGCTGAGGGGCTGCTGGGAGGGTGGTGCTGGAAGGGGAGGTGGCGGCTGTACCTGTAGAAGTGGGGCACACAGATGGTGCCGCCACCACAAGGGAGCTCCCATCGGATGAGTCCATGTCGCTGGTTGGTGATCCGGTGGCCGACGTGAAGCTCCCCTCGCCCTCCGTCCCACTGGTGCATTCTGAGTCCGTGGTGTGGCCCTCCATGTGGGATGCAGCTCCCTCGTGCTCCGGTGCCACTGTACCTCCACCTGATGATGCTGATGCACAAGAGAACAGGGAGAGCACAAAAAGGGGGGGGGGGGGGAGACAGAAGAAAGACAGGTTGAGTGCATGGCATACCGCTACTGTTGGCGGACAATACAGACACAGCAGCCCCCTACACTACGCCGTGCTCCTGGCCTCTGCAGATGCAATTTCTGGGATCTGGCCTACATGGCTATGGTGGACATCTGCACACATGGATGCTACAGGGGCATCTATACCTGTACTTGGCACTCTACTGCGGTGGGGTAGAGTGCCTCATGGCCTGCATTACAGAGGAACCTAGTCTACGTATTTCTGCCTGGCCTAGGTACACCCACAGGCCTCCTCCCCCACCCGGACCACTCCACTGCGTGCAAAGTCCGCAGAATGAGAAAGTACTCACCCCCTTGTGTCTGCTGTGATGCCCTCAAGCGCCCATCCAACTCAGGGTAGGCCACCGCCAGGATACTGAACATCAGGGGGGTCATGGGGCGACGGGCACCCCTCCCACGTTGGGAGGCCATCCCCAACTGAGCCTCCGCCGTCTTCTTGCTCCAGCAGCGAATGTCCTCCCATCTCTTACGGCAGTGGGTGCCCCGTCTCTGGTGGACCCCCAGGGTCCGGACGTCCTTGGTGACGGCACACCAAATGTCCTTCTTCTGGTGGGTGCTGACCTACATGACATGCACAAGGGAAGAAGCGAAGTCATTAACAACTGCACCGTCGATGTGAGTGGCCCCCCTCCCTACCCTAGCCATGTGGCACATTCATTCACATGCATTCATGTTCCCTGAACTCTGCCCCCTTCCCTCTTACAACCAGCCCTCTCCACCTAGGCCTAGCCCATACAACGTGCTACCTGTGTACTAACCTGTTGGTCTGGAGGACCGTAGAGTAGCGTGTACTGGGGGAGGACCCCGTCTACTCTCCAACTCCTGAGCAGTGAAGGCAGGGGCTCTTTCCCCAGACGCAGCAGCCATCGTCGCTTCCAGACCGAGGTCACAGCAGCACTTGCAGTGTAGGTCCTCTCATGTCGAAGATCAGGTATCTAGTGATTAAACAGTTAGAAAATGGCGGTGACGTCCGCGGCGATGACGTCCGCGGCGGTGCGTATCATCACCGCCGGCGCACTTGTTCATTGGCTCCTGGGACCCATAGGGTCCAATGTTAACCAATGCAGCATTGCGCCGCGGTCTACGACCGCCTACCGCGACGGTGTGCAACGGCAACGCAGTTACCCCACAATCCCATTGTCCCAGTTTAGAGGTCAGACAGCCGCCATTTCAGGGGCCCACATGGCTTCATTTACTTCTGCGTCACACATAGCTAGGCCTACACTCAACACACATACAGGAAGGGTTTTGTGTTTGGTGTCGTCTTCTGTGTAACTGTGGGTACATACCTGGAAACAAATTGACTCGGTCGTCGATGTAGTCCTTCCTAGGCGCCGTCAGCTGGGACATTTGAGAAGATGGCGGAATCCTCTGGTGTACCGACCGGTGGTGTACCTGTTGACAATGGAGGAGCGACATTTAATCGTCACCCACAGGTTTGACCTTGCCACTATCCAGGAACTATGTACCCAGTTGGAGCCAGACCTGATGTCACTAATCCGCCATCCCACTGGAATCCCCCCTGACGTGCAGGTGCTGTCAGTGCTCCATTTCCTTGCAAGTGGGTCTTTTCAGACAACAGTGGCCATGGCATCAGGGATGTCCCAGCCTATGTTTTCCAACGTGCTGTCCAGAGTGTTGTCTGCCCTGCTGAAACACTTAAGGAGATACATCATTTTCCCTGAGGTGGAAGATTTGGCTACAGTGAAAGGTGACTTCTATGCGCTTGGACACATCCACAACATCATAGGTGCTATTGATGGGACCCATGTAGCTCTGGTCCCACCCCACAGGAGTGAACAGGTGTACAGGAACAGGAAGAGTTATCATTCGATGAATGTACAGATGGTATGTTTGGCAGGTCAGTACATCTCCCAGGTAAATGCTATGTTCCCTGGCTCAGTGCATGACGCCTACATCCTGCGGAATAGCAGCATCCCTGATATGATGGGTCAACTCCAAAGGCATCATGTGTGGCTATTAGGGGACTCTGGTTAACCCTACCTGTCATGGCTATTGACCCCAGTGAGGAATACCAGGGCAGAGGAACGCTACAATGAGGCCCATGGGCGGACTAGGAGGGTGATCAAACGCACCTTCGGCCTCCTGAAGGCCATGTTCAGGTGCCTCCATATGACAGGTGGTTCCCTATTCTACTCACCGAAGAAGGTGTGCCAGATCATCATCGCCTGCTCGATGCTTCACAATCTTGCTTTGCGACGCCAGGTGCCTTTTGTGCAGGAGGATGGTCCAGATGACGGTTTTGTGGCAGCTGTGGAGCCTGTGGAGCCTGTGGACAGTGATGAGGAGGAAGCTGAGGAAGAAGACAACGACAACAGGGAGTCTGTCATACAGCAATATTTCCAGTGACACACAGATGAGAACATTTTCATTTTTACCATTACATTCACTATCACACGTCTTACTCTATCCTGTGTGTAATTTAATGGGATTATTTGGTAACTGAGTTGTTCCTTTCCATTATAGTTTCACAGGTGTGGTTACCAACGTGTGTCATCTGCATGCATCCTTCAAGGACTTGTGATGTGTGACATTGGTATGTTGCCTTTACAATTAAAAACGCCTTTTGACACTGTCATTGATAATACATTTTACCAAATCATAGACTGACTCCAGATTGTTTTGTGGTACAAGGGTGTTTATTTAAGTGCTAAAAAATTGAGGGGGGTTGTAAAATGGTGATGGGTGATGGTGGAGGAATGTCCATGGCAGAGTCCAGTCTATTAGTCTCACAGGTGCACTGCCCATATGGGCATTGGAAGTGGAGCTGGAGCAGTTTAAGTATGGACAGGGTAACAAAGTGGGACAGTGGGGGGACAATCAGGGTGGTCTCATTTCCTAGCGGGGGTCTTGCCATCTTGCTCTGTCCTGTTCCTGGATCTCAGGGTCCGCTTGGGTGGAGGTTGTCCGTCTGCAGGGGGTGGGGTGCTGGTGTGGGGGTCCTGTGGCGGGTCGTCCTGTTCACTAGCGCCGGCGGAGGTGGTGGGCAGTTCTTCGTCCTGGCTATTGTCAGGGGCCCCTTGGAGTGCCACGGTGTCCCTCATGGTCTTTTGTATGTCCTTCAGCACCCCTACAATGGTGCCCAAGCAGGAGCTGATGGTCCTGAGCTCCTCCCTGAACCCCAAATACTGTTCCTCCTGCAGGCGATGGGTCTCCTGAAAATTGACCAGGACCGTCGCCATCGTCTCCTGGGAGTGGTGGTATGCTCCCATGATGGAGGATAGGGCCTCGTGGAGAGTGGGTTCCCTTGGCCTGTCCGCCCCCTGTCGCACAGCAGCTCTCCCAGTTCCCCTGTGTTCTTGTGCCTCCGTCCCCTGGACCGTGTGTCCAGTACAACTGCCCCCAGGACCCTGTTGTTGTTGGGGTGGTGGGTTAGCCTGGGTTCCCTGTAGTGGTGGACACACAGCTGATTGACCTGTCCTGGGTACGGAGGTTTGGGCCTGCTTGGTGGGTGCTGTACTGGTGTTACCAGAGGGTGGAAGGTCAGTGTTGGGCTGTGCCTGTGCACGGGGAACCGACTGTCCCGAGGCTCACGATGTTCCGGGATGGTCATCAGGCTCCAGTAGGGCAGAGCTGCTATCGTCACTGTGGGCCTCTTCTGTGGGTGGAGTGGAGATGTCTGGACCCTCCGGTGTGGTGACGGTCCTTCGTGATCCTGCAGGGATATGAGAGCATGATTATTGCATGTGTGTGTGTGATGGTGTGCAATGGGTGGGTGTGCGTGTACCCCAGTGCAAGCATTCCTGTGTGGGGGCTTGTGTGATGATGGTTAGGGGGTTGTTATGGGTATGTGCAGTGGCCATGCTTTAGTGCTGGGTGTCCATGCTTAGTTGTGTCATGCAGGGCTTGGTGTTGGGATGTGTGGTTTGTGTTATGAGTACATTAGTGAGGAGTTGGAGTGATAGGTGAGGGGGTGAGGGTGGGGGTGTGTAATAGCATGCAGGTAGGGTGGGGGATATGATAGTTAAGATTTGACTTACCAGTGTCCATTCCTCCACCGACTCCTCCGAGGCCCTCAGGATGCATGATGGTCAAGACTTGTTCCTCCCATGTTGTTAGTTGTGGGGGAGGAGGTGGGGGTCCGCCGCCAGTCCACTGAATCGCGATGTTGTGCCTGGAGACCCTTTGAACGCACCTTCCCCCGTAGGTCGTTCCACCTCTTCCTGATGTCTTCCCGATTTCTTGGGTGCTGTCCCACAGCGTTGACCCTGTCGACTATTCTTCGCCATAGCTCCATCTTCCTGGCTATGGATTTGTACTGCACCTGTGAGCCAAATAGCTGTGGCTCTACCCGTACGATTTCCTCCACCATGACCCTGAGCTCCTCCTCGGAAAACCGGGGGTGTCTTTGGCGTGCCATGGGGTGGTGTGTGTGATGTGTGGGGTGGTGTATGTGGTGATGTGTAGTGGTGTGTGGTTTTTTGTGCGTGGATGTTGTGTGGGTGATGGTGTTGTGTGCCTCTGTGTGGTGGGATTGTCTAATCAGTGCTGTCTCTCTGGCCTTCATGACTAATTTTTGGTCGTAGGGGTTTGTGGGTGATGTGGGTGTGTGTTTTATATTGTGTTGGGTGTGTGGGAGTGTTGTTTGTATGTGTATCAGGTGTGTGTATTTGGAATTGTCCAATGTGGTGGTGTTTTGGAGATGTGTGTGTATTTTGAGCGCGGCGGTGTGTACCGCCAATGGAATACCGCGGTTGAAAGACCGCTGCGTGGATTTGTGGGTCGTAATAGCATGGGCGTGTTTCTGTTGGCGTGGAGGTGGAGGATTTGTTTTCGCCAGTTTAACACTGACCTTTGGTGTGGCGGAGTTGTGTGGGTGTCTGAATTTCTGCGGATTCCGAGATGTGGGTCATAATAGCTGTGACGGAATTCCGCGGCCGCGGCGGTGTATTGGCAGTCTTCTGCACGGCGGTAAGCGGCTTTTACCGCCAGTGTTGTAATGACCCCCTTAGTGTATAAGTTAGAATAGGTTGTTAGTTTAGTTAGTAGTAGTGGGTTAGGGGGTGGGGGTATGATCATTTTAATATTTTTTTTAATTATGTGTGTGGGTGTGTGGGTGGGTGGGGGGTTTAAAAAAATATTAAAATACAAAAAAATATATAGTTGTTTAGTATAAGATAGTATGTGTTTAGGTTAATATATGTTGTCCTCCATGTGTCCCGTCTTATAAGGGGAGTGGGGGTTGATGTTTAGAGTGTTTAGTTAAATGTGATAAGAAAGTTTAGCTTAGGTTAGTTAGGGCCTGTTGTGGGTAATGTTTAGTTAGGATACGTTAGGTTAGTTAAGGTGTTTCCCCAGGTTTTATCTTCCTTTTTACTGTTAAATAAATATTTAGGTACTCCTTTACATTATGTGTCAAATGCTTGGGGATCAGGGCCTTGCCATGGCAGAACAATGTCTCTTTAGTATTTGCATTTGTGTCTCATCCTGCAACCAATTCCCAATTGAGCTGTTACACTGGCAGCTACACCAAAGCTACTTTGCTAGGTTTCTACCATCCATTGCACCCACCACTCAAGGTCACAATGGATTCCAAAGTGTTCATTTTTGATGTATGTTTTAAATCTCACATACTTTGGGATCAGATTTGGTATTGAGGACACTGTGTTACGTCTGCCTGCAGCCTGATGTTCAAGTGAAGCCTTATAAGGTGAGTGGTGGTATGATCTCATGTAGTATGGTATACATTACTCACACCTATCAGCTGTATGGTGTTAGGGAAATTTTGGGTCAAATGTCACATACGTAAAGATTGGCTTGACGAAAAGGCAATAATTTTTGGCTTAGTCATCCCTTGAGGAAGACTTATTCTGTGCAACACATCATTATACTGTTTAGTTTCTATTTCCCTCAGAATTAACCCTCAGGAAGGGCAGATGATGGTACAATCCAGACCACAGTGCATAGTTATCAGCCCACATTCTTTCAGGGCAGTTGTATTGACATTCTATAATCAATCAATCAATCAGTGCATTTGTAGAGTGCACTACCACCCGTGAGGGTCTCAAAGTGCTGGGGGGGGGGAGGGTGCTGCTACTGCTCAAATAGCCAGGTTTTGAGCCGCTTTCTGAAAGTCAGCAGGTCTTCGGTCTGTCGTAGGGGCAAGGGAAGCGTGTTCCAGGTCTTGGCGGTGAGGTGGGAGAAGGATCTGCCTCCGGTAGTCGGTCTTCGGATACGGGGGACGGTGGCGAGGGCGAGGTCGGCTGAGCGGAGTTGGCGGGTTGGGGTGTAGAAGGTGAGTCGTCTGTTGAGGTAAGCTGGACCAGTGTTGTGGAGCGCCTTGTGTGCATGGGTGAGGAGCTTGAAGGTTATACTTTTGTTGACGGGGAGCCAGTGTAGGTCTCTCAGAAGGGGAGTGATGTGGCTGTGGGCATCGAGGATCAGGCATGCGGAGGCGTTTTGTATGCGTTGGAGTCGTTTGAGGAGTTTAGCCGGGGCTCCTGCATAGAGGGTGTTTCTGTAGTCAAGTTTGCTGCTAACAAGGTGACTGTTCTTCTTGTACCTGTGGGGATCCATCTGTAGATCTTGCGGAGCATGCGGAGGGTGTTGAAGCAGGTTGAGGAGACGGCGCTGACTTGCTTGGTCATGGAGAGTGTTGAGTCGAGGATGATGCCCAGGTTGCGTGCATGGTTGGTGGGTGTTGGGGCTGCTCCCAGAGTGGTCGGCCACCAGGAGTCGTCCGAGGCTGAGGGGTTGGCGCCAAAGATGAGGACCTCCGTCTTATCTGAGTTCAACTTCAGTTTGCTGTTCCTCATCCATTCGGCGATGGCCTTCATTCCTTCATGGAGGTTGGATTTGGTGGTGAGGGGGTCCTTGGTGAGGCAGAGGATCAGTTGGGTGTGGTCATCGTAGGAGATGATGTTGAGGTTGTGCAGCCGGGCGACACGGGCGGGCAGGGCCATGTAGATGTTAAAAAGTGTAGGGCTGAGGGACGAACCTTAGGGAACGCCGCAGATGATCTTGGAGGCTTCGGAGCGGAAAGGTGGGAGGCGAACGCTCTAGGTTCTCCTGAAGAGGAAGGAGGTGGTCCACTCCAGAGCTTTGTCCCAGATCCCTGCATTGTGGAGGCGTGTGCGTAGAATGCAGTGGCAGACGGTGTTGAAGGCGTCCGAGAGGTCCAGGAGGATGAGGGCTACGGTTTCGCCGTTGTCAAGCAGGGCCCTGATGTCGTCGGTGGCGGCGATGAGGGCAGTTTCCATACTGTGGTTGCTGCGGAACCCTGACTGGGATGGGTCCAGGATGTTGTTTTCTTCGAGGTAGTGGGTCAGTTGTCTGTTGACAACTTTCTCGATGACCTTGGCCGGGAATGGGAGCAGGGAGATGGGGCAGAAGTTCTTGAGGTCTCTCAGGTCCGCCGTGGGTTTATTGAGTAGGGGTTTGATCTCAGCATGCTTCCAGCTCTCGGGGTAGGTCGCGGTCTCGAAGGAGATGTTGATGACTTTGCGGATGTGGGGTGCGATAGTGGCGCTTGCTTTGTTAAAGATGTGGTGCGAACATGGATCTGACGGAGATCCAGAGTGGATGGAGCCCATGGTTTTGATCGTGTCGTCTTTGTTCACGTTGGCCCAGACGAGCAGGGGGTCGTAGTTGAAAGTGGGTGGAGATTCTGAGGAGTCGGTGATTGGCGGGGTGGTCTGGCTGTTGAAGCTGTCATGGATGTCTGTGATCTTGTGGTGGAGGAGGGCGGGAGGGGGTTGCACAGGTCTTGTGAAGGTGGGATGTCGTTTGCGCTGGAGCTGGGGTTGGAGAGTTCATTTACGATGTTGAAGAGCTCCCTGCTGTTGTGTGCGTTGTTGTCCAGGCGGTCTTTGAAGGAGGTTTTCTTGGCAGATCTGATGAGGTGATGGTGATTGCGGATGGTGTTCTTGACGGCGGCATCCACTTTCTCTCCAGTTTCCGACAGGTTTGCTTGGAGGCTTGAAGGTCCGAGGTGAACCAGCTGGCTCTCTTGTTGGCACCTCTGTTGGAAGGTTTATTGAGTAGGGCGAGAGTGTTGGCATAGTCGTCGATCCAGAGGTTGCAGGCGGCGAGGTCGGGATTGGTGGGTTCGGTGGGTGGTTTTCGGGAGAGGCTGGTGTTCAGCTGGTCTTGGCTGATTCTGCTCCAGTTGCGGCGGGGGATCTGTTGGGTGCGGTGGTGCGTGGTGGGTTTCTGGAAGGTGAAGTGGATGCAGCGGTGGTCAGTCCATGGGAGCTCGGTGGTGTGGCTGAAGGTGACGTGGGGCTAGCGGAGAAGACGGGGTCCAGCGTGTGGCCAGCTGAGTGTGTTGGGGGTAGTGACGAGTTGTTTGAGTCCGAGGGTGGTGAGGTTGTTGATTAGGGTGGTGGCAAACATCACTGATCTCCCTCACGGTTGATGTGTCAAATCACACAGAGACAAAGCAGTTGTGCAAGTGCTATTTATTATAAAGTGCTGTAGTGCCATATTTACATTGTCCATGATTGTGAGTCCATTAGTGTGACACCTTTCATTGTGATTCTACACAAGTGCAAAAGGACATGTCATTGGACATGCTGGGGAAAAGTGTCAGACAGTGCAGAGAGACATGATTTGCCAATGTGGTAGTGAGAGACAATCACAGGGCAGAGTGACAAGATAAACAGTGGGCTGGAGAACAATGCTTGAGAGCAGCTGTTGCAAGACTGGCATTTTACAAAGCACAGGACCTTGGTTATAAGTGGCCATGTGGCAGGGACTAGTGCTACCGGGTACTCTTACGGGTGAAGGTGATCTGTTCCACGTCTTCATCTTCTGATGTGTGTGTTGTCTCCTCTCCTTTGCCCTTGGTGGTGGTGGTTGTGAAGGGGCAACACACACCTCAGTGTTTGAAGACGTGGAGTAAGAAATCCCGGTAGCTGCCAACTGTGGGGCTATTAAGGGCAGTACTGCAGCAAGGAGGAGCTGCTGGTTCTTAAGAATAGCAGCCACATCACTGTGGTAGGCAGCCAGGTCGGCCCTGAGGGGGTCAATATTACATTTGTGCACGCGTTGAAAGGTTTGTTGTTCGAGGTGTTGTGTCAACTCTCTTACAGCTGTGTTGATTTCCTTCACACTTTTTTCAAGTTCATGCAAGATTGATGTTCGCCCTTGCATGGCTGCTGCCTGTTGTCATGACCACACAAACTTGCCAAGTCAAATCAAAGAAGTGCATGAGAAAAGCAAAGAGATATCCTCAGTGGAGACAGCAAAGCCCAAACTGGAAGAAGGTTTGCAGAGTAATCTTGCGCTTATTTCAAAGGAAGAATCAAGAAGAGAAGATCCAAGATGGTCGCTGTGAGTCCTGAAGGTTAGTTACAGTTCTAGTCTTGCAATCGGTTGGTTGCTAGGTTACGAGCTCTCCAGCTGGAAGCCTTGCACTTCAACTGAGGTCTGACAGGAATCAGCTGTGTGAAGAGAGAGCGCGCTTCAGAACAGAAACTCCTGTGAGGTAAAATTACATTTGAAGATTATATTACAGAAAACGGATAAATATTGTCAAGGTTTATTCGAAGAGTTTGATAGTAGACCGTTCCCGTGGAAGTCGGCAAGGCTACAGAGTTAATGGATGAATTAACCTTATATTTACAAGGTTCTTGTTTAAGATATTAAAGTCAAAGAAAAAACGAACTTTAAAAGAGCAAGTATCTACAAATGTCAAGGTTATAAACAAAGGCCAAGTTTAAAGGAGAAACGAACTGTTAACAAATAAGCATTTACAAATTCAATGGTAATAAACCAAAATAGAGTTTAAAAGAGAAACAAACTTAAATAAACAAGCATTTACAACTACAAGTTATCGACAGATGTCGAAGTAAGGAAGGAGAAACTAACTGTAATAAACAAGCATTTACAAATACAAGTTAGCAACAAATGTCGAAGTAAGAAAGGAGAAACAAACTTTAATAAACAAGCATTTACAAATACAAGTATTGACAGAAGTCACAATGAGACAGGAGAAATTAAATAACATCAGCTGATTTGAAGAACGCATTATCACCAACTATATATATATATAGCAACATAAAACCAATCTCTAACAAAGGTTGAGAAGTTCTTCCAGAATCAGTAATAAGCATTTTTTTAAGAAGAGCTATCATTTATAGATATAAGCAAGGCTACAGAGAACTCAGGGTGAGTGAAGAAATAATAGAATTAAAGAGAATTAAGTGTAGAGAGTAGAAAGTGAAAAACTGATGTTGTATGTCCCTAGTAATTGCGACTGTGACTCTTGCAGGTGCTGTATCCAATCTTAGATGTGAAGAGGCAGACTGAGTACTGGCGTTCATCATCTCTGTGGCAGTCTCTCTACCATCCCATTCCCCTTTCCCCCTCCGGGGTACTCAGCACGAAGGATTAATATTCGTTGTGAGTAGCTCGGGTCGGGACTGAGGAGTTATCTTCTGCTTCTGAGGAAATCGAATTGAAGTATCCTGACAAATTGAAGTGCCATCACCCTAATTTTAGGGAAAAAACAGATTTCCTCCTGAGCAGAATGGCAGAAGGAATTGATATAAAAGCATTAGCCACCGTTTTGGAAGGGTTACAGAAACAATTAAATAACACCATAGAAGAAACAGTCCAAATAAAACAGCGAATAAATGAGTTAGGGAACACCGCTAAATCAAATGAATCTGTGTTTTCACAAATCCCTAGCCCTTCACAGTCTGCAGGTATATCCACTCAAGTAATTCATGCGGTTTCCCCTATTATTCCTTTGGCTCAACCTGAGCGCTTCGGTGGGGATCCAAATAAGGCACAGATTTTTCTGACCCAATGCTCATTGCATTTTTTATGTAGACCAGTCATTTTTTCCGAAGACCAGTCCAAAGTGGCATTTATATTGTCTTATCTGACAGGAGATGCGGCCGCATGGTCCATGCCAATAATTTCCAGAAATTATCCTGTTTTATATAATTTCCAAAATTTAAAGGAAGTGTTCTTAAGAATATTTGATCGGCGAACTGCAGCTCAAGCCACTGATAATGAACTACTGGAAATCAGGCAAGGTAATAAAGATCTAGTAGCCTATCTGGCTCATTTCAATAAACTCATTGTAGAGACAGCCTGGCCGGAGTCAAAAAGAGCCGCCATATTTTATCGTGGACTGAGAGATGAATTGAAAGATGCCTTAGCACAAGTTCCAAATAGACCCACCGAAATTTCAGAGTTAATTGATCTTGTGTTACAGATTGACCACCGGTTAACTGAACGAAGAGCAGAAAAGAGAAGAGAGTATCGACCATTTCCCCTGAGAATTGATCGTGTAAGAAATGATCATACGAGAGCCAGAGAAGGGATAACGATAGAAGAACCAATGCAAATTGGTTCCATCCGAGGTCCTTTATCTAAGGAAGAAAAAGAGAAAAGAAGAGTGAATCAACTATGTTTATATTGCGGTGCATCTGGGCATTTTGTTAAAAACTGTCCCAAGAAACCCAAAGCTCTTCAGTCGGGAAAAGGCCAGCTTCATCAGTAGAGGGAGTTGCCCTGATGAAAGCAGAACCCAAGACAACTCCTTTAGATCAACGAGTGGCGAATACCTTACAAACCGCAGCGCCACATTTGGTACAAACAGTATCAGTTAAGACCCTTGAGAAGGAAATTCAAGGGATCTCAGTTATGATAGACTCTGGAGCTACGGGCAACTTCTGTGATATCAAATACGCTCGTAAAATGGGTATTCGATTTATCAAGAAATCTACTTTGGAAGTAGTAAGAGCTGTGGATGGAACCAATCTTTCTTCAGGACCCATTTCCCATGAGACCGAACCAATTCAGATGCAAGGTTTTGGTGGACATCAGGAGCAGATAATCTTTAATTTGATAGATGCTCCACAATTTCAACTCATTTTGGGTCTGCCCTGGCTTACAGAACATAATCCACAAATTGATTGGAGCAAAAGAACGATCAAAATGAATTACTCTTACTGCAAAGAGACTTGCTTTCATGATGGAGTGGAAGTGTCCACCAAGTCCCAAGCGGCCTGTTTATCATCACACTCTTCAATGATCTGTGCACTAAAGACAGCAGAAATCCCAAAAGAATATGAGGATTTAGTCGCAGTTTTTGATGAAAAGGAGGCTGAGAAATTGCCACCACATCGACCCTACGACTGCAAAATTGAAATGGAGCCAGGTGCGATATTGCCATGTAGCAGAATATACGCATTGACCGAAGCAGAGAATCAACATTTATAAGAGTATTTGGATCAATATCTTGCTAATGGTTTTATTCGTCCTTCTGAATCTCCAGTGTCATCCCCACTATTTTTCATACCAAAGAAGGATGGGAGTCTTCGAACTTGCATTGATTATCGAGCCCTCAATCAGGTTACCATCAAGAATCGATACCCACTGCCTTTAGTGTCAGTTTTATTAGATAAAGCAAAGAATGCTAGAATCTACACCAAATTGGACCTGCGAGGAGCATATCATTTGATTCGAGTGGCTTCAGGGGATGAATGGAAAACCGCTTTTCGGACTCGATACGGATTATTTGAATATCAAGTGATGCCTTATGGGTTATGCAATGCTCCCGCTGCCTTCCAGCATTTAGTTAATGATGTATTACGAGAATTCCTCGACCGGATTGCCGTGGTTTATATAGATGACATTTTAATCTTTTCCGACAATCTACAGGAGCACATTTCCCATGTTCGATCCATCCTCACAAGGTTGCAAGAAAACCATCTCTATGTAAAATTGGAGAAGTGTACATTTCATGTGGAACGAGTTGAGTTCTTAGGATTCATTTTGTCACCAGAAGGAGTTAGTATGGATCCTGCCAAGATAAAGACAGTGCAACATTGGCCTTCTCCTTGCAATGTCAAAGAGCTCCAGAGTTTCTTGGGGTTCGCTAATTTTTATCGAAGATTCATATCCAATTTTTCTCAAACAGTTACACCCATTACTCGATTGTTGAAGAAAGGAGTGAAGTTTGAGTGGACAAAAGAAGCTGAAAATGCTTTTAATTTTTTGAAGAATTCCTTCGTCTCAGTTCCAATCTTGCTCCACCCCAATCCAGATGAGCCATATTATGTGGAGGCAGATGCTTCAGATGTTGCCGTAGGAGGCATCCTTTCCCAGCGTCATAAAGATACAGGTCAATTACATCCAGTGGCCTATTTCTCTCGAAAATTAACACCACCAGAGATAAATTATTCAATTGCGGATAAGGAGCTATTGGCAGTCAAAGAAACTTTTTGTGAGTGGAGGCATTACATTTTGGGAGCTAAGCATAAAGTGACCGTTTACACGAACCACCGAAATTTACAGTTTTTAAAATCAGCTCGAACTCTAACAGCTAGACAACTGCGTTGGTCCCTATATTTTGCAGACTTTGATTTTGTTATCACTTTCAGACCAGGAAAAGTAAATGGGAAGGCAGATGCTCTATCTCGAATTGATACCGGTGCAGTTAAAGAGCCTCCAGAAAAAGAATTGATTATTCCACAAGAGAAGTTCATATCTGCCATATTGTATGAAAATTTAACCAAAGAAATTCAAGAAAACTTAACATTCGAAGGAATGCTGAAGTGGTCCAAAGAAGGCCAAGGAAGAGAAATCAAAAAAGGTTTGCCATACTTTAAAGGTGCACTGTATGTTCCGACTGTGGAGCTGCAAGAAAAAATTCTTCAGGCTTATCATGACGATCAATTGGCTGGACACAAAGGAATTCAAAAGACTCAAAATCTAATACAACGAGAATTTTGGTGGCCAAAAATGAAAACTCAGATAAGACAATATGGCGGTCATTCCAACCCTGGCGGTCAATGACAGCCGGGTTGGAGGACCGCGGGAGCACCGCCGACAGGCCGGCGGTGCTCCCAAGGGCATTCCGACCGCGGCGGTAAAGCCGCGGTCGGACCGGCAACACTGGCGGTCTCCCGCCAGTGTACCGCCGCCCTTTGGAATCCTCCAAGGCGGCGCAGCTAGCTGCACCGCCGAGGGGATTCCGACCCCCCCTACCGCCATCCAGTTCCAGGGCGGTCCGCCCGCCGGGAACCGGATGGCGGTAGGGGGGGTCGCGGGGCCCCTGGGGGCCCCTGCAGTGCCCATGCCACTGGCATGGGCACTGCAGGGGCCCCCGTAAGAGGGCCCCTACAAGTATTTCACTGTCTGCTTGGCAGACAGTGAAATACGCGACGGGTGCAACAGCACCCGTCGCACCTTCCCACTCCGCCGGCTCGATTACGAGCCAGCATCCTCGTGGGAAGGGAGTTTTTCCCTGGGCTGGCGGGCGGTCTTTTGGCGACCGCCCGCCAGCCCAGGGGAAAACTTAGAATACCCTCCGCGGTCTTTCGACCGCGGAGCGGTATTTCGGAGGGGGGAAGTCTGGCGGGCGGCCTCCGCCGCCCGCCAGACTTGGAATGACCCCTTATGTGTCAATTTGTGACAAATGTCAAAGAGGGAAATCAAATAGAACAGCTTCACAAGGTCTGTTAAGACCTTTGCCCACTGCACCCCATGCCTGGCATACTGTTACTATTGATCTTATAGTGGACCTCCCTAGTAGCCAAGATTTTAACACTATCCTAGTTTTTCTAGACACTTTCACTAAAATGGCGCATTTCATTCCTTTGAAAGAAATCCCTCGAGCCCCACAGGTTGCACAGTTGTTTACACAACACATAGTACGCGCCCATGGTATCCCAAAAATTCAAGTTTCAGACAGGGGGTCCCAATTTGTTTCTCGCTTTTGGAAGGCCTTTAGTAAAAGATTAGGAATTGATTCTCGTCACTCTACCAGTTACCATCCTGAAACCGATGGGCAAACAGAGAGAGTGAATCAAGAGTTAGAACAGTATTTAAGACTCAATTTATTCGATAAAGAGAAGGAATGGCCCAAGTTGATGTGGGCAGCTGAATTTGCTTACAATAATGCTGTTCATTCCACCACTGGGTTCACCCCCTTTTATCTGAACCATGGTAGACATCCTAATGTAATGTTGGGTAAAGAAGATGATTCAGTGCCTGCAGTAGAAGAGATGGTGAGGGATTTGAAGACCACGTTAGTTAGGGCTAGAAAAAACATCATTCAAGCAAAAGACTCATATAAGACTCAGGCTGATAGAAAAAGAAGAGAGAGCCCCATTTATTCGAAAGGAGACAAAGTTTGGTTATCCACTCGTCATTTACGTCTCAAAGGAAATCGCAAATTTCAGCCACGATTTATAGGCCCATTCAAAGTTGACAAGATGATCAATCCAGTGGCAGTTAAATTGCAGTTGCCAGCTCATCTAAAGATACATCCTGTTTTCCATGTCTCCTTGTTAAAGAACAGTCCTCCAAATTTACGTCAAAACTCCCCTCCAATTCCTATCCAGATTAGCTCTGCAGAAGAGTATGAGGTCAATCAAATCTTAGATTCCAAAATCCGTAATGGCCAGCTTTATTATCTAATTGATTGGAAAGGTTATGGTCCAGAGGAACGATCCTGGGAGCCGTACGAGTATGTACATGCTTCAAGATTAGTGAGAAACTTTCATAGAACCTACCCAAGCAAACCTAAATTGGAGAACTGTTCCGTGAGGGGGAGTACTGTCATGACCACACAAACTTGCCAAGTGAAATCAAAGAAGTGCATGAGAAAAGCAAAGAGATATCCTCAGTGGAGACAGCAAAGCCCAAACTGGAAGAAGGTTTGCAGAGTAATCTTGCGCTTATTTCAAAGGAAGAATCAAGAAGAGAAGATCCAAGATGGCCGCTGTGAGTCCTGAAGGTTAGTTACAGTTCTAGTCTTGCAATTGGTTGGTTGCTAGGTTACGAGCTCTCCAGCTGGAAGCCTTGCACTTCAACTGAGGTCTGACAGGAATCAGCTGTGTGGAGAGAGAGCGCGCTTCAGAACAGAAACTCCTGTGAGGTAAAATTACATTTGAAGATTATATTACAGAAAACGGATAAATATTGTCAAGGTTTATTCGAAGAGTTTGATAGTAGACCGTTCCCGTGGAAGTCGGCAAGGCTACAGAGTTAATGTATGAATTAACCTTATGTTTACAAGGTTGTTGTTTAAGATATTAAAGTCAAAGAAAAAACGAACTTTAAAAGAGCAAGTATCTACAAATGTCAAGGTTATAAACAAAGGCCAAGTTTAAAGGAGAAACGAACTGTTAACAAATAAGCATTTACAAATTCAATGGTAATAAACCAAAATAGAGTTTAAAAGATAAACAAACTTAAATAAACAAGCATTTACAACTACAAGTTATCGACAGATGTCGAAGTAAGGAAGGAGAAACTAACTGTAATAAACAAGCATTTACAAATACAAGTTAGCAACAAATGTCGAAGTAAGAAAGGAGAAACGAACTTTAATAAACAAGCATTTACAAATACAAGTATTGACAGAAGTCACAATAAGACAGGAGAAATTCAATAATGGCCCACTCATTGCCCATTATTTGGCATTTACTCCTATTTAATGCATAGTCTGAGATTTCCCCAAACTCCGAGGCTAGTTTCTCTATTTGTTCGATCGCCTTCCCTGGTTCAAGAGTAGTGACGGCTATGTCATCAGCATATGCCAAAATTTTAAACCTGCCCTCCGCCATTACCATAGGCGAGATCAATGTACTTTGCAATAACTTCTGAATCAAGGGGTCTATATAGAGTGCAAACAGTAAAGGGGAGCAGGGACAGCCCTGCCTAGTTCCTCTTGTAATATAGAAGGGTTCTGAAATTGCCCCGGCTAATTGAATTCGAGCAAGGGGCTTCTGATATAAACCTTGTATAGCCTTAATACAACCAGCCCCTATATTAACTTTACTGAGCACTGTCCATAAGTATTTCCAATTGACCCGATCAAAAGCCTTTTCTGCATCTAATAATATTAATGCCATAGGGGCCGCCATAGCCTGAGATGCATCTAACATGGTGATAACACGCCTAACATGATCGGCGGTCCCCCGCCCGGGAATAAACCCATGTTGCCAAGGGGAAACAAGCCCACCAATAACTCGACTAAGCCTAACCGCGAGGATTTTGGCATACCATTTAGCGTCCGCGTTTATCAATGAGATAGGTCGGTAGGAGGCTGGTAGAAGCGGGTTCTTCTCTTTTTAAAAAAATATAACAATGTTAGCCTCCAGCCATGAGCCCGGCGCCCGCTCTCCAGCCTGTCCTGACGTAAAGACAGCCCTCCTCTTGCGATAGCTTTGGGCACGACATATCACTCAAATACTGAGCAATCTTTTCATCTCTCTCATCCGAGAAGAGGTTTTCCTGCTGATACAATGCAGAATAATATTCTTTAAACACCTGTAATACTAACGTATCTCCATACACAATCTGCCCCTGCCTATCTTTAATTGCCACAATGGCACTCCGAGCCGCCTTTTGTCTAGTCTTATATGCAAGCACCTTGCCCACCCTCTCACTAAACTCATAACATTCCTGCGTACGAATCTGGGCTTTAATAATGTCTTGGTCTAAATACAGCTGAATGATCTTGGCCCTCATGACCGTAATCTTATCCAAAGTATCTTGTATTGGAGCATTATTCCTTGCAAGCCCCACTATCTGACTCTCCAAAGAGGCCAATTCGGTCTGGGCCGCAGATATAGCCAGGTGCCGTTGTTTCTCCCGCTTAAGGGCGTAACTCAGAGTTTCCCCCGCGGATAGCAGCCTTTAAAGCATCCCATAACACCCCCGGTGGAGCCGTACCCCTGTTAAAACCCAAAAACTCAGTTAGCCATACTTTCATCCGTGACACATAAACTGAGTCAAGCAGCAAGCCCTGGTCAAAAGACCAGGGTCTCAAATGTCGCTCCTTACGCAAGTCCGAGAGTTGTACTACCAAGGGATTATGGTCAGATATGACCCTAGGGAGTTTTTCCACCAGAATTCCTTCGCATAATGATGGAGACAAAAAAAAATAGTCT